>NC_141831.1:20471663-20786663 GCF_982586985.1 Callionymus lyra
ATAATATTTTAGCGACATAGATCTAATTGAGTTTTAAACCATTATTGGAATGAGATGAAGAAAATAAGCCTAATCATGCTAGTAAATACTAATGATAAGGATGTAGTTATTGCAAGACAAAAATCCGTCTCAGTCCAGACAGTGAATGGTCAAGAAAAGCTCTGAAGTTTTTAACATAGTTGCACCTGAAACAGAGAAGCACAGTATATCGCTAAATGCCATCAAGTTAAACAAACAATATCTAATCTGAGATTGATAATTTACTGTATGTGCTTTCTTGTTCTGACTTTCCTTATGTCGGATGTTTTTTTGGGGGATTGAAGGTGTTTCCTTTGTTTTTCAATGACGCTAGGAAACATGTTAAGGCGGATCTGCCAGTTCAGATGTGATATCCGAGTGTGACAATAAAGGTGTTTGCTTGTTCGTTCACGTCAGTCAGTTGCTATTAAGGTCATGCGGGAGTGACTTTGATACAGGAAGTTGACAAGAGGGTAATTTGTTCCTGGTGTTTGTGTTTACTGTAGGTATTTGCTGCAGATATTGAGTCAACAAGAGACAAGAAAGACGAAAGGAATAAATGAGGAGAAATGTACAGCGTCGTTCTTACTGATTGTTAATAAGTTTCATTATTATTTGTGGCTGTTGACTAAAATCGCTTAGAGTTTTGATTCTATTTTTACAAGCACATCATATTCACCAACCAGGAAGTTGTTGAAGTCTGAATCCCACATACCTGAGTCAGATAACTGGTCGTAGACAGGAAGTAAATCAACCTTGTAATATCGAGATTATCTCACGCATTAAATATATTACTTAAGTCCAAATTCATGAGACTGCAGGTGTCCGCTTCGACACGAGTCGTTCACACCTGAGAGACCACAAAACTAGTTTTGCTAAACTGGATGTTGTTCCAAATTATAGTGTATAAGAAGAACCGTTGTTGCTTAAGATAACTGGTCAAACAAATGTCTTCTTTTTGTTTTTTTTACTTCCTTTTTGCTGTGCAAACCTCATCTTGAACAGTTTATTCCCACCAATATTTGCACTGTTTATTATTATTATTATTATTATTATTATTATTATTATTATTTCTCTTGTATATTATATATACATATTGTTTATCCCTATTCTAATTTTGTTAACCAATTCCGGAGTTGTCCACAACCACAGAAAGTTCCATGTATGTATACCAATATGTACTGGCGAATAAAGCTGCTCTTGAATCTCTTGAATCTTGAATCACTTGTATCTGAAATATTAATAGTGAGACGTGACTAACTTCAGAAGAAGTATAAACAAATGCCCACATAACACAACGTTGAGATTGCCAAACGGAAGCGGGTGCTATTGGGTATGAATCCAACATATCTGGATGAGTCATCAAACTTAAAGTTGAGTTCCTGAAATAAGATAAAATTGATTGCACTGGAGGACTTGAGTTGTTTGTTGGATACATTCGAGTCCAACAACCACAACACAAATATCTAAGTCGGTAATTCTGGGTCCTATTTTTATACCCGCAACATTATACTTGTGTAAAACAGGAAATATGTATAATATAAGTCGTACAGACTTCCTGTCACATGTAGGGAATCTCACACGTACCCACAGCTATGTAGGACTCACTAAAATATTAAGAATTTGCTCAGGACTCGACACAGCTGCAGCTACAGATTCTCACTACAAGGATTATTCAATCTCAGAATAGTCGTAACCAAAAAATTGAGGTCATCGCCGAGTCTAAAGCTTCTCTGTCTCCATTTTAGGGTTTCATGTATAATGTAAATACTCCTGAGGGAAGAGCCAGAGTCACAGTCGGGTCCTCCCCGCCTGCTGTCAGAGGTGTCAACCACGTCTTAAACGTGGCCCCGAGATTTTTTCAACTCCACTGCAATCTTCTTAGCAGTGTGGTCTCAACCCGAATCAAATTATGTTGAACTGCAAATTAATTTGACAACTGATGAGATTGTGTTGGTCCCCAGGTATTCCTTCCAGGACGAGGAGGACATGTTTATGGTGG
Source organism: Callionymus lyra (assembly GCF_982586985.1). Classification (NCBI taxonomy): domain Eukaryota; kingdom Metazoa; phylum Chordata; class Actinopteri; order Syngnathiformes; family Callionymidae; genus Callionymus; species Callionymus lyra. The sequence continues at coordinate 20,473,684 of NC_141831.1, forward strand.
TGGATTTGCTGCTGGGGGGGGACCTGCGGTACCACCTGCAGCAGAACGTCCACTTCTCAGAGAGCACCGTCAAACTCTACATCTGTGAACTGGCCCTGGCTCTCGGCTATCTACGCTCCAAACGCATCATCCACAGGTGAGAAGATTTCAGGAGGGGGTTCAGGACTGGTGCTCTGAAGGGGTCGTCCAAAAGAAATTATTATATGTAAAGAAGAACTTTTTTATCCTCTTAAACATATGTCAAACTCAGAGTGTTGGGGGGCAAATCTGACCCACCATTTAATGTGCGATTCAAGTAATTTGATACCTACCTACCTCTTTAAGACAGTTTTGTAAATAAGAAATCGTTTTTGGGCCGATACCAACAGTTCTTAAAGACTTGTCTTGCCTGAATGCAAGTCTTTAATGATAATTCTTAACATTTTTGGATGAAATTCATATATAAATATTTTATATAAATCAGATATGTGGGTAATTGCATGTGTTAGATTTGTACACAGTTAAATACACAATGTTTTATTGCAGTAAGAAATAAAAAAAAAAAATCTACATAAATGTGTTTAATAATGAAATGTTTAATTAAATTAGAAAACATGTTTAAATATTGTATAAAATGACATCACTCCACCTGCAATAGCTCAGGTTTAAAAAAACTGGGTTTAAACAGTGTTGGAAATTAAAATAGAGAAAATTGTGATATTTAGTAGCTAACTGAAAATTCCAGAAAATAATTAAAAAAAACTAGATTATATGATGGATTCAAGTCTTTTAAAACGTATTATCAGAAGAATTTGCAGTGAAAAAGAGAATCCTGAAAGATTGATTGAAATAAATTAGCAATATGTCCTTAAATTTCTATATTAACATTTGTCTGAGGTATTGTGGGGGAAAAAGAATGAAAATCAGGTGATAGAACAGGAACTTAACTGGAAAAACGTATTTCTCTTTGGACAACTTACATTTAGAAAAAATAATTTGGTCTCATGATGATCAGATAGACGCAAACGTGGCCCCCGAACTCAATATTGTTCTTCTTTTGCATGACAATTGTTGAAGAAAACTGACACGACCTTAATAAAGATGTTTGTAGCAGAAATAAAACCAGACATGTCGAATAAACAAGTATTTACAATACCCCCCTGGCCCTCTCTCCTTCGCCGTCCTCTTGAATAATATATGCTAACAAGACCAGCCCTCCGCTGTGCAGCGAGGTTGACCTTTGTTGATCTGAAGGGCAAATAAAACGACCCGACAGTTTAGCTGCCGACTTTTACTGCAAAAATATAAAGCCTCCTCTGTCGTGTTTGTGAACGTTCTTTGAGCAGGTGCTTTTTAGGCAGAAATTTCTGCTGGAGTCGCAGACAGGGACGACGCTTGCCAAGAATCACATGGCACTCCACCAGAAGTTGTATTTCATTTGCAAAGTGATGTACAATGAGACGCACACAAATGTTTTTCGGTGAGAAATGGTGAGATTATTCTAGCTTGGTCGGTATGTAAACTGTGACTTCGCCCATCTCCAACCATCATGTCTATGAACCTCATCGGTTGTTCAAACTCTGATTAATTTGAGTTTATATGTTATCAATATAACATTTGAAACTCCTTGTGTTGCATGATAATCACCGCTTTAATGCTACACTTTCCCCACACCGAGCAGCACCGGTCCACCCTCATTCATCAACACCCGAGATAACAAATGACATCCCCTTAAAGTGACGCGGACCGCTGGCTCGGAACTCATGAGGCGTCACCGGGATCCTTATCTGCTGAGTCATCTGTTTGTGTGGAGCTTCAGAGTAGATTCTTGTGTGATTGTTTGTCTCCGCCAAATCTTTTCAATCTGCATTGTTTGGATCCAAAGAGGAAAATGAGGGAGAATCTCATCTGTATGGAAATGAAAAGATGTCGGAAGATGTTGATGAAACTTTGCATTTTAATTGAGTTTTCTCACACACACGCATAGAGAGCTTTCTTCTTTTTTTTTGGTATTTGTGAAGTTATACTTCTTTTAATTTCACAAATATGGCCGCCTCACTGAAAAAATCCTGCAATACAATCCCATAATCCTCCAGCTTTGAGTCTACTTATCAATGTAATTGAACATTGTTCTGACGTCTGGATCCGTTGTACCGGTCAAGTTGAACCACTAGACTCAAGTCCACAAATGGGAGCTCTCGCTTCTGACTCATCCTATCAACACGTTCTTATCAAGCTGCCGCTTCACTCTCAAGGAGACAAGAGGGAATCCTTGCCTCGGAAACTAAACCTCAGTAAAGGACTGAAAACCGGCCTCAATAATCTTCAGCTCTATTAGTGAGAAGATTAGATCTGTTGGGATTTTCCAATTGTTTCACTGTAATTCTAAAAGAAAGACACACAAATCAATCTATACTACATGGTTCCCTTCTCGTGTCAAACCTGTGACCAAATCTGGCCCACCAACCAAGTGGCTCATCGGATGGTTGGCTCATATTAAAGTAGATTAATGTTGATGTAGAAAGATAAGATTAGTAACTGAGGTTATTGTTGTCAACAATTATACAGAGACTTTCAATAAAAGTAAAATCGAAGTTAAAGGAAAATAATTTAATCGGTGAGATAATTAAGATTTATACAGTTTATATAGTTTTAATTTTAAAAAGATGAAATTCACACAGTCATGTCCCGCGACTTAATAGTAACAATTTGTGTGATTGAGGTTGCGACTCCATCCTATACAGAAGAAACACAACCCTTTACACAGTTCAGGACCAGAGGAGAGAAATCTTTTCAGGCTGTTGCTCCTAAGCTTTGGAACGATCTTCCTCTCTTTTTGCGCTTGATGGATCTACTGACTCCTTTAAGAAACATCTTAAGATGTTTCTATTTGTTCAGGCTTTTCTTTGATTTTCTGGAACTCCTGTTGTGTTATCAGTTTTATCTTGACCTTTAAAGTATATACTTTATTGAATATTGTTTTGATTGTGTAAGCGCTTTGTGACCCTGGTCTGGAAAAGCGCTATACAAATAAAAAAGACTTACTTACTTACTTACTTTAATACACAGCCGTATCTGATAGGAAGTTGCTGACGCAAAAGCAGACGGAATAAAAAACATTCCTTTAGTCCAAAAAATGGATTCCATAAAGAGTTTAACAAGAATCAAATAATCCAAAAATAATTTGTAAAATACAAAACTAAGATTTCAGATTTCATGTTACAACTGGCACGAACGAACAATAACTGAACACAAACTGTGGAAAGCTTAACACTGCCAGGTCATATGACAAGTCATGTGATTTTTGCATTGCAGTCATTGTGCTAAATCTGGTGCAGCCATCTTTTTAATGTACATTGTCCTCTTAAATAAACTGAACTGAACTGATCGTGTGTCAGGAATCCAGCAAAAACAAACAGGCAGGCAGAGCACGTGGCATGCAGTAACAATAAAAAGGTCCAGTAGGGGCACCAAAACAAGATTATCTAGGTAATAGGAAAGTCAAAATTGCGAATTTGAGAGACAGATTTTTAACTGTTTGTCCGTCGTAAACAAAAGAAAGACAAAGATTTGGGCACTACCATCTCTTAGCCCTCCAGATCCTCTAGAGCAGGGGTCGGGAACCTTTTTGACTCAGAGAGCCATGAAAGCAAAATATTTGGAAATTTATTTCAGTGAGAGCCATATAAATAATATTCAGATGTAAGAATCTGTGCTTGACACGAATTCAAGCCCTTTTCCTTTGTTCATCAAAATCAACAAAGAATTCAGACGGGTTCATCCCTTTCCATGCCTCCATTTCAATATGTCCATCATATTTAAATGAAGCACAAGACTAAAATTTCTCCATTTCTGTGATCATGAAAAAACAAAAACAAATGAAAACATGAATTCAAACTAACAGTTTATATTTGTTAATTTTAAACATGTCTGATATGAATCACACAAGTGGATTAATTAAATTTCAGATGAAGTTTAACGAGAATAAAACTGTTCATCAGTAACTTCACATCATCATCGCTTTGTCTGATCGTCTCTGACGTCATTAGAATGTGTGTCTCACCTGTTTAACGTGTTTGTGTTTCTGCGTATTCTTATTACATTCGTGAGATAAAGGTAATTTACAAATAGTCATCATGTGATGGTGTATTAATGCAAGTGTGTTTTAAGGACGCGATCACAAAAGGAAAACCAGCATTTGTTGCGCTTTCATTGAAACCTGCAGCTTAACTTTGATGGACCTGACGTCATGTTTCTGTGACTCTCGTAGAGAAGAACCTGAAGTGATCAAACGCGCATTATTTTGTTCGATATATTATTTAAAAAAAACAAGCTTATAATTCTATATCGTTTTTCTGAATTGCGTAAAATGACTGTCGCACGTTTTGCTCTTTTTATTCTCGATTCATATATTCTTTTCCGTGCGTTCAGTGGAAGAGGCGGGAGCTCTGATTGGCTGCTGTGCATGTCAATCAAATTTTCAACCAATCGGCGCAATGACCATTTGATCAATATGCACAGCAGACAATCGCAACAGCTTCGGTCGATCGCGATCGACGTATTGCCCACCCCTGAAACAAGTGATAATATTTTATGTTTTATCTGAAAAGCCGAAATCTGCGAGCCAGATGCAATCATCAAAAGAGCCACACCTGGCTCGCGAGCCATAGGTTCCCGACCCCTGCTCTAGAGTCATGGTATGTTGATCAAATGTTCCTCTCTGCCTCTCTTTGTTTAGCAATAAAAGTGGTGAATGAAGTTCAGAATCTTTCACTTGAATGTTCGATGCTACAGACATCGGCTCAAACTACTCCCTAGAAAGGCTTTAAGGAACTGTAGTGACACAGTTTGTGGTCTTTAAAAGAGTTTTTGGCACCTACATGGCATTGTTTGGTTTAAATGCATAGACACACTTTAGCCTCCTTTCTAAGCCCATTTGCGAGCTTTTTCACTTACTAAGAGTTCACTGAGTCATTCTTATCTTACTTATCTTTATCGGAACGGCGAGCCTCGTCATTTAATTCGATCTTCAAACCTCTGTTAGTCCTGCGTTTGACTCTTAACCAAATGGACATTACGCTTTCAGAAAACTCCAACTCAGCATTTCCCATCGCTTCGATGACTTCAACAAAAGCATTTAACATCGTTTCATCGGCTCATGCTCGGACCATGGATGGAGGCTCGAGAGTTTAATTGACGTGTGCTCTAAGTGCAGATTTAAATGAGGGTCAAATGTCTCGAAAAGTCTCCATATTTCATCCAGAACATTTCAATGATTCACGATTGATTGATTTTTCAAACTTTTCTCTCTCTCTCTCTCTCTCTCTCTGAGATGTTATTGATTAGCGTTTTCTGTTTTTAGCTCCTCAGGGAGTCGGACTTACTTCCAACAGAGCGAGTCTCAATTAGATTCCGTACCCGGGGACTCGGGTCGGTCCAAACAAGTGGAAGGATCGCATGTGATGGGAAGGTGTGTGTGTCCTTAGAGTGCGTCTGACGACAACAATATATATCTGAACTCTCGAGTGCGTTTTTTGGAAAATCCCGGAACCCTCTTAATGGAAAGCCACGCGGTCAATATACAAGATAGTTCCATTACGGTTCACATCAGAGGTCTCTTTGGACGCCGACGACGGACTTTAGCCGCCCGGGCGGAGTGGAAGGCGAGTCGGTTTTAAATCTAAGAGGAATCCCACCTCAGTCTTTAGGCTTGTTTCCTTGACGATGTGGAAGACGACACGTCATGTGTTTTTGGCGGATTTCACAGTTCAGTCATTTTCACTAGCTCTTGTCTGAGTACCTTGTTTCAGTTCACACTCTGACCATCTGGGGGCAGTATACACAGAAAGGTTGGCAAAAAAAGGAATAAACCTTTTAACCTTTAAACCCTTTGTATATAGATGGTAATATATCAGTATTAAAAAAAAGGAAAGTTTCATTAGAACAGTTGTTCAAAACAAAGTAAAATAGTGCAGAGACCGCCACCTAGTGGACTCTGAAAATAATGACACTGCTTCATGAAGCGTCATTACATTACATTATAAGTTATCTTGTTAAGACATACTTTTAAGTTTCAATGACATCTGTCCACCTTTTTTTTTTTTAAACGTGATAGATATGAAGTAGCAGAAGTAGAGTTTAATATAAGAGAAAGATTCAAACTAGGATGTTTGGCAAGAGAACATTTTGCTTTTTGAAGAGACGAGGAGTCCCTCGTTCTTTTTCTGACTGACTGAATTATTCAAGACTTGAAATTGTGTTGTGTGATTCCACCTCACCTTGAGAAAGAAACAACACTGACGAGGGACGTGACGAAGTTGTGTCCAACATCAGCTTTTTTGTCGCACACCGAGTCTACACGAATGACTTCCACACTTGCCACAGATGATTTACTTAAAGGGGAAGATGTTGTTTGCTCAGTTCAAAGCATCTCCGTGTGTGGGTGTGTGTCTGTGTGTGTGTGTGTGTGTGTGTGGGGGGGGTGTGTGTGTGTGTGTGTGTGTGTGTGGTCACCTTAACCTGAGCATTTCTTGATAAAGTTGGCAAACTGAGCTCACAGAGATGGAGACAAGCAGACCTGTGTCGTGTGGGTTGAAGCTCTTTTATTGTGTTTAATCTTTTTAATAGGACATGAAAGCAGGAAAGTACTGAATTATTGATTCAACGTGAGATATCTTATACATTTTTCATGACTTTCAGGACTCCTGAGGTGAAAAGAAAGCCAAAATTAAACTGCTAAACTGGTTAAACAAAATAGACAACATTTCATAGAAAAGTTAAAATAAAAATGAGACTTGTTTGCACCTATTTATCACAAACAAGTTAAAAATTACAATGAAACTAAACATTAAACTCAATCCATTAACTTAAAATCAACAATTTTCTTCAATCAAGAATTGTCACGAACCTATTGGAAATTTTAAAAAGGGATTTATGTAGTGATTCAAGTCTATTCATTTTCAAATATAATTAAGGTCATTCTGATATATATTCAAAAAAATAATAAAACCGAAGAATTCTCTTTCAAAAAAATTATAAAAAAAATATCAAATTAAAGATTAAATAAAGAAGGAATTCAAATTAAAAATCTTAAATTATTTACATTTCCCGATTAAAAAAAATAAAATCGTTTCGCGTCTACGGACAAATTAAATTTGATATTAATCAATATAAATGAAATTAATGTGTTTTTGAGTAAAATAAATGCACCATTGTATTTAAATTGATTTAAACTATTATTAAAATGTAAACGTATTAAGCCAAGAGAATTAAGCTTTTTTATTTACATTTAAATATAAATAAATTATAATTTAAAAGATAATTACTCAACGTTTTTTTCTTACAAAAGAAAAATCTCATTGTATTATCATAATTAAACCATGGTTATGAAAGGAAAAGATCAAATAGAAAAAGAAATAGCAGAAAAAAAAGGAAATAAAGAGGAATAGGAAATACAAAGAATTGACCATTTCGTGTGTGTGTGTGAAAAGTGGACCTCTCAGGTGTGTTCAGCTCCACTGTCACATGGGTATCACATGACCTGCTCTGGTTGCACCACTGATGGGTCTAATGTAATGAGGTCATTAGATCCTGCTAATGACTTGTAGGAGCAACCAAGCATCGGAACACTCGGGCAGATCCACTTACACAATCCCCGGACCCTGGTCTGGTCCTGCCCACCGCTGCTGCTGACATCAGCACTTTTTAAAAACCACTTCCTTTACACATCATCTGGCATCACTGGTCTTCCACCTCATTTCCCAGACCAACCGTCCGTCACTGAGTTTTCTTTTTCCATTTCGAGGTCCACTTCTAAACCCACCGCTTGAAGAAGAAGAAAAAAAAAAGACGATTTCTCTTTTTCATTAAATATTTAACAACCTGGTAAAACACGGAACTTCAATCCTGCACGAACAACCAAGATAACTGTCAGAACACTTTTGGAATTAGCAGAAAATTAATGTATCTTATATTAAAGATATTATGGTAAATAATCTTTAAACAATGAAATTAAACTAGAAAACAAGAAATAATAACAATAAATACTGTAATGTTATTTTTTTTTTTGGTAAGCATTAAAACAAGTAAAAAAAAAAAAAAAACTCAAAAACATTACATATATTTTAGTAAAATTAAACAAATTTCAAAGCATAGATGTATTTATAAAAAAATGAATTGATTAAATATATTTTTGTTAAAAAAAAAAAAAAAAAAATTCTAATATTAATGTTAAAGAAATACAATGTTTGATAGTTTTTCTACTTTCAAGTTTAAGTTCAAGTTCTTTTTATTTTCAAATATGTATGTTTAGAGACATACAGCATGAATTCAATTGTGGTCCTCTCTGACCCACGATGCAAAACATGAATACGGTTGACATTAAATGACATTAAATACGACATTCAAGAAATTAAATAAAAGTAGATAACCAACAAAAATAAATAAATAAATAATCAGCACTACTTAAATGATTAAAACTAAACAGAACAAAAAAAACAAAACAAAGATACTGCTTTAAAATAATACGAAATGTATTTGGCAAATAGTTAAGTCTCTGCTTTTAGTCAAGCAAAATATCATGAATCAATATTAAATTAATACTTATATTTTGAGATTAAGAGGTTATAAAAGGTAGAAACTGCTGACTCGTCACTGATGGAAATGGTTTATCAATTATTATCACAGTCCTGCTGGTCTTCTGAAGTCACATGATCACCAGGAAGCCTTTCAGGAAATGCCAACTAATTAAGGGCGACATCGTTGACCTTTTTTTCCCTCGCCCCCACCTGAGCCGGCACCGCTTGATCTGTTGCCGGATCAGAATCGAGCTGCGGGCGAGTTTGCATCATGCACCGACGCAGGGGGGGTTCCTTCGCCAGACCGTGATGTTGATCTGTGATCTTTCAGTCATGTGACGTCAGGAGCATCAGGGACCGAGTGGCCTTTTACGCTCAACTTAGTATTCGCTCTGAACATTAAAAAAAAAAAAAGGAATTAGGAGGTTTTAATTAACAGTTAATAATAGAAAATTGGCGATAATCTAGGAATTGTGATTCCTATGATTCATTTTTTTGAAGCGTTAAAAAAATGTAATTCATTAAACAAAAAACAAAAAAAATAGCATAAAGAAAACTAAATAAATAAAATATATTAACTAAAGAGAGGAAAAATACGCTTTTGGACGGTAAAAAAAGACACTAAAAGTTTATGTGCATCGTTAGTTTCCCTCATTGGGCAGAACCTTTTTTTTGTTGTTATTTATGATTTATTTACGTAAATATACTTATATGTAAAGCTTCGTATAACCTTGTGTAAAAAACAAAATGGTTAAAAAAACGATTTTTAAAATATTTTATTTATTTTTACATAATTTCTTATTGTCATTGTTTTTGTATATAACCAAGAACACTCCTTGTAAATATACATTAAAAAAGACCAGATGTGCTCTTTGTCGCCCCCTTTATGCTGTTTGCATTTAAATCTAAAAAAAGATTTTCTGGTATCAAGTTGTTTCAGGAAAGAATCCGTCTACATTGAAAAAAACTGAATATGATGAACTCACACACATCATCGTCTAAACTCTTTGTGTTTCTCCCTGTAGAGACATCAAGCCTGACAACATCCTCCTGGACGAACACGGTAAGACACGTGGAGGTCGTTTCTCATCTCCCGCACAAACTACAGGAAGCAGTTGATCATTCGTCATATAAAAAGCTGATTTATGTTCCGACCTCGACCGTCATCGAATCAGTACGTATGATACGCTGGGATATCAATTTGGAAAATGCACCACAGGAGCCGAGTACGTAAACCTGAGGGACACATAAACACACGCGTGTGGTCGGAGGTATAAAGAAGAATTCATTTCATCAAGTAGTGGAAGTCAATCATCAATCTTTTCAGATTAACGACATCGTGTTGTGACGCCTCTTTTGTTTATGAATACGCTCTGTAGGTTACTCACTCATGTGCCAGGAAAGGGAGGGAAAAACTGCATTTAGTAAAATCAATTGAAAAGAATCAATGTCAAATTTAATGCATAAAATAATGTGTGATGACCTTAAAACTAAAGTGTATTTAAATATATTCAAGGAGAGAAATAAATATAATAAAAATAAAATATAAAATCAACACAGGTCTGAGTTAACTTCACTGGTGCTTTTTTAACTTCAATTATTTCCTTTTATTAATTATTTTTAATTTGATTTTTTTTTAGAATTTGAAATTTCATCGATAGTGTACCAAATGGAATGAGCAATTATTAGAAATTATTTAATCTAGAGAGTGATTTACATTTCCCTTTTCAAATGTATTTATCATTTAGATTTGTCCAAGATTTGGAAATAAAGACTAGTTATGTAGGTCATTGAGGACACACAGTTGGGAAAACGATTTTTTAATATATAGTTTTATGTTGTAATTATTATGGGAGTAAACGAAAAAAAAAAAATTCAAAGTCAATTATTTAGCAATTAAATTATTTGATTTTATCAGTCAACTAAAATAATCATTTAAAATTAAATTAGGAACACAACAACCTGTTGAGTGCAGCTTCTTAGCTCAACAGAGATATCGGCGACTCCCTCTTTCGCATGTGTAGCCATTTTCCAGTCTGACGTATGTTAATAAATTATTTGAATACACACCCAAGACATGTAACTCTTGTCTCCGAGCATCAGATCCAACACTCCTACGGGTGGTGGCTGAACTAGAATCCACCTGATCTCCGATTGGTCCCTTAGGTCCGAGACCCATCTAGGAAAACAATTTACTAGTTCATGTGTGAGGTCCCAGCCTGCCAACGTAATGACGCCCCGAGCACTACCTGAGAAAATAGATTGTATCTGAAGATGTCTAACAGAGCTTTGTAGGGGATTTGCCGTTTTTAAGAATGGAGATATGAACAATCGGCTGTTTCTTTATTTAATTAAGAATATAATTATGTATATAATCTGCGATATTTTGGCGATTTCTCTTCTTTGTCTTTAATTTTTCTTAAACTCGATTGTTGTTTTTATGTCAGGTGGTCATAATGATTAAGCATGAACGAGTGGGCTCCATTTAAAAAGGCGAGAGATTAAAAAGAGATGGGCGGCAGTCTAATGTGACCCCGGGGTCGGAACCACGGCTGGATAATCCCTGTGTTACAGTCAGATTATATCCCTGTTCTCACTCAGATGCACTTTGTGGACAAGAGTGGAAAATGGAAGTTATTGTCGAGGTCAGAGGTTAAGAAGGATGTTCAGCAGAGTTAGGGGAGAGTTGAAGGTACCAAGGTTGTCAAATACTTTCAAGTAAAAATACACAATCGTTATAATTGTTATACTTCCAAAGAAACGTTTGCTGAAAGTTTATTTTATTTTATTTATTTATTTTTTAAAGTGTGCATAAATCAAAATTAAAATCTGCAGGCGTAACTCCAGGCATGAATTAAATAGTAAACTTAAAAGGTATACTCACCGAAAATACACATTTTTATGTACCATTTATATACTCAGCTGTCCAATTCTTCAGCTCTCACTCGGCGAGACCTTGAACGAGGTCGCGGCAGTAAATTCATTCAGCGATTGATTTGGGTTCTGCACGATGAAGCGGGACCACCTGGTCCTGACGGTGAAGGTTAGTTTATGCAGAACAATAGAAGACAGAAGGGCTATAAGGGTGTGCGGGGGTTGATGTGGAAAAGATGTTCATTTTTTATGCTTATTTTTCTCCATATCTTGAGACAATTCCTATCAGGGGGTCAGTCCTCCACCTTCACCTCGCCTTGAACCATGTGTTGTCCTCCTTTTCCTTTTTTTTAAGGGTCCAAACCATCTGTCTTCCAGAACTTTGTCTCTAAACTTCTTCGGTAGTTTTTTGGCTTTAAGTTTTGTGACTTTGTGTTATGATAGCGATGGATGGAACTTTGTAGTGATCCAAGTAACTCACTGTATCATGATACAGTGTGTTACTTTGTAAGTCCTCTAGATGGCAGTGAAGTTTGAAAATGATTTTTTGTTGAGTTAGTAGAGCCAAAGATTATAAAAAGAGAGTGCCATCTAGTGGCCTGTCAAAATAAAGACACTGTATCATGATACCTCATTAATACTTTTTTATCATCAATGTTTCCGATCATTCAGTAACAAAATTGAGAGCTGGACTAGGGTTATCACATTCGTAATAGACCGAATATTACGTACAGACGGAATGTAAATAAGCAACCGGGTGGTATTGATCGAAAAATTTTAGTACTAGTACTGATAGTGATTCCTTCATTTGATACTGCTTCCTGAAAGATTATTTTTCGATAGGATAAATTCTAAGAGAAAGTGAAAAAAATAATTAATTACACATCGTACAAATCTTAAATTACATTTTTCACTCTGTTTTCGTACATAAAAACATGTAATCAAAATGTGTTTCCAGTGCAAAAGAACACTTGCAAACCAGTGACAAATTGTTTTTAATGTTACCTGACTTTGTAACTTGTTAGTTTTTCATCAGATATTCAACCAATTATCAATCATGTTGGTACCAAAACTTTGACAAACTTGTCCAAAATCGCACACTTAATTATTTTGAATACACAAGTGCATCGACAAGGAGCAGTGTGCGAAAATGTAGTGCACTATGCACACTTAATTGACGTGAGCGCTAAAAAGTAGTAGAAGAAGAAGCTGTCGAGTCATTTCCAGTAAGTGTGTAGTGGCAGTGTTTGATTTGAGACAGTACTACACGGAATTTGTGTACTGCAAAAGTAAGTGCATCGTCTTACAGTGTGCTGTAATGCAGTGCACTTAGAGAAGTGCGTCATTTGAGACAGAGCACTGGTTTTGATACTCGGTACTACTGAAGCATTGCCGTCGGTGCCGTGACTGATGTACCCAGCATGCTTAGCAGATCTTTGGAGGTCATACGAACCAGCAGGCACTCGTCGCTGAATCATAATATCGTAATTACAGTTATTTCGGCTCAAGTTCGACCCGGTTAATTGGAAGCCGATAAATAATTCAAGTGGGATCACTTATCGTATCAGGAGCATACAAAGTGGTTTCCCCACCTGAGAGAAACTTGTCTTCCTAAATCTTCACACCTACTCAGGGTGTGACAGTTCCTCCCGAGAAAGTAGCTTCACCTCTGTGCAAATAAACAAACATGTTGTCAATTAGTTTTAGAAGACACAAAACCTAGAAAACGATACAATAAACAAAAAACGTATTTTTATAGTTATGAGCCGTGGAGTCCAACTAACACCACATTGTGCATTTTTTTTTTGTTCATCTGGTACACAATTTGTCACCAGTTCATTTATTAAATCCACATTAAAACACCAACAAATATAATTACTGCTGTCAAGAGATTAAAACAAGAGAATCATTAATTATAATCTGTAATAAATTGATGTAATACATCTCTTGCTTTTTTTCATTAAAATTCATTACTGTGTCGGATGAAAATATTAATGTAGAAGAAAGTTTCTAAATAAGGTCATTTATTTTTCACTGATAATCACTACTAGTTGGATGACATCTACGTTTTGTTGCTCTGAACTTCTGACAAATGACAATAAAGATTAATGTTGTCTGATTTGTATCCAATTTATTATTCCCAATAATATATATAATCGCTTCCAACCAATTGTGAACATTTCAATGACGGGTAAACAAACGCAGGGGAATCAAAAACAATTTAAAAAAAACAAACAAAACATTTAAGACAGGGGTCTTTTCTGTACCGCGGACCAGTTAAATGTCAGGATTCTTTTCACAAATCCACTTTCAGATAGAAAAAAATTGAAAAAAAAATTCAGAAGCAGGAGCTGCAAAAGAAAGATACAATTAAGTGTTGAATGATTGATTGTATGAGGATAGTGTTCTGTATGTGTGCGTCTCCTAGTTTTTAGAAACTTTGTGCCAATGTGTGTGTTTGTGTTTAAGCATGATTTATATGGAAATGAAAACTTTATTTATAATTAATAGAACATATAATTATTTATTTTTTCATTTCTGTGAGGAGATGTCTAACAGGCAGAATTTAGGTCAACAGCAACAAATTAAAAAATAAATATGAAAATAGCAAAAAAAAAGCAATAAAAAAAATATAGAATGGAAGTTTATATATACATGTTAATTCACTCTATCTAATACTACCTATTTTTTGCAGGACACGTCCATCTTACAGACTTCAACATCGCTGCCATCGTCAAAGAGGATCTGAAGGCGACTTCTATCGCAGGGACTAAACCGTATATGGGTGAGTAAACTCCATTTAAATATCTATAATTAATTTCTATTCTTACAAAAATGATGTGATACAGTTGGTCATAATGTTAAAATGTCAAAATAGAAATGAAAGAAACAACTCATTTAGATTCCAAAAGAACTAGTGAATATTTGAACGCATGTTTTGAACTTTTATGTCCGAATAAGAAATGGGATAAAGTTGATGTTTGTCATAAAACACTTTGAAGAAGCTATGAAAGTGATTTAACTTGTGTTTGTGAAGACAAACACGAGCACTTTTCGGGAGAATTCCGTGGCAGGACGGCTTCGTAAAGTGTGAATCCATGTTCATGCGAGAACTGGATGTCATGTGGAAAGTCTGCGGTGCGATAGATAATTCATGAGCCCACTGGGAATACTCTCCCCCCCCACACCTCCTCTCCTCCCTCATCCCTCCCTTCCTCGGCTGATGAACTGCACTTTGGTCCCCTCAGGGTTTGAGCGCCAAAGTGAGTTCCCCAAAATAAAATGAATCTCACAGTCATGCTTGGAATAATGTTTGTGGGAGCAGAGATTGAGGGACGGAAGCAGAGATGGGAAAATGTGATGAGTAAGCAAATTCATATCTTCAGGCTTTATGAAACTTACTCAAGGATGGTAAGTAAAAAAAGTAGTTTGAAATATAATTTGTCAATAATCTAGTAATTTTTTAAAGAAAACATTTGAAGCCATGTGTTCTTGTTTCGATAAAAAATGTAAAACAACTTATTTAAAATGTACATTAAAAACACATACTTTAAAGTTCTGAGAGTCATTTTTGGAAGTTTATTTTGAAGGTAAAAAATGGTTTAATAGCTTGTGACATAACACAACATGTGTCAAACTCAAATTGGCTCAACAAGTGATTTTATGTGGCCCTCCAATTGTTTGGCTTAAATTTAAGTGGAGAAATGTTTATGTTGATATAATGAACTATGAACTATGTTTAAGATAAGGAACAAATAATTGATGTCAATAATGACGAACACAAAGATAGTTTAGACATATCGGAACTTAAAATATAAAAAGAATATTACAATCAGACTCATACTTCATTCGTCGTTTGGGGGAAACAAGTGGAACCTTTTGAAGGACACGATAAAATATACTCTCATCTGGAAATGGAACTGGTTGTATGTAAACACACAAAAAAAAAAGTAACCCATAGTTTGAGTTATTTTATTTACTTTGAATGAAGGTTAAAAAAAGGTTTGTTTTTAACCCTTACATGGCAAAAATGGCAAAAACAAATCTGTTTTTGGGCCACCAGGTCACCTTGACCCAGAGACGCACATGGATAAAGCAGAAAAAAGTGTTTTGTATGACAAATAGCTGTAACTTGAATATTTGCATCAGTCACATAAATGTCTGATATGAATGGAGAATAACACAATAAAACATTTACAGTGGAAATAGTTATTAATAATCTTCTATCTTGTTCTTAGATAATGAGTGCAATGAAGAAACTAGACATGGTCTGAAGAAGCTTCATGAAGCACACTGCTTCATGAAGCTTCTTCAGAACATCATTGCCAACGCAATAAACCAAACAAATGACACAGGTTTTCTCCAAAATCCAACTTTGGATGGAACGATAAAGACTCTCCCAAAAATTCCAAAAATTAATCCTGAATAAATGTATGTAAATTGAATATATAAAAACAATTGTATTTGTGTTAAATTTCCCCCCCAACCACTATACCACCATTTTGCCAAATTGTTATCTTGTTTTTTCAAATATAATTCATGAAAAGTAATCGTAAACAGTAGCGATGGTCTGATGAAGCTTCATTAACAAGGTCAATATTTTCAGAGTCTCTACACTATTTTCCTTTGTTTTGAGCAACTGTTCTAGTGAAACATCATATCATTTTTAAACTGATGGCGCCACCTACTGACCTCTAAACAACATGACACTGCTTCATGAAGCTTCATCAGCACATCAATAGCAAACAACACAATGTTCAAACTTAGTCATCAAAGTTTTTTCTTTGTTTATCGTTTCAGCTCCTGAGCTGTTCCAGATCTTCGAAGGATCCCACCCCGGCTACAGCTTCTCGGTGGACTGGTGGTCTCTGGGCATCACGGCGTACGAGCTGCTAAGAGGACAGGTACACTTCTTCTGCTTGGCTACAAAGCAACATGGAAGCGAGCCATAATTGGGTTCTGACCTCCCCGAGGAGGGCGTGGAGAAGTGTTTAGTCATGGTGCCAGAGCGGTCGCCGCAGGAGGGGAAGAAAATATAGTCGGGAAGATTTCACGAGCCATTTAATTGAAATGGATTTTCTAATTTATTTAATTACTGACCGGCCCCGGAGATGGATTCTGAAGTTAAGGCCGGACTTTTAAATAGAGGAGGATGACGGCTGATCAAACAACAGTTTGTTCCCTCACCTGTCCAAAGTTCCACGAGTTGATTACCAAAGCAAAATGTCCATTCTTGGGAAAGTTATCTTCATGAACTCTCTTAATAACTGTGTCAGTGAATTACTGAGCTATGATATGAAAGCTAACAAAGTTTTGGGTAGTTGTCATGGTGCGTTTCTGGAGTTGGAAATCTGACTCGGCAATGACGTCACAACACAGTTATGAGACAAGTTGGTGAATTTTTTCTAGCTCTTGCCGATCCACATAAGTGATTTATAAATCAAGCTAAATATAGTATAATGTATACATCTCTTAAGCCTATTTCATTGGTGCGGAAAGATAGTTGGACGAATGTGACAAGGTATGCACTATTTCTGAAGTTTACATCGGTGTTATTTGAATTGTGTTAATGTAATGCAAGATGGAGGGGAGTTCTGGCGGCGGACCCAGGGAGGCGTAAATCACAATTACAGCTGGAACGCCCAGGTTACCTATCGTGACCCAGGTTCTTTTAGTTATTTTGAATATCAGTCTTTGGGTCAAAAGTTCTTTTTTATTAATAGTGTCTTACTATATGCAGTATGTACCAGTGTTTGTGTGGTTACAGCTAATGTTTGGTTTGCAATAACATTATCTATAAAAGGGCAGAAAGATAAATAATTAGCTGTGTTCACATATTTTGGTAAAAGAAGATGAGAGCACTTTGAAGCTGTGAACAGATTTAATGATGGAAGAAGAAGTTCTGGATCTATGTTCAGTCATTACTTACATGTGTGCTCTAGGTTGGAAAGTTGATTCAGAATGATCAAGTTATGTGGTTCTAATTCATTTTTTAAATATTGTTCAATTAAGTTAGTGACGCCAATTCTCTGCTTAGTATATCACCAGAAATGCAATAATACAATACTCCAAAAAAAATAAATTAAATTAGCATTTATACAATCGATAATAAGGCTATTATTTCGACATTAATTAGGGATCAACTGAGAAGCTCAGACCTTTGGTTGAGCGTCATTTAAACTTTTAAAATTGATTAAATGATTTAGCATTAAACATACAGTTTTAAAAGTGAAGACAAGTAAGTTCAAAAAGCTGCAGTTAATCAAGTGTCCACTTGATGCCAACTGCTGAAAGACATGTATTCACAGCCAAAAACGTATTTACTGCCTGGTTAAAACGACTTGGGTCTTAAACTAATAATTTCACTCCCCACGAACCAGAACATTCTATTTTCAAGATGGCTGCCAGGGCAAATTGGTTCCAAAACCGTTGATTAATAATAGACGGTTGATGCAAATGGTCTTCTTTACAGACCAGGGTTATTGTTAAGAGAAGGTCACTGATCTAAGATCAATTTAGTGTTTCAGTGCTTCCATCAACTTGACTTAATTTTTTTTCTGACAAGAATAAGTTAGATTATTTTAACAAAGTTATACGTGTTTGAAAGTAAAACTTTTCTGAGTTTCCTTATCTCTGAAAGTTGTTTTTATTCATCACAAGTTTCTATTAGGAGTTTAAACTATCAGCCTGTCCTCTCCTTGATCCCTTTTCCTCGGTATCCCCTCTGGTGTTTCTCCTAAAAATATTTCAAGCTTATTTTGACCTTGAAGCTTGCTTTCTAAAATGTTTCTATACATGTGCGAATCAGTCTCATCACCTTCACTTAAGCACAGAAGGATTACTGAGTCAACACCTCCACAGAGTCTTCGCCGACTTTTCTTTACCATAGCTTATGTGTGATGCCTTTTTTCTTGTGGGGGGGGGAATATTCCCCTGAAATCTCATCCTCATAATCCCCCTCCTGGAAGCATTTCATCTGCCTCACTTTCTCCGAGACGATCCACTTCATCCTTTTGTCTCCGCAGGGCTTCCTTCGCCGCCTCCTCGCTCCCCGCCACATTTCAGCAGCGTCTATAAAGCATAAATCAGTGTTGAAAAGTGGTCTGTTGCCTGTGCGGAAATTATTTGGGCATTGAAAATGTACAGGGCGGACGTGCAGCACATTCATATTCCCCCTTTCTGTCTTTACCTTGTCTTATCGCCCTCTCAGGGTTCCAGCGAGAATTCCCTTTTCACATTTTGACATTTAAGTTTTTTGTTACAGACGCGAGCTTTAGCACAAGATCACAGATAAGAAATTTGAGGATGAAACACTCCAACAGGAAGAACATTTAAGCATAGACATAATAACAACATTGTGAGCTGTTGAGCTTTTTAAATTAGAATGTCAACTTATAAACAGGTATTAGCCACTTGCATAGACTGAATTTGTCCATCTTTTGACGGACAATTAGTCTTATTTTGCCAACAAATCTGGCGCCAGGGAAAGTAAATTCCCCTCAGACCGGTCAGTCCCTGAACTGACCTACGCGTTTTTTTGACCAACACCTTTTTTCGGTTTTCTTGGAATTACAAATATACCATTGTTCCTTGTAATGCTGTAATATCCCTCATATTAAAAATGTGTGTTTTGACATCTTCAAATATAACATGGGCAAGTAACATGGAGCACTTAAGACCATCAAAAATGACCATTTAAACATAAAATGCAACCATGTTAAACAAGTTCTTGATATAATGTATTACATACTAAGTGAGGAAATAGGGTCAAAATGAATTTGAAATCCCTCTATATGTACTGCATACTAAATAAGGGATATTTCCATAATCAGTTTCTTTGTAAAATGACACAAATGGGGCAAAAAACCCAAATGAAAATACTTTGATTACATGTTAACCATATCTTTTACATGATAAGCAAGGAAAATGTAAAGGATTTCAGCTTCATTTCATTACGTGAGGAGGTGGAAAGAGCAATCGTGAAAATTAAAATAACTTCAATTTCGATGAAATTCAAACCATATGAATTATGTACTTAGTAAGGAAGATTTGAATAATTTCAGCTACTTTTGTTGGTTGTACAGGGTGAAAAGAAAAAAACTATAATGTTTCCAATTGTGATGAAATTCCCTCAATATGTACTACATACTCAACAGTTGGGATTTCAGTTGCTTCTTTTAAAGAGGGCAGGAGATCAATATTAATATTCCGATGCATACATTGACATTTGAACCATATAAACTACATACCAAGTAAAGGAGATTTAAAGGATTTCAACTTCTTTTATTCATGTTAGTTGGTGGAAAAGGGGGAAAAAAACTTTTGTTATTATAATGCATATGTATTACATACCTAGTATTTCAGCTAGCTGTGATATATATGACCAATATTTTTAAAATATGTTCTTGGGGTTTATTAATAAACGTATAAAGTCAATGGAGAAATTTGAGTGGTACTGAAAAAGTATTGACCGGTTGGATCTTTAATGCTAAAACAAATATGTACTTTGGCATAAATGTTTCATTATGAATCAGAGCCCGGGACCCTAAAGTAACAAATTCAATCATTGAGAGAGAATTCATTTTCATCATCGAGGAAAAGTATTTGACAGAAAATGGCCTTTGTACCTTGACAAATATCAAAATGGTTTTGCCTGAAGGAAACATCAACAAGTGATTTATTGTTGATGCAAATAAGCATGAAGGTGTGACTGCAGGATACATAAAGTAAATGATGTGAATTGCATCACAATGTAAGTAATACCATCCTTTTTTATTGAGACATCTCTGAATGCTTTATTGAATTACTGGGCGTGAAAGTCAATGTATGTTTAAAATCCCATTTCACGTCCATCCTCACATTACATTAGACATTTAAGAGCAGTAACAAATGTAATAAAGGCAGCAGCTTCCGCCTTAATCAACGTTCCGACGGCAACATGATAGTGTCGGCGAGCTCTGTATGTGGGACATCAGCGGCACAGTAATCGAATTCTTAACGCATCTTCATGCATCTCTGTCACGCATTTCAAAGCGATGTCATAACAAAGAGGAATAGTCTCTGCGCACCGTCTCCTCATTCATCTCCTTCCTTTAAAGCGAAGCTGGCATTTGAAGAATTAATCACAAAGAGGAAAATCTGCCCGTTTGTGTCGTTGTCCTTCTTGAAACGACAGAAACAAGTGGAAGCAAACAACAGTTTTCCCGTCCCTGGCAAACGTCTGCAAAAATCAACTTTCTCTTCTGGTTTCAGAGGCCGTACGTGATGAGATCCACCACCCCGTCGACCGAGATCCTTCAGACCTTCCACAAGGTTCATCTCAGCCTCCCAGCAGCCTGGTCTTTGGAGATGAAGTCTCTTCTCAGAAAGGTTAGGACGGACATTAGATGGAATATACCGAGAAGAATGTATGATGCCAGAGGCATGATGGGAATATTCACTAGAGAATTGTGTCGGAATGCAAAAGAATTCCCTTAAGAACCAAGCGGTACCTTCAAACATTGAATTTCCTCAAGGTTATAAAGTGAAAGCTTGATTGAAAATCTGGACTCTAGAGGTTCTTAACTTGAAGAGCCGGAAGGGGAGTTGATGGCAAAATATATTCTGGAGGTGAGGTCTGTTGCAGAATGAATTCATATCATCCGTTTGTAGAATGCGTTGTCTTATCAGAATTCAATCCCAGACTGGGTGTTCTGGAGAATAATTTATGTAAATTCATCAGAGGTAATTTGTCCAGAGGGAAAACGTCAATCCTGTAGAGCAGTGATTCCCAGCCTGTGGGCTTCAGCCCCCTGGTGGGCCGTGAAGGTATTGCAAGTGGGCCGCAAAATCGTTTCCAAAATGGTATCATTTTTTTTGGGAGGGTGGATGTAATTATATATAAATAAATAACGTTACAGATCCTGCGTTAGTCACTGTGGAGCTTCCAATAGGTTTCTCCTTTATTGATTTCAGTCTTTTATATTCGTCACGCGCCACACTTAACCTTACACGCCGTCAGACCTACACTTGACAAACAATTTAAAAAAGACATCCTGATAAAATAAACCCCATTCAAAGCAAAATTGTAATTGGGATTTCATTAAGTTTTTTTTATAAATTGAATAATACTTCAACTACTACCAAACTATACATGGTTGTGGTGAATTGAAATGGTACAATGCCTATTCGTATTATACCATGGTTTAAAAGGTACCTGCAGATATGGTCATCCTATTAGTGCTGATAAAGCTTTAAGAAACAGTGTCATGTTGTTCATAGGTCAGTAGGTGGCGCCATCAGTTTAAAAGTGATGTGGTGTTTCATTGCAACAGTTGTTCAAAACAAAGGAAAATAGTGCAGAGACCGCCATCTAGTGGACTGTGAAAATAAAGACACTGCTTCATGAAGCTATAGACCATCACCATTTTTAATACCACATGAACCGGCAATTTTTTTGAACCCCTCTTTTATGGGACCTCTTTAGGGGTTTTTTAAAAAGCAAAAACAAATGATGCGAACATAAACAAGTTAAACCAAAATGTATCACATAATACTTTAATAAATTGACGACCAGTTATTCTTCAGGGACGTCGTAGTTTAACACAGGCAGCAGCAGGTCATTCGGTTAACAAGGCGCATTGAATTAGTAGGACATGCTAATGGCTACGACGTCAGGTTTTCCTCTGGCAGCGTTCCACTGCAGTCAAACTGTTGCACTGCTTCGTGCTCAGACTCTTCCAGGCTCATTGGCATTCTGGCCGCATGTGAAAAGTGAAAGGGTTTGTGTTAAAGGGAGAGGGGATGGATGTAAAGTAAGTATCAGAGGGGCAGATTTCCATGCTCAATATATTTGTCCTCTATTCTTCACACATCACTTGAAGTCCACTCGTTGCCATGCATTTGGGTTTACATCTTCCACTCCTCCTTTCTCCCCCTTCTCCTCAAATGTTTGCACTTATTATCCCTGCATCCTCATTCTCAGACAAGCCGTCGTACGTCTGTTTCCCAGCAGGGCCCAGGACTAACTTTTCATCCCCACTGGTTCTAATCCCTCCTTCTCCCCTCAGTTGCTGAGCATTGATGCCCAGAAGCGCGTTTCCTGTCTGGCTGAGCTGCAGGATCTGGACTACATGTCAGACGTCAACTGGGATGCTGTGCTCAGCAAATGCCTTTCTCCAGGCTTTATTCCCAACGTGAGTATGACGGCGGGAACAATTCTTCAGTCAGCGATAGAGAGCTTTATCACTCAATCCGAATTCAGCCGCGAGTTCACAGGACATTAAATAAAGGCAGAGACAACTTTACGATGTCATTTTTTAAAGATGCTGCCCCCTTGTGGGTCTGGATTAGAAGTGTTTTTTCGATCGAAATTCTATCTGTAACTCCATGATTTAACATTTAATCTGTTTACATCTGGTTTAACAAGGTTTCCACGAGATTTCATTCACGGCATGTCTAAGAAACGCCTGGATCTTCTCAAGGACGAGCAGCACTTTGGTATTCTGCCAACAGAATAACAAACTTATCTTGAAATTCAAAGTCAGATACGTTAAATTCGTACAATAAAACCATTTTAAATTCCTAATCCTGATCTCTAATGCATAAAACATTAGTCCAATATAGGAGCACATCATCTGCAAAAAAAAGTAGTCACTTGTGTAACTAAGCAGTCAAAGACTTTGGAAATACAGCATTTGAAATGCCTCTGAAATCATCTTTTTTTTCGTAAGGAGAAAGTTAGTAAGTCTTCCTGTTGGGTCTTCTTGAAGACTTTAACTGCCTTCACCGTAGAGTTGCCGGCTGAAAGCATATACAGCTTTATGGAGCAGTGTCATGTTGTTTAGAGGTCAGTAGGTGGCGCCATCAGTTTAACAATGATGAAATGTTTCATTACAACTACAAAACGAAAGGAAAATAATGCAGAGACCGCCACCTAGTGGACTCTGAAAATAATGACACTGCTTCATGAAACTTCATCCGACCATTACCAAATACAGAAATGATCTTGAAGTGGACCCAGTCCACTCTTATAAGGGCTCAGTTGGCCTGGTAGAACTCCCATATTTCAACTAAAAAAGCATGCATCTCGTTGAGTAAATGGTAAATGTTTCCTAATTATATTGCAGTTTTCCAAATAAATGGGGAAATATCTGAAGGAAATAACCGTATCAGCAGCTGGAATTGAACTTTAATCAACTCAATTTATTTATATAGCACTTTAAAACAACAGCAATTGACACACAATTCTGTACAAGATTAAACTTATACAAAATAAAAACAGTCAACTACTAGAGTAATACATTAAAACATAATGTTGGAGCTGCTCTGAGAGGTAGGACGGGGCCATTTAACGAGTTAAAAACAAATGAAATAATCTTTAAATGAACTAGAAAATATCTAGGATGGATGGGAGTTATTAATTCTCTGTTTCTTACATATGCAAGTTTTTAAAAATGCAGCAGCATTTTGAACTAATTGGAGCAAACCAGGGACGACTGGCCGACTTCAAAACAAAATTCTTTACAATAATCATGACGAAGGCATGGATCACAGTTTCAGAGAAAGTTCTTAAACTTTGCCAGCTGCCTCAGGTGAAAAAAAAATGGACTAATCTTATTAACGTTCTAATTCTAAATGAATGTCTATCTTAAAACCCAAAAAGTAATGGTTTCACATACCATGGATAATATACTATACCTAACCTTTTGTGAAGGTCTATCCATTACTCAACATCCTGTTGGTTATTGCATCACTGGCTAATAGATGATTAGCTTTCCAGTCAAAATGAAGGGTGAGGCAGCAGAAGATTATTAAGGTGCTTTTACACCCCATCGCTGAGCCCAGGTTCGACGGCTCTTTATGTCAGGGTGACATGAAAGGACAAAAGATTGATGGATGACGCTAATAATTTGCTGCGTAATTGCTGACAAGTAGCTGACTCGACTCCATCATGTCAGTATTCAGAAGTCCTAAACGACAACATCTATTTCCAGAGATAGTCTTTGCACAGCGGGCAGACGGTCTGGCACAGCACAGCGGAATCAATAGGCAATTGACAATGTCTCTATCTAATTACCAGTCGACGGTCTTTCTATTGTCCCTTGCAGACTATTTATGTTTGGAAGGGGGGACCTCTGCACTTCTGTTTCATTTCCTAATATCCCCGAGCTCAGACTGTCAGGTCGTTAAATCAGGACTTTAATTCAGCCTGTCGTTTCCACTGACGGATTGAACAGCACTCTGGTCGCTGGGAAGAGTTTAGCGCAGCGGTGGCGACGCTGGAAGTTCACACGCTTATTCACAGCAAATCAAAAACGATGTTCGACCATCTTTCAGAAATATAAATGCTTTTATCCTTTTCTTTCAAACATATAAGTAGTGATGGTCTGATGAAGCTTCATGAAGCAGTGACATTATTTTCAGAGTCCACTAGATGGCGGTCTCGGCACTATTTTCCTTGTTTTTGAACCGTTCTAATGAAACATCACATTATTTTTTTAACTGATGGCGCCACCTACTGACCTCTAAACAACATGACACTGTTTCACGAAGCTTCATCAGTCGATCCCTACTTATAAGGGATTCTGATGAGCTTGGAATTCTTCCAAGAGCTCTGACAGTTTTGTCAGCTCAGCAATAAAAAAGAATTTATTAATTGAGAAAAGAATCTCCAGGCCAGGACATCAAATTTGCGGTTTTGGCCACAAGGCTTGAACGCGTTCCCAAAAAAAGTTTTTCTTGATGCCAAAATATCTCTCATGTGTTGCTCTTGTACAGAAACGCAGACTAAACTGTGACCCCACGTTTGAGCTGGAGGAAATGATCCTGGAGTCCAAGCCACTTCACAAGAAGAAGAAAAGACTCGCCAGAAAGACCCGGGACCAGGGATCAGATGGGTCCCCCCAGGTAAAAAGATGAACACCTACAAAAATTCACACATTGAGCGCTATATAAATACAATAACTTACTTACTTACAAATTACATACATTGACACAATGTGCCCCCTAGTGGCCATTACAAGCAAAAAAAAAAATAATTTCACGCTGGTCATTATCCCTTTCCAAAAGGTCCACTTGGTGGCTCTTTCTGGCCCAGTTACAGGTATTAAGTGGGTCATTAGTTTGTCTTTTAGCTGTGTCTGGAGTGCTGTTGAGAACATGAAGGGCAAGTTTTTAAGAGCTTTGTCCTCCCTCACACCGATCAAGCCAGGGAACGCTCTCCCCCCTCCTCTGCTGCCATTTTATCCTCACTCTATCAGACTTCTACTCGGGCCGCATAAATCAAGTGTTTTCCTGTGGGTACGTGACGGTTAAGTGCTGGAAGGTTAATGCTGCTGCCAAGTCGTGTGAGAAGCACGGGACACACACACATGATTTGTTATGGACTCTGCTAAGTTATTTAAAGCTCACGCCTCGTGTTTCGTTTTTTTAACTCGGATTCAGATTTGAAACTTTGGCAGTAAAATCCTCAATTGTTATCAAGCATCATATGTGTGGTGACACGTGTGGCCACTAGAGGGCTCTGTATTTGGTTGACGTGATATTGATGTCAACTTTTTGTGTCGTCTTAAGGAATGACTGAGTGACATGACATTTTTAGTTTGTTTTTAATTGGTGAGGCTAAAGGTCGTGATGGGCTGATGAAGCTTCATGAAGCAGTGTCAGGTTGTTTAGATGTCAGTAGGTGGCGCCATCAATTTAAAAATGATGTGATTTTTCATTAGAACAATTCTTAAAATTAAAGGAAAAAAGAGCAGAGACCACCATCTAGTGGACTCTGAAAATAACACTGCTTCATGAAGCTTCATTAGATCCTTCACTAGGAAAAAGGTATAAGAAAACAAAAAAGGAATTGAAAACATTTGGCTCAAGATAAGTAGTTACGACTCACTGATTTACAATAGTATGACACAAAGGATACCACAAACACATTTGACCTTCAGGGTCACCTTGACCTTTATATCACAAAAAGGTTTTCAACTTGTGTGTTGTTTACTAGTCTTGTTTATTGCTTTACTTAGACACTAAGGAAATACATGGATAAACATTTTGAAAAAATTGAAACTAGTTCTATTGATTCTGTTGATCGCTAGAGAGAAGGTCTGACTCATGAGCGAGCAAGTGTAAATACAATTTATGTGGTGGTGCTGATCCTCATTCCAGCTGTGAGCCTTCAGGCCCCTCGGTTTCACATTTGATTTTTTTGCTTATTCATTAAAAGTGACTGTAGCTACAGTGGCGAGGCTGAAACCCAACACCTGTGGGGCCACTTGTGATGGATGTGCGCGAGCGCCCCCGATTGAAACCTTTGAGAAATCCCGTTGATGCTGCTCTTCTGGATGAACGCCGATCAATAGTGAATGAGGCGAAGCTCGCCATCTTAATGCCTCACCCAGTTTCAGACCCGTCCCGGCCCCGCTCTGTATTCTTTTTGCATACTTCTTGCTCCCCTCCTTTCGCCTTGTCCTCAGACTCCCTCCGCCGCGCTGACTTCATGTCGTCACGCTGTCACAACCGATGTGCGCCCCCTCTCATCCATTTTTCAAACTTTGCTTTTATCTTTTCTCCTCTGCAGATGAGACTGAGAATAGAGTGCAGAGTTCTCTCAATTATCACTGATCAGATACAGCAGGGGGGGTTCTGTAGAGATGCTGATGGAATCTAACACCAGCTCTACACATTTCAACTCTCAAGCCATTTTACCATGACTAGCATAAAGAGCAGCTACAAGTTTCAAACCAAGAAGAAGCAGTAAGTTTGTCCACGATATAAGCCTTAGAATGTCCGTGTCAAATGATTAATCTGACCGTTATAATTTACGTTAAAATTAAGAATAACAAACGACCGCATAAAATAAAACGTCTGACGATAAAGACAACACTGTTGTTATAATCATTTGCGAAAACCAACTTCATAAGCAATTGAAAGATACAAGAAACTTTACTAAGTCGTTATTGTGATGATGTTTTTTTTACCACTGGGTGTCACTGTTGTTATCGTATATCTGTCAGGTCTTGGTAGATGAAGAAGAAGTTGGGTTGTGTTTAAAGCCAACTAATGTGTTGATTTAAGTATCTCTTAAAATAAGCCTGGACCTCTATTGCACTCGTCAGTATGTGTTTTAATTGAAATATTTACATTAGAAATTGCTCTTAAGCCCCGCCCACTGAAGATTCTATTTCTGTAGATGTACCATAACCACACCCACTCGGCAGTGATTGGTCAAACATCAAGGTTTGTCATCGCTCATCGTCAATCCCATAAGTCTCCACCTCCAGGAGACTTGATGTATAAACAAAGTGGGGAGTGATAACTGCTGGCTGAAGAAGGAGTGACGACCATTATTACGACATAATTGACTCCGCTCTCGTAACCACTCTTTTGCCCAGATTTTAGACGATGGAGAACTTTATAAAGTAATAACTTCAAAACTTCTTCAGGATTGGGGTTCATGAGCTGACTTAATTTGTTTTGTTTTTTAATACTATTATAAGATTGTTTCTCTAATATTTTTTTTAGTTATCGGAACAGTGGCCACACGTTTTTAATGATTATTGATTGTTTTTTCATTTGTGGGATTATAGTTGCGCTTGTTTAAATAGTACAGTGGATTTCACAACACTTTATGACTAATTGTTTAATGTACACAAATTAAAATAAGTTCTACTATCAGTTTCTTCTTGTTTTTCTTTCTTGCGTTTTATTGTTTTATATCCACTTATTATTTGATATCGCCAGGTGGGTAATTTGTTATTGATTTATTGACCTGTTAATGAACAGTTGGCAAAAGCAATTAGGAGCAAAAAGTCATTTGTCATAAAGTTTTACCTTTTTGTTTTACAGTATGTACTTTTTATTTCCTCTTTTGATTTGTTTTTAAAGGATAGTTCTGCCCTCTGAAATCTAAATGTTTACACAATTTTGTTTGACTTGATTATGATAACAACAATTACGGTGATAATAAGTTTCATTTACTGTGTATTTTAATACCAGAAGAAATTAGCAAAAGTAATTATAGTTTGTGATGACAATGGTAAAAGGCGAAGTGATCATTACTTTGGCACATCTTTATCTCATAATCCAAAAATATCAGATGATAGTTTTTGTCTTCAAGCTGGAAAGAAAACTCCCAGACGTAAACCCTGGAGGTCCATTCAAGGACAAGAGAACGTTCTTGTTGGACCCCCGCCCAGCTAAACACCCCCTTTCGGCTAATCTCATTAAAAGTTCAATTTAGCGGTTTAAACAATTATCTTCTGAAGTGTGTTTCTGTGAGTCATTAAATAAGGGGACAGAAGCGAACTCCCACCAGTTAATGGAGCTTTATTGCGTCCAGTAATCTGCAAGGTCGTCGGTTTACTTCGGCCTGTTTAGATTGTAGAAAATTAGACAGTAATAATACCAGGATTTGATTGGCTCTCTTAAGATTGAAGATGCAATCGTGAGGTCACTGTGGATTTTATAGAGAAGGAATTGTCAGAGGCACGTACACTCATTATAGACATCACGTTGGCGCTTCCATCTAGAAGAAAGCTTGTCAATAGGTGTTAATTAAAGGATATTTTAAAGGATTGTCTAATTCAATACTGTGGCAGTTAAACATCAGCCAACCATGAAATTCTTTCTCATTTACACAAGTTGGATGCAATACAAAAGTTATCTAAATCAGGGTTAAATCAGAATCGTCAATCGAAAATCTAAAATAAAACTAATTGTCAATCTAAAACAAGTTATTAGGAGTTTGGCAAGCTCTTATCTAAGATATCTTTAGTGTGCAGTAATGCAGGTTTGTATAGTTGATGATTGAAAATAAGAAAGCAGTGCAAGAAGCAGCACCATTCACCAGAATGCAAGCTAAATCTCTGGTGCATGTAACTTAAATCTACTTCACCTGTGGTGAAAATGGTCAAAGGCAAGACAACATGGCATGGGGGCGACATAGATCCGATGGCTTGTGGTTCCATTCACACACACTATTCACGTTACGTATGAGTGGTCGGCTAGTGGTTAAGAAGTTGCCCATAAGATTGTGTCGTTGTTGCCATAGGCAAGAATATTAACCCCGATTCTGCCTGATGGTCAACTGCCGATGCGTCGCAGCTTACACTCATCAGTGGACAATTGTTAGTTTGGATTAGACTAGCTAGACTTAATTAATCCCTTTGAAGATCTCTTTCGGGAAATTAGGTTTCCAGTTCACAGAAGACGATAGGTAGTAATTGCCTTTTTTTTTTTTTAAAGCAAAAGCTCTAATACTAGCATCTCTTCTTCGAACATTTGTTCTAAAATATGTTGTCTTTTGCATCACATATGGTATGAATCGTTCACTTATAATAGCGCCTTGATAGAGTCTGCATAGCTGGGAAAAAATTTAATTGATAATTCATTTCATAATCTACCGTTTATTGCCTTATAGGGGTTGCAGGGGGCTATCCCAGTTTTTCCGGGGAGAGGCGGGGGACACCCTGAACAGGACGGCAGTTAGTTGCAGGCGTACAAAGACAGACAACCATTCCCACACTCATACTTACGGACAGTTTCCCCAACTTCCAAATCAACCTCTGTATGTTTTTTGGGCTGTTGGAGTGAACTCACGCAACGTTTGGAAAATTACAGATAATAGCTTTGCTAATAAAATTTCATGATCTGCACTGCACACATTTTCTTATGTAAGGGATCTTTTTAAAGAAATATCAAGCTGTTCCCAAGTCAGACAAGAGATGCAGATCGCTATGGGTCATCTAGTTGGCATACTGAGAAGATAGACAAGCCATCTACTCCTTTACTTTACTTCTTTTTGACTAAAAGGGTTGACCGGAGTTCTTAATGGAGCAATTCAGGTTAAAATAGTATATTTTAAAATAGATAGTTTGTTTTATTTGGAAAAGTATCCATACAACGTCAACAAATAATGCAGATATGATTGTACCATATATTACCCAGTTAGAGTTTTGTTTCTTGAGAAAGGACAGTTTGAGCTTAAGATACAGTGACCGCACCAAGATGTACGAGCTTCCCATGCAAGCAGTTATACCGCGCTCACCGACTCATACAGAAAAAACTGGTTCTAGCTGGCTGCGTCCAGCAATAAGAGAACAAAATGTTTGTGTCTGAGTTTGTAATGATCTGAGCTATTGAATAAAAAGGCATAAATAAATAATAAAAAGTACAGGAGCAGAGACCTTTAGTGGTTTGGGACGAGCTTTAAGAAGAGCCTCCACTTCTCGCTGGTAGTAAATCTAGATTCTGACTTTGTTGTTATTCTGACATTTGTCTCTGTTCTCATTCCGATTGTCTGTGAGAAAATCCCCATCTACCGTAAATTAGGCTTAAGAGAAAGTCTGTTGCAATCTGTACCAAAAGCGATGAGCCCAATAAAGAGTATTTGGTCTTTTAGCTCAGCATTTTCTAACTAAAGATGCTTTAATGATCTAGATGTCACTCTCTATTCTTCAAGGATTCTTGGGCAAGACCAATAATTAGTGCAGATCTTTGGTGGTTCATGAGTTTAGGAACATTTGTAATAGGCCTTGAAATATTTCCCTGAATTGTAATTGAGTATTTCTGTCTAGAAATGCTCCAAATCTATCTCAATCGTACAGGCTTAAAGGTAAAAAGAAACAAACGTTTAAAGCTCACACCGATGCAGTCGTGCAGGCTGCTGTGTTTTATCTCCCTCATAGTCCTGTCCCTGATGATTTCTCTCAAAGTTTTTCCTCCTGCACACTTGCACGCTCTGTCCTGACGATGATGTATCTATCATCTCCCTCCTAACTGCCTCTTTGGGAGGATGAATAAGCACCTGTCTACTTGTCTGGCCACTTTCGGGAGTACGAGGACGCCCTGGCGTGACAGAGCTGGATGTTCTAACATGATTAAGTGGGTCAAGTATGAATGAGCAGGTGTGAGCATCAGACTGTGTCCTCTAGATTTAGGTCCACTTCCTCCCCTGGAAACTTATGAAAGGGGGGGAAGACAAGCGCGAGTAATGCTCTGTGAAATCCAATTTTCCAGAACATATTTCAGAGCCGGACCCGGGGTTCACGCAAGTTCAATTGTTTTTAATTAAGCAAATGCAATTCCGGCGTCGCGAGCGCCATCAGTCACACCTGATGATGTTGTTGTTGTTGTCTCTTTGTTGAGGTTTGTTTGTCTTTCAGAACGGTCAGCTGCAGCAGCGTTTGGACAACGTCCAGAGGGACTTCATCATCTTCAACAGAGAAAAGTAAATGTCCTACTAAATATGATAACAAGTAGAAAACTTAATGCCAAGAGGAATTTGTGGCACTTGTTTGTCGCACATTTGGAAACATTATTTTGTTAATGAAATACAAGTAAAACTACATATTTTTAGGTGCTAATATTTGAAGCTTGTAAATAAGAATTTGACATGTTGGCCAACTGAACATGTCTGTTTAGGGCAAACAACGTTGTTAACATGGAGAACCTAGAAAACATTAGGCGTTATATCCGGCCAACATTTAGATGTTATATATCACTGGATAATGAGAACCATGAAGTGCAATCCATGTGATCTTAAAGAAAAAGTTGCTTTCCAAGGGTTGTGATTATTTTCAGAGTAATCCGTTTTTGTTTTATAAGCAAAATGCATGTTCATTTTAATGTAGCAACTGGAGCTCAATTGTTTTTTTCTTTATCTTCGTCCAAATTGATGACTTAAAAGCATCCAATATGTCTGTAACCTCCAACTTGAGGAGATGCTTTGAAAAAAATAAACAAGTCTATATTTTAAGATTGTTTTTAGCGGACAAATTCTAGGCTAGCTGCAGACACCTTGTTTTTGAACGTCAGATAGGAAGTGAGAGACTGATCATTTTTGCTACAAATAAACTTAAAATACAGACTTATTGAAGTTTTTTCGAAACAATTCCTTGCATCAAGGATTCAATACAAGATGGATGTTACAGACGAGCAGCACAGAGGTATATGGATATTTTTAAGTTTGTCATTTTGGATGAAGATAAAGACAAAAATAACTGCATGAAATACTATAAATAGTTAAAAATAAAAATAAATGTTTTATGAAATGGTGATATTATTAACATATCATTCCGTAGTTTTTTTTCAAAGCAGCGATGAATTGTTGATGGACAAACGTACATTAATAACCCAAAACTGTCACAGGGTCAAACAAGGATTACAGGGACCATCAACTAAATGAAGATACAATGATTCAAAAAAATGGTCCTAGCCAAATACAAAAATGATTCTTCTCTCATCAGGATGTTTTTACATTCGTAGGTCGAAGAATTTGGTGGTGGACCCATCGGATTCCGTTTCAGAGAAGAACAAAGCCATAGAAGATGGTCGGAACAACAATGTGGAGCCCGCCGCTTACATATCAGGATAGACGTCCGTCCGCAAGCTTACACATTAGCTACGTTAACTCAGCACAAGATAGCAAACCCCGCACCACTCCGATGCCTGGACCAACAGACGTGCATCTCAAGGACTAGAAGCTTCACAGGCTCAACCAACTCTACTGTGGATCCGGCTTTTTCACCGCGCGGACTTGGGTGAACTTTTCCCATTCTGCTTTCTTACATCACCGCAGCTCTCAACCTCCAGATAGTGCTGGAGCGGAATATAAATCAAGAGAGAACCGAACGGATCTTTTGTTGAGCTACTGCAAAATAGCAAATAATCATTTACAAATTGGAATCACAAACAAATAAGACAAATGGAAATGATGTTTGATCAAAGTGATTTACCCAAAATATCACTCATTTTCTACTCATCCTCTGGACAGAAATGAGTGAATTTTGGGTGAAGCATCACTTTAAAAAGTGTTGAAATTCAATCAAAGTCATTAAATAAATACTAATTTGACTTGAACGTACCAAATACGGTTTAAAAAAAACAACAGAAAAGCCAAAGAGATACAAGAAGTAGAAATGTTCTGGTCCAACAGATCATTCATCATGTATATACAGGTATATCTATTATTTATTTCCACCATGTTTTGTGATTCTTTGTTTATTGCTGCACTGTGCCCAGCTTTGCTTTCATTGTCAATATATTCTGGTGTTTTTTAAACTTTGTCACTTTGAACAAAATTATTTAATGCAATTGTTGAACTCAAATTTGAAGAGCTATTCACTTAGATAGGACAATGAGTCTTAACCAGAAATCACATGAACAATGTGTTATTGGTTTACTTCCCCTTCCCAGAAAATGGGCAACAGGTTCACGTAGATGCCGTTTCAGGGAGGGAAGGTTTTACAGCTGGCGAAAAAATAACAGTTTACAAATATGATTTTACTATGAAATCTGTGCCAGTTCCAAGCCATATTTTCAAAGACCTGTTTTCCTCATTAAAATGAGAAATTTGTGATTTGTTAGTCAACTGGAGATTACAGATTTAAATTCTGATAAAATATATACATTAAGAAAAAAAAATTGTTGATGTGGTGGATTTCAACTCATCTACTGCATGTAGCACTGTTGGCCACAAGCTAAGCTAGCAAGGATACTATTTGATAGTGATGGTCTGATGAAGCTTGTCATTATTTTCAGAGTCCACTAGATGGCGGTCTCTGCACTATTTTCCTTTGTTTTCAACAACTGTTCTAATGAAACATCATATCATTTTTAAACTGATGGCGCCACCTACTGACCTCTAAACAACATGACACTGTTTCAAGAAGCTCCATCAAACCATCATTATTATTTTAACAACATTTTGGTTGAAAAATAAAATTGGAACTGGATGAAACTGTAGGACACTAAGCTTTTATGAAAAAAAGAATCATAGCAATTGAATAATTTCAATTAATTCAATGATTGAATGAAATTAATACAAAAAAGTTTTGGGGAAAAAAGTAATTAAATGTACTTGTTGGTGCTACTTGTAATTAAGACTTCATGGACCTAAATAACTTGTCCCAGTATGTTGGTAAACAATAACTGAGATTTGTATATACAATGACCGTAAAATATTTATTTGATCATTTCCAACACTTAAATTAACATTTCTGATTCGTTTAAATCCATGTTTACACCTTTTAACATCTCCGAGAGCTCCTGATATGGACTGAACTCAAAACTCAGGCAGAGATTTTGACTCATCGCATACAAGCAAACCCCCAAACCAGATACAGCGGAAAAGAAACACACCAGGACAGAGAACACTTCAGGCATCGAACCAAATCAAAGGGCAGCTTCACTCCCGAAGCACGTGCTGCCTGAACAGCTTGTGGCGACTGGAGAGGCACGTTCCAAAACACCTTTGAAGACTTTTTCGAGGACTCTATTGTACAGATAGTAGGAGCTAGAATAGAGAAGAGTAGACCCCAGCTTGTTAGAGAGAGCCACAGTGGACTCGTCAATGCAAAGGTTTCTAATAAAAGTTAATCACGGAAAAATGTGTGATTAGATAAATGATTGGTATATATACTGTACAAGAACCTGCATGGATTCTCTTAGACAGCTAGCAAGACTGCACCACTTACATCTTTTCTAGTTGGATGGATAGACAAATGAAAAAAGAATCCATACATTTCTGAAATACTGCTCCGTTGTTTTGAAATTGTAGCATTTTTTTTTTTTTTTGCAAGCTTAGCGACAAAATGAGGAGCTCCATCATCCCTGAAAGACTCAATGAAGGACCTCAAAACAAACCAGACAAGGTGGCACATGTTCCTTTTAGGATGTTTCCTGGGCACCTCCCTCATGAGGTGTTGATGGTACGATGTAGCTTCATGAAGCAGTGTCATTTCAGTGTCAGTCCACTAGATGGCAGTCCCTGCACTATTTTCCTATGTTTTGAACAACTGTTCTAATGAAACGTCATATCATTTTTTTAAATGATGGCGCCACCTACTGACCTCTAAACAACATGACACCGTTTCATGAAGCTTCATCAGACCATCACTTGTTAAAAGCTGGAGAATATCTCTAGATTGTACCTGGAATGACTTTGTGTTTCACCAGATGAGCTCGGGATATGGAAGCTTAGGACTTGATGAGCGGTAGGAAAATGGATCGGAGGACGGGAAGCGAGTCTGAAGGGTTTTAGCCTCTTAAGCGGGGCTGGTTCCCACTGTACAACTAAAAATAGCTCACACAGACCTTCACTGCCTGGTGAACCCGACTCACAACAAGTAAAATCAAATGGGACTCAAATGGAAGCATTTATTTGACCTCGATTACAATTAATGGCCACTTGATTCCCTCAAATGCACCTTTTCGTAAACCCTTGGAGTCCGCTGTAAACCTAGAAAACAAGAAAGATGTGAAACCAGTGATCACAAAGTTCTAAATAAGCATTAAAACTGCTTTAGCATATTAGCCAGATTAGCATTTTAGCACCTTTTGTCTGTTACCAAGACAGATCAATATTAAACTAGTATGTTGATGAATAGTTGCACATTTCATTACAGTAGTTTTTCTTACTTTCAGCAAAGTAAAAAAAACATGTTATTTTTGACTCAACATTAAATGATTCCCTCTCCTGCAACATCTTAAAAACGTTGCGTTAAAGAGGCACTGTTGCTTCAGATTTTGTAACTGGTGGTTCGTTTGTAGCACCCTGTACAGCAATAGAAGCTTAAAAAAAGTAGAGTTTTGTGTTAGTATTAGCTTTAGCATATTCATCAATTGTAGCATTATTGCACACAACAGGAAACCAATTAACTGTGAGTCAGAGTAGAAACTAAGGATTATCTGTAAAACATGACTGTCGTGACTGTGGGTATGAAAGTGATATTATTTGTACGTCACAATCTAAGACAAAACTATTGAGTGAGGAAATTCACTCTTGGCTTGGTCTTTGGAAGAGTTTGAACGTTTGAAATTCCCCTTTCCAGGTCATACTAGGTCACAAAAAAAGGTGTGACATCCGAGCCCCAAAAAGGAACAGTTTAACTCTACTCCAGCAAAATTGGTTTACATTCTTAACGGGTATTCAGGTTTTAAAAAAAATTGCTGTAAAAAAATAAATAAATCAGGTTATGGAAGATTGATCACATTTATTTATGGCTCCCCCTAGTGT
The DNA here is from genome assembly GCF_982586985.1 of Callionymus lyra. NCBI lineage: Eukaryota > Metazoa > Chordata > Actinopteri > Syngnathiformes > Callionymidae > Callionymus > Callionymus lyra. Next base: position 20,510,107 of record NC_141831.1, read on the forward strand.
TAGAACCGTGTAATGGCAACAGTTAAATAGAGCCAAGTGGTTACGAGACAATAACGTGGTTTTTCCAGCTTAATCAGTGGATATAAAATCAGATTTCATCCCAATATTTGAATATGAATGGATGATCAGCAGCCATTGTGAGACCACATCAGACTGATTATCCATTTTCAATTAATTCCCTCCGCAAGAGTTCGTACTATCAGTCTGCACAGTTGACATTGAATGTTAATCTGAGATCCAACTATAATTCATTTACGCTCACAGTCCAGATGTACAACAGCACACAGATGTGGTTTTGTAACATTCTGTAGCACTTTTATAAATTCACAACTCAGTTCTGTGTTTTGAAATATACTGTCGTCATCTGTTGTTTAGAGCAATCCAAAGCTTCTCGTGTTGTGTATCTGCGCACCCACCCGACGTAGATGATACTGAAGATCATTTTGAGTTTCACAAGCATGTTCAAAGACGCACCGATATCAAATGTATGATTTCACAAAGTTATTTTATTGTAGCAGTCTAAGCCGTTATTCATGTCCTACAGGGGGCGTGTCACTGTGTACATGTATTTTACTGTGATAGCAATCCATTAATGTGTGCCTTAAATAATTATGTTCTTTTCCAGAATCAGTCTGTCTCGACTTTGTCTCTTTTTTCGGGAAACTCGCTTTTTCAAAATGTGTAAAGAAATGCATCAAGTAACGTTCCTGATCGAGCGGTGTGTGACAGTATTGCTACCCCTGCTGGTAACTTGATGTACTACAAGCAATTAAATGCATCTTCATATTCAATAACTATAAAATAAAAAGCAAGTTAAAAATGTTAATGTATTTAGAAGTACTGACTACCATCTGTTAAGATTTACGTCATAACTGCTCTCGTTGTGCTTCCTGTTTCCGGGCTACTGGACACTTACAGGTCAAATACAAATAATAAATAAATATCCAAACAAATACATTTTAAATTATTTAAAGTGTTATCATCACGAAGAAGATGCAGTATTTCATGTAATAAACAATTTATTTAAGTAAACTGTCAAATATTAACATCAGCTTTTATCAAATCTATTACTATTTATTGTGCTTTTTATTTATTCTGATTCTGAAAAAGGATTCTGATTCTGATTCACCCTGACACTCTATATACAGTATATCCATCCTTGCTACATGTTCAGCATTTATCTTAAGGTAAAAATGTAACAAGCAACCATAGATTTATATCTGGCCTTTTTATTCAAGTTTATTTGATTTTCTTTTGTCTTAAGACAATATTTTAAGTATATATTATTTATTGTTAAAAAAAACTTTCTTTCTTTTCATATTTATTATTTCACTTTTGTTAGTCTTTTATAATTTAAATCATTTATCTTTATTTTTATATTAACTTATACATTTGTAGCGATCCTGATCTACTAATACTAATACTAGGACCAGAATTCAACAATTTAGTTTCAGTTAACTTTTACTTATAAAAGACAAATGCAAACAAAAAAAAACACACTCAACCTATACTAAAATTGTCACTCGTAGTCCAAACACAAAATGGTGACCAGTTTGTCCATCATTATTGAAAATGATTAATAAAATATTCGCTTCGCAGAGGCAGTTAAATAAAAAAGGTACCTGATCGTCTGAGGGTTCGGCGCGGCTTCCGTAGAGTGTCTAGAGGTGGCTTCGGGTGTTGTCGGTAAACCTCGTGATATGCGGCTGCAGTTGCTCGATCTGCGCAGCGTCATCGAACTCATTCAACTCCGGTCTGAAGTTGCGCATCAAAACTCACCAGCTTTTCTCGTCCCTTCTGTTGCTCACGAACTCTCCCCTGTCACTCTTGAAAACGCCATTTAAAAGTCCCCGGTTTCCCTTTATTCCCCACCCAGTGTCACTCAATCGCGGGAACACAGCTGTCAATCATTCCATCCCATCAATCAAAAATAAATATTCATAAATTAGTTGAATTGTCCATCATCTGGAAATAATAAATTGAAAACATTTCACAAACAAAATGTACATGTTTAAATGTAAACATTAGTTTGCATCTTATGGATTTCACAATTATTTTTATATTTATTTTGGTTTTATCTAAGGCTTAAAATTCACGATTTCTTGATTTAAAATGGTTTCTTTTAATTTTGAATGATGGAAATGGTTAAGTTAGTAAGTAATGGTTATTTCTAGAGCGCCTTGTTGTCCTTTATTTATTTATTTTAGCACTTTAGCATAACACCTTAATAGAATAAAGTGATAAAAGTTGAAATTTAACACAATAATATCTCAATTTAATTGATATTTAAACTAATCTACAATAGTTATTAACATGAACAAACAAAGACGATAAACTCATACAAACACAAAAATAGAGCCACTGATCTCAGTTACAACTCTTTATTCGGTGCCATGGCACACCAGAATTTGGACCTATTGGTGGGAACCGATACAACAATATAAAAGAACCAACGTAAAAATAATAACAAAGTTCGTCAAAATTATATAAATACAACAAATCTCAACTCCAGACCACCCCGGGGACGTTGAAGTAAAACACTTTGATCCTCGAGACACATGGGAGTTAGTGTGGATTGGAGACAACTGGTACTGACCACTGCGTTGGGAGCATGAAGGCGAACCACTACTATAAGCTAAACGGTCATAATGTTACAGACAAGTGGTTGTTCTTGGGATTTAAGAAAATAATATTCTGAAATCAGGACTTTTAAAAAAAGTGGCGGTTTGAACTGTTAGCGGTGACAAAGAGCAGACAAACTTTTACAACACACTCATCTACACTCTTTAAAGGAGAGAAATGTTGACGTCATCATCACACGGTGGGTCACATCACAGGACGGTCAGAGGATCCTGTCACCATCGTGGTTGTTGGTCCATGCAGCTCCACGTCCTCACGAACCCACTCACGGCAGCGTGAAGCGAGCACACACCGCCACCTAGCGCTAAATCAACGGAACTGCATGACATATCTAATGACGGAGTCTAGTGTTTGTGACAGAAGGGGTTGAAGTAAAGGTGAGGAGAGCGGAGTCCATGTTTCCTGTGAGCTTCTTATCATGGCACCACATCGGCCTGCTGCGACTTCCGGGTAATAATGACATTATTAAACGAGGGAGTCACAGGAAAGCGGGACACGGCTCTTCTCTACCAAGCACGACGACGGACAAGTAAGGCATGAGGATTCAGTGTTTTCTGTTTTTTTGTGTTTTTTTCTACTTATCACGGTCCCACACATCTTTCCCGAATTCCCCCCCCCACCCCTTGACTTTTGTTTGTCCGGCTGCATCTTAACTGAGGGAGGTGATGTTGGAGCGGCCACCAGGGGGCACTACAATACGGCGACCAGCAGGCCTGATGGGGAGATCATCTGGAGTGGCAGGACCTGAAGTGGACAGAAAAGAGCAAACATGAGTTCCTGTCTGTGTTTCCTCCTGGTACTCCATCTGACCATCATCTTGTGTTTTCGGCATTTACCAGAATATTTTTTCCTTATACCTGTCTACATTTAACCTTATTTTTCTAGTGTAACATTGTTCTTTTATAATCTATATTTTTTCTATACTAATTTATTTTATTTGTTTAATGATTCCCTCTGTTGGCTGACTTTTGTATTTTCCACAATTTATCTTTATTTCAAAATGAAGATTAATTTAACGGTTCACTCATTCATGATAATATCACTTTATAAAACTTTTTTTTTTACTTTTTATCCACAGATTTGTCACAAAATGCAAATTTCGTATTGACCACAGAGATGTTTGGATATTTTATTTAGTCTTCTATCAAACACTTTTATCTATGTTTAAAATAAATAAATAAAAATGTTTTAATTTTTGTCGTTGTCTTTGTTTGTTTTCAATTGATGTCACAGTTAATTTTCTAATATTCCGTACTAATTGATTATTTTCTGTTTTTATATATTTGTCGATTAGTCACCTTTATTGCTGAATTATTATTCAAGTTTCTTTTTCATTTTGAATTGCCACGTTTTAATGTCCAATTATTCCGTTCATATTTCTTTATTTCTTTATTTGCTTTTGCTGGTTATTATAACTGATGGGCTGATGAAGCTTCATAAAACAGTGTCATGTTGTTTAGAGATCAGTAGGTGGCGCCATCAGTTTAAAAATCAGGTGATGTTTCATTAGATCAGTTGTTCGAAACATAGGAAAATAATGCAGAGACATTAGTGGACTGGAAAAAATGACACTGCTTCATGAAGCTTCATCAGAACATCACTCATTTGTTACTACATTATGAATGAATCCTTTGTGTGATTATCAGCATATTCCAACTCACGATGATGCGTCTATGTTGCCACTAACATTAAGCCGACACATGTCGTCTTGAAGCTGAATAATGAACATGGTTTGCAGACGTTACTAAAGACACTGACTCCGTCTCGGCGTCAAACTTGTTCGACGGTTCCAAACCCTGGGAAAACAGCAGCGGCAGCAGCCAAACGCTCATTTTCAAGGTTGATTTAGTCAAATTCCTTCCAGCAAAAGTCACCTCTGATGCTAAATCAACAGCGACTGTCAGGCCTGTTTGGAAGGATCTCGTCAAAATAAAACTAGCGTGTCAGCTTCCACGAGATGATGAAATGTTTAGGAAGTTCTTGGGTTTTTATAAACCTTTACTTCATCCACCAGATGTTGGGACTGTGAGTCATGCGCTCGGTGAGAGCACAACACACAGCTGGGCTGAAGGACACACACTATCTGAGAACAAGCTTGCACGCTTGGCGATTATTATGGGATGTTTGGGTATCGTAGGACCGGCGGGCGTTGTGTGAGGTGTGTTTAGAGTCTTGACTGCAGGTGTTACCTGTTAGTGTAAATCCAGACTGGTGCAGGTTCCTGACCGGCTGTTTGGTTGGAGATGTGCGAGCGGAAGCAGAAGGGGTTCCGCCGCGGGACAAGGAGAACTCGGAGACCGGACCGTCGTACATTCCTCTGGGTACCGCCCTCAGAACCGCCAACTGAGAGGAGAGGCGGAGGACAAGGGATTCAGTTTACATCCAATAATCAAGAGCATGTCACCTTTTCTTTATTCACGTTGAGAAAGAAAAACTGGAAAAATGAATAGTACCACCAGAATAATTCCAAATTAAATCTCAATTCATGAATAAAACATCCAGCAAAATAAATAAAAAAATATAATTATTAATATGTGTAATTAAAATGTATTTATTTGTTTGTTTAAAATCTGCTGTCATCCTCAGGATATCATTAAAATGTTAAATAATTTAATGTTGAGAATAGCAACATTAAATTATTTTATTTATTTAAATGTTGCTATTAAATAACTTTTCCATCTGTATTCAATTATGACAATAACCAGTAAGAGAATGACAAACAACTTTTAAACACAAATACAAAAAAACACGAGCAAAAAAAGTAAATAAAATTCTGAATAAAGAAGAAAATTATCTAAAAATACGACTCATAGAAATAAAATAAGGAAATATAAAATAAATATAGTTAAAAGTCATATAAAAAAAACAAATAGTTAAACAAAAAAGTATCAAAAGAGTTTAAAGTGAAGCGAGAACATAAAAAAGTGGATGGTGAAAAAGCATTCAAAACATTTTATAAGTGTGTAATGCATTGAAAAAGCTCCTGGTGTGACTAAACAGTTGTCAACAAGACCTTTGAATTGAATTTAAAATCTGTTGCTGTTTAAAACAAACATCTGCGGATGAAGCAGGAAAACACTGGCTGCTACCAGAGTCAACAAACGCTGTCGTCGTAGCAACGGAAAAGCTGCGCAAACACAGAACACGTGTTGCTCTGCAGAGAAACAGAAATCTGGTCCAAACCATGACTCAGCAGGACTCGGTCGAGGTGGTTAGGGTGGATTCTGGCAGCTTGGGAACCCGACAGTGAAGCATCGGAACATCAAACACTGCTGGAGGTTTCTTAACATGTCATACTTGGACCTCACAACTGGTTTGATCAAGTCCAGCAGCGTTTGTTTGTCTGGAACATCAACACCTCCATCAGAATCCTCTAGAAACCTGGGTGTAGTTGTAGTGTCTATGCTAGCTCTGGTTCTAGTAATAATAACAGTAGAAGTATTTATAGTGCTAGCATTTGTGGTAGTAGTTTTGGTAGTATTCATAGTTGTAGTGGGTAATAGTAGGTGTGGGTGTAGTGGTTGCTAGTAGTATTGGTAGAAGTATTCATAGAGCTAACACTTGCAATAATAGTAGTAGTAGAAATAGTAGTTGTTATAGTAGAAGTACTATTAGTAGTATTAGTAGCAATAATAGTAAATGTGGTAGTAGTATTTATAGCGCCAACATTTTGTGATACATTTTGTGTGTACCAGTACACAGTTCGCTGCATAGAAGCAGCAGCAGTTGTAGTAGTACTAGCAGCACTGCAGATGTACTATTAATTGGTAGTAGACATATTAGTAAACTAGTATCAATAACGTCAAATATGGTTTGCAGAGTAGAGGCAGTAGTAGTAGTTGGAATTAGACATAAGTAAACTAGTATGATAAATATAAAATAAATCTGACAGATGCAGTAGTAGTAGTAGTAGTAGTAGTAGTAGTTGGTAGAAGTAGTAGTTGGTAATAGAAATAAGAGTAAACTAGTATCATAAATCTAAAACATGGCTGACAGTCTAGAGGCAGTAGTAGTAGTAGTAGTAGCAGTAGTATTAGTAGTAGTAGTAGTAGTATTAGTAGTAGTATTAGTAGTAGTATTAGTAGTAGTAGTAGTAGTAGTAGTAGTGGTAGTAGTAGTAGTAGTAGTAGTAGTAGTAGTAGTAGTAGTAGTAGTAGTAGTAGTAGTGGTAGTAGTAGTAGTAGTAGTAGTACTAGTAGTGGTAGTAGTAGTATTAGTAGTGGTAGTAGTAGTAGTAGTAGTAGTAGTAGTAGTAGTAGTAGTAGTAGTAGTTGGGAGTAGTAGTTGGTAGTAGAAATAAGAGTAAACTGGTAACATACATAAAAAACATGGCTGACAGTGTAGCAGTAGTAGTAATAGTAGTAGTAGTAGTAGTAGAAAAAAGAGTAAACTAGTATCATACACCATAAACATGGCTGACAGTAAAGCAGTACTACGAGGTCTCACCTGCTTCCTGGCTTTGATGCGCTTGTAAGCGAAGTCAGGGAAGGGCGTGCAGGGGATGAAACGACCTGCTCCAGACGTGATGTGCAGGTTTCCATCCTCCACAACCATCTTGCCCTGACAGATCACCACCTGAGGAGCTCCACGCAGCTCCATGCCCTCGAAGATGTTGTACTCTGCAGCCTGGAATACAAATGAAAACATGACAGATATGATTGACAGGTCGAAGCACAGGATGATTCCACCTAATTCACATGTTTATTAATTGTTTACTGGCACAAACAAAAGCAGGAAAACCTTTAATAATATAGATCAAAATAATATTATTATTATATATAATTAAAAAACAGAGGCACTATAAAAATAATGTTGTATATATACTGGTTTAAAAGTTGTATTAGTAGTAGTAATAGTAGTTGCTATAGTAGAAGTACTAGTTACTTATAATAAATAAAATAAAGGTGGTAGTAGTATTTAAAGTGCTCATATTTCTGATAGTAGTACTAATTACAACTATAAGTAGTAATAGGAGTTATCGTAGAAGTACTAGTTGTAGTAGTAGCAGCTTTAGTGGAAGTAAGTGTACCAACTATAGTAGAAGTACTATAGTAGCCCTAGCTGTACTAAAAGTACTAGTAGTATTCACAAATGAAAGTACTTGTTATAGTAGCTATTTAAGAAGTACTACTAGCACTAGTACACAGTTCACAGTGTATAAGCAGCTGTAGTAGTAGTAGTGGCAGCAGTAGTACTACAAATAAAACATACTACTACTAGAAGAACAGGAGGATACTTTCACTTCATTCACATTTTTATTAACTAATTTATCGGGACAAACAGCAGGAAAACCTTTAATAATTATATTATATATATATATATATATAAATAATACGTTGTATATATGCTGGTTTAAAAATGTATATACATAATGAATAAATCTACAAATCATAATAAAAACAACAATAATATGTATTGATAAATAAATACAAAGTAAATAACTACGTTGATATGTTTAAGAAGATTTCAGGCATTTAGAAAAAAGATAAAAAACATTTGAAGAAGCTGCAGTTCATCCAGTGGCCACAAGGACAGACTGTGGAGTTTTCTAAAGCATGTTTGTGTCTGTATCATTCCTTCTTCATCCACTTATCTCTAACTTCCTCCCACTCTGCTGTAGTCTCCTCCTCCTCTCAACCTTGTTGTCCTCCACATTCCGTCCTGCACTGGACCGTCGACGAGCCAAACATGATGTCACACGTTTACGGTCCAGTGTGAGAAAAACTCTGCAGTTATGTAACTCGGTGTGATCTGTGGAGTCGTGACACCGACGGTGAACACAGACTCATCCTTCATTCGGTCCCAGAACACGACCTGAGAACTTCATCTTTGTTCACGCTCAACGAGGGGAAAGTACCGGCGAGTTGTTTAAATCATGAAACATCCACCGGGACTTTGTTTCCGCTCTGGGAAACTGGAACTGTTCTGGACGAGGATCAAGTATGTAACAGGCCGAGCTTCACAGATGTTCCGTCCAGAGTCGTTCACTATGACCCGGATTATAGAAACCATCTTATTAAACTCTATAGTTAGATAACGACAACTTTGTGAAGCCAGAACCATAGTTTTGATCAAAACTGAAAAATTAAGAATAAACAAATAATCTTCAGATTCGGAACAAATCAGAGGTTTTGATGATTTATGTAAACATGTTCAAAGCCTCTGATCACATAATCTTAACTTGACTTCCTGTCACATGACTGTTTACTTTTCTTAGAACCATAATGTTATGTATATAATATATATAAATATGATTTTATTTATTTTTGTCTGAAATTATTATTATTATTATCTCAATGTACTTAAAAAGTATATACTTTCAAAATTGAATATTAAATTTAACTTAAATGATTTAAATTCAATATTTATTTGTTATATTATATACTTTTTTCAGTTTCAGTTAAAAGTGTATTAATTTAATGGCATTTTAATATATCAATATTGGAATTTAGCTTTTTTTTAACTTAAAAGAAGCATTTTTTCCCCAATATAAGAATATGTTTGTTTGATTGTACAATGTTCCATTTTTTATAAGTTATTTTTAAATTTTCCTAATATTGGGGACAGTAAATATTAATACATTTAAAAGAAATTCTGACTGTATGGCAGTTTGAAGTAACATTATGTTTTTTTCTTCTTGTATTTACTTTCTGTAGTTGTAGTTAGGATTCATTTCTTTATTTGATTGTAATTTATCATCAATATTTTTGTCACATGACTTAAATTCAATGAAAAAGGTTATCAATAACAATTTAAAAAAATCAAATTAATATAAAGTAAGAGGTATTTTTGGGGGATTATAAAAAACAATAGTTAAAAAAATAAGTTTAGTTACAGCTAAAACTAATTCAAGGTGTCCACAATCAACATGATGTGTAGTAGATTTGTGTAGTAATTGTACCGAGTTGTGCGTCTTCGCCGTGATGGTGCGAACGGCGTCCGTGTCCCAGATGACCAGGTCGGCGTCGGAGCCCACGGCGATCCGGCCCTTCCGGGGGTACAGGTTGAGGATCTTGGCCGCGTTGGTGCTGGTGACGGCAACAAACATGTTCTCGTCCATTTTACCGGAAGTCTGAGAGAAGTGAGAGGAAGATGTCATCGTCTTTTTTCAACACCAAGACGTCAGATATCAGGCAACAGATGCTCTCGTCCCTCAACATTTAATTCTTTAATATCTTTAATGTTTACATTCATTCGTTTTTTTGGCGGATGAAGCTTCATGAAACAGTGTCATGTTATTTGGAGGTCAGTAGGTGGCGCCATCAGTTTAAAAATGATGAGATGTTTCATTAGAACAGTTATTCAAAACAAAGACAAATAGTGCAGAGACCGCCATCTAGTGGACTGTGACAATAATGACACTTCTTCATGAAGCTTCATAAGACATCAGTCATCACTCATTTTTTTTAATTCTCATAATCTATTTTAATATTTTTTGTTAAAACCTCTATTTATTCTATTTTAAACTTTTCTAAAAATATATATAGGTTTTATTTTTGTACTGCATTTTATTATTCTATTTTAATGTATTGTTTTAGTAATAAAATAAATAGATATATTCTTTTCTAATAATGTCAGCAAGTAAACTGGTTTAAAAATATATATATAATTAATATTATTATTAATACATATAATATATTATTGAATTGACGTTTGACTTTTTGTATTTGTAAGTAAGTATGTAATATTTGTAAAGCGCTTTTCTAGACCAGGGTCACAAAGCGCTTAAACAATCAAAACAATACCAAATACAATATATATTTGTATAATGTTTTTACCTTTTATTTTAAATAAAGAAATGTTTATTCTCATTTACCTTTTCTACTTATCTATCATATACATTGGAACTAAATAATAATTTAAGATAATATCATTTCAGAAAGACTTCATAAATCATTAATTCTCCTCACAAATATCCGCTTTCATTTTGTTCTTAAACATCATAATTCAAATATATTATCATCAAATGATTTAAAGGTTATGAAATGATTTTAATGAGTTCATCCCAGCTACACAGGGTGAAAGGCAGGACAGATCTATGCACACTTTGGCACTAAATGCATCAAACATAAAACTTTCTGAGCTCCGCTCCCAGAGGAGACTTCAGTGACGGCTGTGATCAGAAACAGGGACTAGAAAGTCGACAGTTTGAGGACGGCGGGAGTTATTTTCAGAACCAGATGTGTAAACAACAAAAAAGAGTAAAAATAGTTTCTTAATTATAGAAACTCACCACGGCTTTGTCCCAGATGAGCGTCATCCTCTCCTCCACGCCGTTGACCCCCTCCGGGATCTGGGTGAAGTCGTCTTTGCCGATGGCCTTCTGGGCCACGCTGAAGGTGCAGTGGGCGCTGCCGGTCACGCTGAGGTCGCCGCTGAGAGACGGGTAACAGAAAAACAAAAAGTGTTAAGGGACTTGTGATGACAAATTAGCGCCACGCGTGGTCAGAGGAGGTACTACAACGAACCTGGACAGCAGGGTGTTCAGGTAGTCGGGCGTGGTGGGGTCGGGGCTGAGGGGCGGAGACGTGACAAAAGACGCCGCCTTGGCCCAGTTCTTGCTCCAGTAGTGCGTCCCGTCCGTGCCCAGGCTGGCGGTGATGGGCTCGCCGAACACAACGTTGCCTGAGAAGGAAGTCAGTCAAGAGGTCAGAGGGCGACACACAGGGTCGGGGGTCGTCACGTCCTACCTTTCTTCCTGGCCTGAGAGATGATGTCGGCGGCGCTCTTGCTCATGACCCGGGTCACGTAAAGGGGACAGTTGGTCTGGCTGGCGATGGTGACGGCCCGGAACACGGCCTCGGCCTCCAGCTGCAACACAACAACAACGAGTGTGTTTTTGTTTGTTTTTCTCTTGGACGTGAGTCAGAGGTGAAGAGAGAACATTTTTAATCGATAGAACTTTAACTGCAGGAAATGAAAAAGTAGGATCAAAGGCAGATGAACTCTGGCTTTCATTTACTTTCTAGTTTAGAGAGAAGATCATCTTCAGACAGATGTCGCCCCTAAATCTTGTCTTGTTCCCTCCATTGTGTTTCACTGCACTGTGCATGTGTGTATGGGCGTGTTCATGAGTGTGTGCATGTTGGTATACGTGTGTGTTCATGTATTTTGTGCGAGTGCATTTGGGTGTGCATATGTTTGTACGTACATGGATGTGTTGATGTGTGTGCATATATATGTGTGTGTGTGTGTGTGTGAGCATTGATGTGTGTGTGCATGCACATGTGTGTACATGGGTTTTAATGTGTGTGTGCGTGCATGTGTGTAGCTTGGTGTGTTGCTTTGTGTGTGTTTATGTGTGTGCATCTGTGTGTGTGTGTATTCAAATGTGTGTGTGTGTGTTTGTATGTGTGTGTGCATGCATATGTGTAGCTGTGTGTGTTGCTTTGTGTGTGTGCATCTGTTTGTGCGTGTATTCACATGTGTGTACATGTGATTGTATTTGTGTGCGTGTGTGCAAAAGTGTAGCTGTGTGTGTTGCTTTATTTGTGATGAAGTGTGTGCATCTGTGTGTGTGTATCCACATGTGTGTACATGTGATTGTATGTGTTTGTGTGTGCATTTGTGTAGCTGTGTGTGTTGCTTTGTATGTGATTAAGTGTGTGAATATGTGTGTAGGTGTATTCACATGTGTGTACGTGTGTTTGTATGTTTATGTGCGTGCATATGTGTAGCTGTGTGTTGCTTTGTGTGTGTCTTTGTGTGTATTCAGATGTGTGTACATGTGTTTGTATGTGTGTGTGCATTTCTGTAGCTGTGTGTGTTGATGTGTGTGTGTGTATATTCACATGTGTCTAGGTGTGTTTGTATGTGTGTGTGCATGCATATGTGCAGGTGTGTGTGTTACTTTGTTTGTGTGTATGTGTGTACCTCCTCAGGTCGGCTCAGCACGTGTCCCTCTGGTCCACTGATACCCATCTGCAGCATCCGGTTCTGCTCCTGTTCAACACAACATGAAGTGTTTAGTACTTTTGCTGTGAACAACCAAATGTTTACTTTAACGGAATAACTTTTGTCTAAATAAAAAATATATATATATTATTCTTATTATTATTATTATTTTTTTTTAAAGGATTCATCTTCAAATAATGTGTGGATCCTGATGGTAATTTCAAAACATGACCATAATTGAACCACTTATTCCTTTCCATTATCAACGTTTTATGAAGAAACAACCCACTCACTCTAGAACCAGCTGATGACACCAAAGGAAGAACTTAAGATGCACTTAGAAACAGCAGACCTCTGCCATATCCACTTAAAAATAAAAAGTTTTTTCTGAAGTTACCTCTGCGATGATCTCGCCGTTCTCAGCGTGAACCTGAGCGATGCCTCCTCGCTCGGCCAGGAAGGTGAAGACCTCGTAGAGCTGCAGGAGGAAAGATCAAATCCCATGTTTTAACTACTTCATGTTTGAGTGGAACAGCTGTTGTGCCGCAGACCCATGTGCTTTATGGGCTGTTAGTGACCAACAAGATCAGCTCCAGACGCAGCAGAAACATGCAGTTCTGCCACACACACATTTTCACTCAAACTTTATTGACCTTTTCAACTGACAAGTGATTCAGAGCCAGTTTGTAGCAACAACATCCACATGTTTAAGTTTGAGCTGAACTCTCCATTAAGTCTGTTAATAGGTTTGCATGTCTGTTAGTCTTTCGTGTTCTACAATAAATTTTCATTCACGTCCCTAATTCAATGAAATGAAGAGTAATGATCTGTAATGTGATTGTCCATGAGATTCAATTCAAGTTTTTTTTTTTGGTCAAAATCTCCCTAAATAGAACAAAATGAAATTTAGAATCACTTGTTTCTCATTAGTGTTGAATCTCAAACTGGTTTTCTAACATTAACTAGTCAAACATCCGACGAGTCACCGAGAACATAAAACTACCTCGCTGTTGCTCATCTGGTAGAAGTCCTTGTACGCCATGTAGACTTGGAAGGAGTTTACGCCTGAGAATGTAAAAAAATAAAATTAATACAATTAAATCAGTGACAATTACTTTACATGATATTCACAACAAAACTATTATACTTTCAGTCTTGTTTTTTTCTTTTTTCAAATAAACAAGGAACTATCATTCCAAAACTTTTTTGTATAAAATGAGACATTTAAGCGTACATATTTTTTAACATACATTATTTTATTTAAATCGTGTTTAATTTAAGTATATGAAACAGAAACTACTTTGTGTAACAGTATTAGCCAAGACATTTTCGTGAACCAGTCATTTTTTAAAATTTTGATTAAATAAAAAGTTGAAAATGCACCAATTTGCACCAATAATTAGTTCCTTGTTAACCATTTTATCTTGTTAAACAAACATTTGCTGCTCATTATAATGATTTTTAATTCAAATTAGAGAAATATAGATGCCTTTCTACACACTGCTCTATTAAGTAATTGGTCGCGACAATCCTATACTTCAATTATATGTAGCTACTGTATGTCAAAATTGACTGGCAGCTATCATTGGTTGGCTGGGCGGCAAAGCATTGGGCAGCTGTTCAGTCACCGTTACTGAGAGGATTGTTGAGAGTGATGGTACCTTATATATGTTGAGTTTGCAATGACTGAGCTACATCGTGAGGTAACATTTAGTAACTATATTGTTAAAAATAGTGTGAATACAACTGTCTTTATAAGAGGTCTCACCTTTCTCCTTGATGAGACTGTCCACTTCCTGTTTCACGCCGTCGCCCCAGTGCGTGATGTCCACGTGGAGGGAGTAGTCGCAGCAGATCTTCTCGTCGGCCCACTGCTTCCACTGGTTGAAGGCCTCCACCAGGCTGGAGCCCACCTCTGGCACCACATGATCCACTGCAAGGAGAAGACGGTGTGAACATGATAACAGGAAGAGAAAACCTTCTCCAGGTTTGACGCACTCAAGCACAGCGGCGACTATTGAGGGACACAGTTTCAACGCCGTAACACAAACCCCGACTGCTCTGAAGGCGACACAGTCGTGGGTCTGTCAGCGCCGGACGACGAACAGAAGCCGGGGAAGTTAATGTTGTTAAAGGACTGTTGTGTCTATCAGCTGCTGGTCAGTCACAGACTCACACTGCTTTTTGACCAGGAGAAGAACCAGTTAACAGCCGCCCTTTGTTTTTAACCCAAATCTGCACAGAAGCTTTTGTCTGATCATCTCTGGAGCGATGCCAGGATGAAGAGCTTTTTTTGTCTTGTCTCAGCCATAAACATGCTCATAGTAAAAGTTATGACGGTTTTATTGTATGTTTATGGACAGACATGAACATTCACTTCATTCTTTTAGGATAAATAGTCGAGTTTAAATCTAAAAACAAAGATTCTCTATTATTGACTTAACTTAACAAAGGATTGAAGAAAGAACTTTTTTTACAGTTCATTACCAATTCCACTATAGATGTAATTAAAAATATACATTCTTCATGTTTTCATGCCTCTTGACATGCAGTAGAATAAAATATATCCTGCAGCCATTTTGTGATTTCCATTAAATATTTTTTAAATAAATGTTTATGAATAAAATAATAGATAATTAAAAACAATACGCTTATCTTAGAAGTATTGTGTCATCGTACAGTTACTCAATTTTGTAACTCAAATTCCTATCCATCCATCCGTATTTGAACATTATATTTATATACAGGTGAAAAATTACGTGATTAAGTGATTATTTATATATTATTTATATTTATTATTTATATTATTTATCATTTAAATTAAATTTCTTAATATAATTTATCGATTTATAAATGTTATATAGATTTGATTCCCCCAAAACAATGACATAGGGATTTGGTTTCATTATGGGACACAAAAAATGTAAAAGAAAATATCAGGAAACCCAAATTCTTAAATATTTACAATCAAAATTTGAAATAATATCTGATAAAACCTGGAGAAGTGGGTTTCATTTATTAAATAAAATAATAATAATTGGCTTAATCTTACCTCAATCCCTAACTCAACCCTTAACCCCAAACACAATTATTCAGCCTCTTATGTTGTAAATAAGTAACATTTAGTAAAACAAACTTAAAGTTTGTTGGAAGTCAAGCCTTTTTACTTGTTCCGTTTCATTCAGAAAGCCGTGCGGTGAAAATAAATGTTGACATTAAACCGGGGGCCCATTTATCACCGTACCAATCATGGTGGTTCCCCCGGCCAGAGCGGCTTTGGATCCCTGAGCAAAGTCGTCCACGGTGGTGGTCCCGCGGTACGGCATCTGCAGGTGAGTGTGGATGTCGATGCCGCCGGGGATCACCATTTTGCCGTTGGCCTCGACGGTCTTCACCCCGCCGGGCACGATCAAGTTGTCGCCGATCTGCCTGTGAAAGAAAGGAGAAAACATTTGTAAAAACAACTCTGTCTTGAAGATAAGATCAGTGCAAGGCTGTTTATGAGCAGGTTGTCATGGTAACCAAACAACAATTTATAAACACAAAACAGCGAAAGATTAAAGCTCTTTTACAGCAAATTAATTCAATTTAGATACTTTATACGTCTATAATCGAATCATTTTGTCTTTCCATGTGATGAAATAATCAAATAATTACATTTGTTATGACGATTGAAGCGGTAAACAGAGGAAGAAATTAATCTGCTTGGATGAAAAAGTGTGATTTAGTCGCTGGACAAACTGCAGATTTCTGGTCGATGGTTATGCAACAGCCGGCGGCTGCTCTGAAAGTTGAAGCAGTGCAACAGGACACAAGGCTGGGATTGAAAAAAAAAAGGAGGAACAGGCGGGAGGGATCGCTGGAGGACAGGAAATACACAAGAGGGTATTTCCTGAAACCTGGCTGGGTTGTTATCTGTGATTCACAATTAGAGATCACCCAGTTTGGGATTACGTATTTTAACATCAATGAATTGACATTGTAAATTCAACCATGACCGTCAGATTTATATTCAAATTATAATCTGGACTGGATGATTTAATCACAAATACAAATCTGGAATTTTGTTGTGTTTTCCTGAAGTTATAAGAAAAGATTACATGTTTTTTTTTTATTATCCCCAATCTAAAGAGGGGTGGGAAGAGTAATGATACATTAATCTGTAATCTAGTGTGATAATCAGATTATAAATGATGTACTATTTGTTTTTGTAAATGTTGATAATGACCTTGTGTTGATGTGTTGTGTTGTTACACACAAATAATCTGTTCTGGCTCAGCGGTTTCTCAATCTCCACAGGGCACCAACTCAAAAAGTGACTCCTAATCTGGATTACACATTGAAGCTAAACTTTGATAAAACATTAATGCAGCAAATTAATCTGAGAGGAAGATATTCAAAGTTCAACAGATGTCCTTGTCTTTACAACTACGATCAGGATTTTATTAATAAAGGTTAAAGAATACTTTAATTTACCGACAAACGTAATATGGATTAGATTAAAAGGTAGCTGTATATTTCAATTCAAAGTGATAATGAAAGAAGACGATACATTACTCAATATATTCGTGCCTCATCTGGTGTGATCACCAGATTACAGATTATGAATCCTTTGTTATTTTTTTTGGTTTTATTTTCACTTTATATAATCACATAGTGGCATGTTTCGCTCTGCTTTCTCAGATTATGTTCAATCCCCAAATAATATACCGTCAGTGATTTTCATCATCTAGATTAGACAAAGGTGCTTGACGTTTAAAATAAGGGAAAAAACATATTCATCTTTATCAAAGCCACAATGGCATGTGTAGATTTAATCAATAATCTACTGTAATAAACCAGATTACCTGAGATGTATTTTTGAACGGTAACCATCGATATCTGCCTTTTGGCTCAGCTTTCTTTTCAATAAATTAAGAGCATGTGACTCACTTGATGACACCATCTTCCATGTAGATGTCGGCGTGGAACGACTGGTCATCGTTGACGATTCGCCCGCCCTTGATCAGAAGCCTTTCGCTCTGGGTGGAGAGAGAGAGAGAGAGAGAGAGAGAGAGAGAGAGAGAGAGAGATTATAGTCACTATAGTGTTTTTTAAAATAGAGATTTGTATTTGAGCATCATCCTAAATTTACTGGTGATTACTTGGATTCATCTCAAGATGGAAAATAAAGTAGCACTTTTAGAGGATGTTGATGGTTTAACTATCGATGACCCACATAATCCCTTAAAATGTGACCCGGGTCGCAGCTAAAGCTGCTCTCACTGATGAGGGATTAAAGCCAAACGTTTGTTACACAACAAGCAGATGTTTCTGTGTCAGACCAGAGCAATCGATCATCGAGAGAGAGAGAGTGGTGATTCGATAACAGTGGACGCTCCCTGGCAATTGCAGAAGTCCTGCGGTGACGTCATGTGGTGCGATCGGGGCGTTGCCATGAGGACACATTGTCAGGTCTGCCTGTGCTGCAGACTCACAAGCTGTTGCCATGGCAATACACCAACTGCAGGGAGGAGGAGGAGGAGGAGGAGGAGGACAGTGTAGTGAACTGTTCCTAAATATAATCAGGGAGAATTAAGGAGAGTGAGTCTGCCAAACATACAGTCCCAGGACCAGATCTAGACTCTTTGTTTTATAGTTTGAAATGTCTCTTAACGCTTGTGTTATCCCAGGGTCAAGGTGACCCGAAGGCCGGAACAACCTCCCTGGCTTCCAGAAATACATAGAGGTCGTCCACCTTGAACCAGAGAAATCACAATGGATACCACAAAGACAGTTTTTTAAGGCCTTCGGGTCACCTTGACCCTGAGACAAAACAAGAGTTAAACAAACATATATGGAAATGGTAGGTTATTTTAAGAAGAACAAATGTTTTATCGGAGAAACAATGTCTAAATTTAGTTGGAGGCACTTATTGTCACACCCACCTTACATATGGTTCTAACAAAACATTGGACTCCCATGATGCCTTTCTACACACTGCTCCAAATCCAAAGTCTATGTTGCGATGTCAATAGTGATAAACAGCTGTGATTGGTTGGCTGAAGCAGTGTCATTATTTTCAGAGTCCACTAGATGGCGCTCTCTGCACTATTTACCTTTGTTTTGAACAACTGTTCTAATGAAACATCACATCATATTAAAACTGATGGCGCCACCTACTGACCTCTAAACAACACAACACTGTTTCATGAAGCTTCATCAGACCATCACTAGTTAGAACGTAACCTCAGCAATAAACCAGGGACAACTGTATATTATTTATGATTGTTTTTGCTGATAATATATTGATTTACATGGACACTGAGTAGTAAAAAGTATGGCAGCTACATTGACAGATATGAAGGAAGGTGAAGAAGAGAGTGCAGGCGGTGTAGACACGCTCAACGAAGATATTAGGACAGAAAGTCATTTCTTTGTAAATGTGTCTGAGAACTGATGAACTCTACAATGAGGGTCAAACATTGAACCGAAGCAGAGTTTGGACGCCGCTGAATCTCTGGAAGGAAGCTTGCGAGCAGCTCTGGTGTTTATGATCAATGTTGCTGCTGCGTTCCAGATGCTGATGGCTGCCTGCTGCTGCGAGGGTGTGGTGGTCTGCAGCCCACTGTCTGGTGTTACACAAGCTGATCCTCAGATTTGTCCGAGTGATTTAGACGAGGGTTGGTGCCAGGAGTGGACGTCACCGAGGCGTGTGTGCAGAACAGACCAAAATTAGAACCTGCTGTGCCATTACCCCAGATTAACCCCATCATGCATCCACTGACTTTCATTCTGCTGCTCCTCCCTTTCCATATAAGTCACTACATCATCAGCAAACATCATCGTCCACGGAGACGCCGCACTTACATCATATGTCAGTTTGTCCTGAACGAAATAATGGGACACGTTCTATATGTAGAAGCTATCGTCGACCCATTTTCATGAGAGGCATCATCAGCCTTGAGCTTTAATGATCTCTTGGTAAAATTCCTTAGGGACTAGTTAAACTAGTTGATCTAGTGCTGGATTAAATGAGTCAATTTACCTGAAATAATCTGTGTCACGCTGCCAGACGTCTCTTGTGCTGCACTGGTACTTCTCTAATAAATCTTTTGAGCAAACATCTAGTGATGGTCTGATGAAGCTTCGTGAAGCAGTGTTAGTATTTTCAGAGTCCACTAGATGGCGTCTCTCTCACTATTTTCCTTTGTTTTTAACTGTTCTAATGAAACATCACATCGTTTTTAAACTGATGGCGTCACCTACTGACCTCTAAAAAACATGACACTGTTTCATGAAGCGTCATCAGACCATCAGTACAAACATCAACCACAATCCTGCCAAAGTCAATAAGCCTCATTTGTTTTTAGTGAATATTTAAGAAGTGCTGAGTCAGCTCTAAGAAAAAAGTAAACCAGACCTGTATTCCACTTTTTTATTAAGCAACTAATTCCAAAGTTAGCAGGTTAAAAGTATATTTGTTTAAAAAGTATATATAAAAAATAAATGAATTCAATACAAGGAAATGTGTAATGGTAAAAATTATTCAAAAATAATAAAAATAAATAACATTAACTAATGGGTTCAACATTAGGGTATATGCATCATGAGAAAAAACCTCAACAGAAAAAAGTGTTGGTTTGCTACATGATGTGAAACTATTGGTTTTCTATGTATTGACTCACTCCCATAATTATCAGAGAGAAAATAGTGTTCTCCCTTTTATTGTGTACTTATTTGTCCGTGTATTGACATCTTGTGTATTGAGGATTCATCTAGTGATCTCAGGTTTCATGAAAGAAAACAGAAAGTGGATAATAAGTGTCACCAGGTAAATATTAGCTTATTGGAAGATCACATCAGTGACGTTGATCTGATGTGAACTTTCTTTTGGGGTCATCGAGCATGTCCCAGTTCGCTTCATTAGAAATAAACGCTTAATGCTAATCGTATCAATCGCTACCCCCGTCAGGAATCCTACAGGATTGTTTTTTTCAATCCTACAGTGAGTCCCTGAGACTCAGCAGGAAGTTAATCAGACTAAGAAAAGGTGAAACCGATTACTGGACAGGAAGTGAGTTTGACTCAGGAAAAGCATGGAAACGTTAGTGACACAGGTATAGTGATTACAAAACAAATGAGTCTCTCTTATTTGACCATGTTTAACCATCACATTATGGCGACAAACAACCTACAATTGGAAGATTGTTAGTAGCATAAAACAATGACATTCCTGTTGTGTTATTAGTTTTATCCTGCCCTTTAAAATATATACTTTATTGAATATTGTTTTGATTGTTTAAGCGCTTTGTGACCCTGGTCTGGAAAAGCGCTATACAAATAAAAATGACTTACTTACTTACTTACATGGCAAATAATAAATATCTCAAGTCAGGACATAAATAAGCCGCTAGCGCTAGTGAGTTCCGCGTGAAAGTAAGAGTTTAACCGTTATTTAAAATAAAACATTTAAATTTAAATATAATTTTCATGTCTTTAAACATCTGATTTAATGTTAATAACTAAAGTTTAACTTCATGCCTCTAAATAGCATTAAGAAACTGGTTAGCAGCGGGAGCTAGCAAAAGAGTAGTTAGCGTCGAGCTAAGACCAGAGGAGCAGCAGACGACTGGATCAGTGTTTCTGTGGATGATTCTTCAGTCCACACGGCTCCGTCCTGCTGCTCCGTCTGCTGTCAGAATTTAAGGCGTGGCCCTCGCTCGCTCCTCAGGCTGCTACATGTCACCAGTAATCCATCTGAAATCAAACCCAGCGCTCTGGACCGTCTGGATACCACTGACCACCCAGATGTTGCCACGGTCGCCATGGCGACCAGCCTGGCAGGAAACAACACTCGCAACCTTCGCCGGCGGAGCCGGAGCACTTTTGACGACTCATCCGAAACAAGATGGAGTCGATAAGTGGCATTGTTGTTTTTTTCATCCTTTTTTTTTTTTTTTTGGTAAATATTTTCGCCTGCTAAGCAACAAGGCCGCCCCTCCCCTCCACATCCCCCCTCCCCCCCCCGGCCGGTAGCTGCAGACTTTTCCACCGTTGGTCCACTTTTTAAATAATGAGCCCGGGTTCGCCAGGAAATGGAAAGATGTCATCACCGTGGCAACATCCTGCCGTCTACTCAACATTCAAATGGTGTTTTTATTCTTTTCTTTTCCCGCCTGAATCCAACGTGACTCATCACTGTTGGAAGAAAACTCCTTCATCTGTCAAAATAAAAGCCTCCGAATAAATATGCGAGTCTGATGAAACTATAAGACGAATTCAAGGAAATGAAAAACCACCAAATCAAGACAACCATAAAATGCAACCTAAACTATTTATTATGGGGAAATACTCAATCTAAAGTCTTGTATTTCAAAAGGAAAAATTGAGATACGGAGGTTGATCTTTTTTTGGGGGGGGAGGAGCTTCGTAACTGATCAAGGAAATGAACAATCAAAACCTTTTTGTTGATTGACAAACACTATAATAATGTCTTTTCTAAAGTATAAGAAAGTGTATGTAAGATGCAATTGTTAGGTCATGTAACCATGTTTCTAAGGGAGTAAACAATCCTTCCATTTTTTGCGATATATTTCAAGATGTCAAAAAACCTCATAAATGTGCGATTTTTCAGCACCAATTAATGTTTTTTAGGTTTTTAAAACCTTGCTTTTATTCCACTTTCCATCACGATTTATATAAAATTGTACCTCGAACCTCATGTGCAAGTTCGTATGCAAGCTTCGTGAAGCAGTGTCATGTTTTTTAGAGGTCAGTAGGTGGCACCATCAGTTTGAAAATGATGTGATGTTTCACTAGAACAGTTGTTCAAAAACAAAGGTAAAAAGTGCAGAGGCTGCCATCTAGTTGATAATGACACTGCTTCATGAAGCTTCATCAGACCCTCAATACTGATCAGGTATCACGATACACTGACTTCAATTTTATAATCTTTTGGCTCTAATCTACTCATTCAAGGCTTAACTTAGAATGCCATCTAGTGGCCTTTCAAATTGAAGACATTGTATCATGATACCTCATGAGATGTTTCATGATGCATCATCAACCCATCACTAGCAAATAGCAACTTTATTTTCTCAAAGAAGAATCTAAACAACTGGCTGATGCTGATGTCGAGGAAGCATTTGGGCGTGAGTCCAATCCAGACACATGAAAGCACGTGTACTACTGCATTTTCACAAGAAAAGATGCGTTTTCCTGTCGACAGGGCTTTGGAAAGGTGCAGCCTTTAAGGCCTGCGACCGAACGAGGCGGAACAAGGATGTTTCAGGTCAGTGCAGGGGTGAGGAGGTCTCTCAGAGCTACACAATCTACCCCAAAAAGCACCTTGTACTGCACCAACATCCATTCCCGTCTCATGTGTCATGAGCCTCCCCGGCTACAGGAGCACCTAGCAAGAGCGCTCATGTGGGGTACCGGCCAAGGATCGGAGACAAAGACAGCCTCCAGGACCGAGCGCTGCACAATGAGAACCCACACAAAGACTGGGAAAAAAGGGGGGGAGGACCAGGGGGCGACTGCTTGTGAGTCTGCACTTGTAACACACACCAGACCCGGAGTGTGGAAGGATTCCTGTGTCCGTACAGATATTAAGCTTTATCACATCACAAATGGGCGTGTACCCCCCCCCCCCCCACACACACACACACACCCTCCATCTCACCCTTCGACCCCCCCTCCTCCTACTCTGCAGCAGCTTTCAATCCCAACAGGAAAAATCAATATATTTATTTTCCAACAACAAAAAAAAGGTTAAAACATTTCCTGCTTTTTAATTTAGGGATCAAATAAAAAAAACCTAGTTTTTTGGATTCATCTATTTAAATGGTTTAAATCCTAGTAATGTATGTATATGTGATTTATTATGTAGGTCAGTTATTCAAAATCCTCCCTGCACGATTGTGATCCAGAGAAAAAACGCCGGTGCTGAGAATCCACCCATGTTTCTGGTTCACAGCAGCAAAGTTCCCGCAGCAGCGAGGCGGAGATAAACCTTCTACTCACTGTGATCTTCGGGATGTTCTTTTTGCCTTGATAGGACATTTTAGGTTCGATTCCCCGTTCGTTTGTTTTTTTGAAAGAAAAAGGAACGATGGCTGGTATTCCCTCTGTACGGATGCTGCGCAGGGCCTCGGCTGGATGGGAGCTTCAGGGAATGACTGGTCCTCTGTCAGTGCGGCGAACAGAACCAGGGAGGGAGCGTCAAAACCCACCCAGCCCCTCCCTCAGTGTCTGGCACTACCGTGGCGTGTCCAAGAGAGGGCGCCAAACACAAACAACGAGGCCAGTAACACGAAACAGTAGCGATAACATTCATTATTATTATTATATTTATTCTTAGATGCATATTTTGACTATTATTAGATAAATATTATGGGGAAAAGGGGGGATATTTTCGGTTAAAGAATGTGGTTCGTAATGTTTTAATTGGAATTGTAGAATTTAAGTTGACAGATGTCAAACGTGCAGCTGTCGAGGAGCCCATCCCTGCCACACACACACACACACACACACACACACACGCGCTCGGACACACACTCCACTATTGTTCAGACCCTCGTCCACTCCAGCAACCATTTCCTCCGCCACACCCTGTTCTTGATGCACTCACGCTGAGAGTGTGTGTGTGTGTAGCAGTTGAATTAGTTATGAATTGCATAGTCATTCCTGTCCAAAAGTATATATGTATATGTATTTATTTCTTGATTACATTTACAGAGAAACTAATAAATATATATAAATTAAATTCAGTTTAAAAACATGTTTTATTAAATTACTACAGTACTTTGTTCACACTCCTTTCTCATTCAATACATTTAAATGTATTTATCTAATTAGATTGTGCGCTTTATATGAGGAACTTCAGACATTCCTGGGCTATACTGAATGACTCAGCTTCCCAACCCATTGAAACAGGTGAGAGCCGTCTGGCACTTGACCACACTTCCTCCTAGTGGTCATAAGTCTGCATTACAACAATATTCTGTTGATGTTTAAACGGTTCGCCTCACAATAGCTATATTTTCGTACAGTTTTATTTTCTTTACCCCATCCTAATATACAATATATATAATATACATATAATATAATAGATAAATATATTATCTGTGAGATCAGCAGTGACCACTGACTCTGGTTGTCATGTGTGAGGCTGCATCAGCTCCTGCAGCCTCACTGACCTGACACCAGTCCAGTCTGCATCGTTGATCTGCCGACTCTGCGCTCGTCCGTCAACCTCAGCAGGATAATGTAGACCGATGGAGGCGGACCTGTTGGACGCTCTTCTAAAATCAACTGATGTAATTTTAACAAGCGACCCAAAATTGGTCTAAAATTTTAAAAAAATGTCGAATTAAATGAATGTAGTTAAATTTCTTCAAATAAAATGAGTTGACCTATAATAAAATAAAACGTTAGCATATATTTCAAAATTATTTTTATATTAAAAGAAATAAACATTTTGTTAAGTAAAAAATGTTCTGCCATTAACACAGTTTTTTTTTAAAAAACTGAGTAACATGGAGTCGACTTAGTAAGTGTGGTGAGAAATAATAACCATTTTCTTTAAAAAAAACAACAAAAAAAACGCATTTAACACTCTTATTGGTTGTTTCTTAACATATGAGAGCCACATTTAAAAATAAACGTTTCATGAATTAATTATTTAAACTATATATTAAACTATTTTAAAGTATATTAATTAAGTGAAAATTCATAATAACCACTAGGTGAACATGTGTCACGTGATAACACTGAACAGTTGTCATCTTGAAATCCCCAAATTTAAATAAAATAAAATAAAAACCTAATTATAAATAACATATCCTTTGAGATTCAAATTAAAATAGAAAATGTTACTTTAAAAATCGCTAAAATTCTGCGTTATGTTTTCTCTGGTTCTGACCTCCACCTGCAGCGGCTCTCCTCGCGCTCTCCTCGCCGCTGCGGGGCTTCTGCTCCCGGGTGAGCTCTCCTGGGTCCTCGCTCCTCTCCCGGCGGTGCTCAAGCTCCTGGAGCTTCTGGAGCTTCTCTGTCCGACACTCAGAGCGTCAAAGTCGATCGTTTTACTGTCGAACGCGTCTCTCACGCTGCAGAACAAACCTCCGAACTTCTGTCGAGGAACCTGGTGGGTCGTGCCTGGTCTGGACAGATACACCGGGAGCTCGTCCTCCTTCTTGTCTGACATCCTGCAGGAGACCAGAGAGGAACCGTGGAAGTCTGAGTTGCGACTCTGTGTAAAGGTGTGTGTGTGTGTTCTAGAGTGAGCCTCTCAAGTGCTCGTTGTGTTTTTGTGTTTGCATGTCTTTACCTGGACCTAACTTTGTATTGAAATGTTACCTAAGAAGAGCAAAAACATTGAATTAAGTACATATACACTGCATGTTTTTCTAAGATTACATTTTGGAATAAACAAAAATACAATCAATAACAGCAGAATAAAATGTACCCACTATTATGAAGAAAAGAAGACTTAATTAAACGTGGACAGAGTTAAAAATGTATTTCATAACAATAAAAGAGAAATTGAAATAAAGAAAACGTACTTTTGCAGAAAATAAATATTATTTCAAACAATGCAGTGTAAAAGTAATGACTTCAAATGAAAAAAAAAATATTAATAACATTTAAAAAATAATTACTAGAACGTAATCATTCATCATTGCTTGTGTTTTAATGCATTCCTTTAATTTTGTTGGGAATGGAATATGTTGGAATGACTCAAAAGTACAAATACCAGGTTTACTCAGATAATCCATCAGGAAATACACTAACCTTAGTATGCTTAATTTAAGAACAGTTCTAATCTAGTCTGAGTTTTCTGGTTGTGAACTTTTTACGTGTCTCTTAGATAATCAAAAACTAATGATAGAGTATGAAGATGCAACCAGTTTTTGCATCAAAGTGAAATCTCGCATTCTATTAGTAGGTTCTGTATTAATCTCTCCCTGCAAGTAAAACTGTTGTGACTTTAAATCAATTATGATTTCTGATGTCTATTCTTTAAGTTCACAACTTTAAGTCAGTTTCTTACCTGACATAAATTAAAAAAAAGTAGTAGTGTAAATAATCCTCAATTACATATACTTGCAAAAATCGAAATATTTGTATAAAACTGTGTTAAATGTACATTCTAAGTAGGAAGCCTGGATAAATATATTAGATGAGTAATAAAAAAAAAAGAAAAGTAAAATAACTTTTCAACTCTTTGAAAATTTGAAAGTGGTTGGAACTAAAAACCCTCCATCAGCCCAACCAAAAGTCTGATCTCACCCCTCAGTCGTCACAGGTCAGCATCTTTCAGCCCGTCGGTGTCAAAGTCAAACTGCCGAGTC
The DNA here is from genome assembly GCF_982586985.1 of Callionymus lyra. Taxonomy (NCBI): domain Eukaryota; kingdom Metazoa; phylum Chordata; class Actinopteri; order Syngnathiformes; family Callionymidae; genus Callionymus; species Callionymus lyra. The sequence goes on from NC_141831.1 coordinate 20,536,977, forward strand.
ATGAGTCCCATGCATCAGCAGGTTAGAAGTGACACCTGCTCCTAGTCCTGAGTGTGATGGGAGCAGACTTGAAAGTGCACAAACAGATACGTGATCATAAATCATCCTTGTTTTTTGCTGCAACCTCTTAAATAAATGAGCAACAAGAGAGGAAAAAACACAGTTCAGTGAATCCTCTGTGAGACAAAAGACCCTCTAAACATACTGTGCAAGGTCTCTGGTCTGGACTTCAACCTAAGTATGAACATCTCCAAACTTTTTTAGGGGACTGAGAGTTCTAGGTCTCTCCCTATGGCCTCCTCCATGATGTTTTGTCTTATAGCTCAGCTCGTTCTTGATGACTGAAAACCCTGATCCGTCAAAATTAATTTAACATGATTCTATCTTCTCTCTCGTTTCCATGAGGTCTGGTGTTCAAAACCAGCTGCTGCTCAAATGAAGCTTAATGACCAAACAGGATGTGATGTCACCGTTTAATCTCCCTAATTCAGGAATTAAATTAGTCCTTGAGGGCCGCAGACACCACCAACCAAGAGAGAAAAGTTAATAACTGCAGTCAAAGGCCATGTATTTTATTTATATTTTTACAGCATTACTCGTTTCTTTGACAGTTTAGATGAAAGAACGGAGGGTCGGGATTCTTGTCGGAAGACAAAAAAAATAAAAAATACTTGTGCAAAGTAACTTTTAAAAGCCAAAATAAAAAGCGGAAAGTGCATTTAAGGCCACTGCTGGATCGCAATGTTTGCACGAAAATAGTTTTGGTCATTTCAGTGAATGGATGGAACGTAAAGAAAACAACAGGACAGCGGACAGTTTCCAAAAGAGGTTTGGGTTGTGAATGTGTAAGATTGTCGTCTAGCATGACAGCCAATTGGGTACGAGGTTGCAGACGATGGCAGTTTTGTGTTAGTTCGTACGACAACGTGGTCCAAAGAATGAGAGGAGAGACGAGCACGTTCGAGCAGTTAGCCGCTAGCAATATAGCATTATCGTTCGTGCTAATACAGCAGCTTCAGGGGTGATGAAGCACCGACTTGTCTTTTTTTGTCTGAAATCTCAAGATAATTTGGCTACAATTGATTTAAACATATAACTTTCAAATCATTTTGCAAAGTTTATCCCCCTTCAAAATCAAAATGGCTTCCACACTCGGCTCCTGACACCAATACGGTCACATTTAATTATTTATTATTGCTTCTTTATTGGTTTTTCTTATTCATTTTATTTTCTTACACCAAAGAGAGCTCTTTTTTCAACTGGTCTCATTTATTCTAGAATGATTAATCTAGAAAGAGCGACTAGTCCTGTTTAGCCAACCAACATGCTAAATTGCTAATCTCTTTTGTATCGTATTTACATTCAGGTGAGTCTCTTTACGATGGTTTTCCTTGAGTCAATTCTTGATCCAGATCCCAGTCTTTATACATACACTGTAGCTATTAACTTAGCTGTTAGCATTCCAGTTTAAGCTAACTTTATCCCGAAAGCAGCTAGTAATTTAGACTTTTTTTGGCGATTGTATAAATTATCTTTTATCGACATTCAGGTGATTTTGTGGATATAATCCTAGCTCTTGTGGGAAACATTCAAAAAGTAGCATTAGGAAAATGAGTTTCCTTCATTTTGTTTTGCAATGTGAGCTAAGGTGAAAACGCTCCTCTACATTCATGCGAATCACGAAGGCCAGTTTGTTTCTCGGATTCGGCATCATACCGGCAGTTGAGAATCAACACTTAAATAAACGTCACAGTGTTTTCGGCTCTCTTGGTCCAACATCTCGTCCTCTCACTCTTCAGAACAGGTATCGCGCCGAGCATTTGAACAAAGGATAGCGGTGTCTTTTTGGGTGGAAACAGCGCTCCCTGCTGGTCATCCAGAGCAACACAAATGAATCTTATAAGATGAATTGAAGGAGGAATACTTCACATTCATAATCCGGTTATAATTTACAAAAATAAAAATAAAGTTCATTTCTGCAGCCGTCACCACAATAAATCAACTAAGAATTGCTCGAGCTGCGTCAGAAGGTTCCGGGGAGGTTGTCTATTCACAGAACTGAAAAAAGGGGTTCAATAATTCATACACATGTACATATCAACAGAGGTGTTTACATATATATCTATGTTACAGTATAGAATTTGTAGGATGTAGTATGTGAGTGCTGTAAAAACAAACCCAGCAGACAAACACGTTTGCTGGTCTTCGAGAAACTGAAATAATCTCCATGATCCACAGGTTGAGTCGAGCGTCGTCCTCGTCCCTCTTAGACCTCCTGAAGGTCCTTCGCCCCCCCCTCTCTGGTGCCCCTTGAAACCGGGGGATGTCCAAGCAGTCCGAGTTAGCACCGTTCAGTCAAGCAAAGAGGACAACAGATGAATATCCCGTCACGTTCAAAGGGCCCTGAGTAGACTTGCTTTCACTCTTCCGACTGGAGCCGGACGGTCTCGGCGTCATCGTGATATTCCCCTGCACGGCAGAGAGATTGCTTCCCAGGCTTTGGTTTTGGATTTGAGTTTCAGATGCAGTCGTGTTTTTGCATGCATGTCAGCGTATTGTCGGTGTGTCTGCATGATCCAAAAATCCTTCAAACCGCAGCGCAGACGTCATCCTGAGAATCATAGTCCCGGCAAAAGTAAAAAAATAGAAATAAAAGGATTCCACGGCCAACACACGACACATCCACCTAAACTGACAGCAGCCACAGTTCCGTGTTTGTCCCCAAAATAAATAACATCGCGGATCTCCATGCTGACACACACCCTGGAATAGAAGAGGAGGCATTTAACATTTGTTTTAAAATCTCGTCGGGGTGGATGGGTAGAGTAACAGCAAGCAAGAGTTTAAGTGAAGAAAACATTCATGTTGGTAAATGATGAGGATAAAATGTGACACTTTTTTTGCGAGTCTTGACGCTGATTGTTCGCAGAAATGTGGTCCAGTGGAGAAGGTATAAACGAAAGATCAAGATGTTCCTTGTTCTTCTGCATGGTCTGTCCAACAGCTGAGGAAGATTGTTTATATCACAGATGCAGTTGAAGTTCTTTTCACCTGCAATTGTGTATAGATAGACATTCCTCCTTTCTGCAAGTAAACAAACCTCTAATCCTTTGGCAATTTTTTTTTAATTCAAGCAGTATTTTCTCAGGAAACTTGGTCACTTTCAACTTGTGATGGTCTGATGAAGCTTCATGAAGCAGTGTCATTATTTTAAGATTCCACTAGATGGCGGTCTCTGCACTATTTTTCTTTGTTTTGGAAAACCTTTCTAAACAAACATCACATCAATTTTTAAACTCATGGCGCCACCTACTGACCTCTAAACAACATGACACTGCTTCATGAAGCTTCATCAGCCCATCACTACTTTCAACCCATTTGGTGAGATAATCTAACCTAACTTTCCTTCCATTACAATATAACTCATACAATGACTGCTCCTAAGCACTTTGCCACCCTCTTGTGGCCACAGCATTAGCTACACAAGTGTTGGTAAGGATCATTAAACAACCCATTGGTTTATTCCAATAATTTGAGGGGTGCAAACTATATAATGCTATTGCCAACATAAATAAACTTGTCAATTCATAAATCCATCCTTGATGGATCTAAGGAAGTTCACTTCAGCTGTTCTGAGATATGGAACGACCCTCAAGATGGCGGCGGGAATCCCCCAGGCGAGAGTGATCAGGTCGTGTTAACAAGGGCACATGAACAGACGATTGAAACACAATCTTGTCTGAAGCCTATTGGACTCACCTCAGCTATGGGACACTCCAAAAACCTCAAGGCCAGAGGATGAATGCGAGAGAAAAGAACAAGAACAAAAACAAAAACTGGAAACAAGGAGAGAAAAAGGGTCGAACAAAGAGAGTGAGGAGTCAGTTAGAATGTTAGTATCAGCAGACACAGAGAGCACGTCAACATCAAATTTTTTTTGGAACACCTACTTTTTCCTCAAGGTCTTTAATCTGCCTTCTCTGGATTTCTGTTTTGTCTTCGAGGTCCCTAATTCTCTGTAGACCACGAGATAGAAAACACATTAAGTTCTATTTGTGACACGGATTATCGCTCTTAGAAAGATTGCGGTGTTTTCCAAAGTGGTCACACCGACCTGGTGCGCCTGGTGCAGCAGCTCCATCCTCTCCTGCAGGATCTGGCAGTCGTACTCGCGACTCTTCCTCAGCATCTGTCGCCTCAGCTTCTCCACCGATGACCGGAGCTCGTCCCTCTGATGCTCGTCCAGAGGCTGTCCATACTTGATCACCTGCCGAGGTGCAGACGGTTGTCAGGGAGGGACTTAAAGGAATAAGTGAATGAATGAATGAATGTTGTAAGACCTTGTCTTGCTGCAGTGAGTTGTACAAAGTCGCCTCCAACTCCTGGATTTGCTGTTGAGACAAAGAAGTAAGAATGTGTTTTAGGTCAGGAAAACATTTTTTGGGGGCTTTGATAGGTTAGTTGTGAACTTTAAGCTTGTAGGTGCTTCCACTTTACCCTTTTTATTTTTTATCTCTGGGTCAAGGTGACCCGGTGGCCGAAAACAACTTTGTTTGAGGTATCCTTTGTGTTGTCTCTGGGTCAAGGTGAACGACCTCCCTGGCTGCCAAAAATACATATGCAGTAGTGGTTGTTTTCTTCCATCGGGTCACCTTGACCCAGTGGCAAGACAAAAGTTTGTTCTAGTAGGAATGTTGCATGGATTGTTGGTATTGACAACGGGGAGAATGGTAAGTAGATTGACGCAATAAATAACTCCTCCTCGAGACAGCTGTAATCCCACCCCGCTTTGTTTATACAACGATAACCTTGGCGGTGAAGACATCCCGTGATTGACTAGGGGCGATGACAATCCTCGATGCTAAACCACTCACAGGAAAGTGGACGTGGTTATAGTAAACAAGATCTCAAGAAAAATAAGAAATTTCAGTGGGCGGGGCTTAAGCTCATTTTCTAATGTAAATATTTCAATGAAAAGAGAGTTTTGTACGAACAGACACATACTGATGAGAACAATAAAGGTCCAAAAATCTATTTAAGAGACACTTAAATTAACACGAGTTGACTTATAAGTAATTGCTAAATGAACTATAATTACAGGCCTGATGTGAGGATCTTAACCAGCTGACGTTGTAAAAAGCTGCCATCAAATAGATGGCCATAGTGGGTAACTGTTATGGTGATGCTTATTGAGGTAAAGACTTTTGGCAGGAAGATAGTTCTTGGTCTGCTCACTGAGTGAACTCGGAACTCACCAGGTAGGCCTGGTCCAGAGCCTGTTTCCTGTAGTCCAGCTCCTCCTCTAGGTACCCTTTTTGTTTGCAGAACATTTCCTAAACACAGAGTTAGTGGTCAACAGAAGCGTTCACTTTGGGTTGACATCAACATCTTCTGCCAGTCACTCACCATTTCTATCTCCAGGTCCATCATCTTCTGGTGCAGAGCTGCTTCAGTTCCCTCTATCTGTTGAATCCACTAGAGGGCAGCAAACACAAAACGTCATGATGCTACCACACCTCACAGGCACTAAACTAAGTAAACAGACCTTCTCCGCGAGAGACAAAACCGTGCTGGCCTGGATTATCGCCACTTGTTCCTCATTCCTTAGATTCTGTTCAGACAGCGAAAGTAAATGATGACTATTTATCGCCAACAAAAAGTAAAGGTGTGGCGATCAATTACCCCGTTGTCTCCCAGGATGTCTAAAAGCTTGATGAGATCTGGAATACAAACATCCTGTGGAAAGATAGTGGCTTGAAAACAGAGCTACAGAAATGGAATCATCTCAGTACCTTGACTCCCTCCTTCATGCAGTAGATCTGCAAAGCGCTGACTCCCTCGGAGAAAGGATGCATCCTCAGGTGGTTGAACGGAGGCGACCTCCTCTCGCGCTCCTGTTGAAACACAAACGTGATTGAAAGTCATCAGGTGTCAGACCACACGGGTTGATTGACAGCGGTGAAATTGATGTTATGTCTCTTTAAAATGACATTTGTGTCTTAATGCTTGACGATCTCTATCATGAGAAGTCGGAGACACAGACGCAGCATTCATGACAGGTTTTCCTGTTATCTGTGCCAAGACCAAATGACATGCCCTAACTGGTCCTTGAGGCCCTCCATCATCATGTAATGACAAGCAAGATCCACTCGAAGCAGCTTCTTGACACCTTTTGCATGTCAAGTCCATTAAACTACTTCCATGATTGTAGAAAAAAGAACTATACAGCAACTATAAAACCAGAAGTTAAAATTGAGATCATTATGAAATAAATTGAGTTGAATTTGGTGACCAACAGTGTAGTAGATATAGACATATTAAAAAGGAAATTGTTAATGAAAGTAATGTGATAAACGTAGTTAAGTAAGATCATTAAAGGGCAACTAATGTGAAACCCAATGTTGAAGTCTTCCTCTGATAATGATGTTTTGAAGTTATTACTTTATAAAGTTCTCCCCTGTCTGAAATCTCGGCGAACAAGAGGTTACGAGAACGGAGCCCATAATGATGTTATAATTTAGTTCTCCTCCAGCCATCTCGATTCACGCTTAGCTTTGTTTATACAGCGAGTACATTGGAGGTGAAGACTTCCCAGGATTGACGACGCACGATGACAAACCTCGATGTGGGTGTGGTTATGGTTAATAAGTTTCAACTCCAGAAAAAAGTGTTTTCAGTGGGTGGGGCACATTTTCCAGAATTTGTTGTCCATTGGTAGGTTAGATTTGGGGTTTAATCTAAAAAAAAAGTATTAATAAGATGAAATAAGATACATGAAAAAATATTCCTGAAAATATAAAATCCCTTATTAATAAAATATTGCATTAAACTATATTGGAATACTATTAACAAAAAAAAACCCATTAATAACAAAAAAACATCACGTCATAGCCATGTAGTAAAACCCAATTTTTGGGTTAAAATATATTTGTACTCAATACACCACAAATATTTAAACTTAAAGTGGTTCATATTTTGTTCTTCACGTTTTCATTTAACACTTAATTACGCACCGAGTTTGAATCCGTGCCAACTTGACCTCACTTTACCATTTAACTGCACCTCTTGTTATTTATGTAAATATGATTGTGTAAATATTATATAGCGCAGATTTATCTTTTATTCCATTTAGATTTTATTTCTCGTTTTTATTTCTGGGTGTTTTTATTTCTCTTGCTGCTGTTAAACCGAATTTCCCCTCGCGGGACTAATAAAGGTTTTCTGATTCTGATTTTCTGATTGTGTTATCTCAGGGTCAAGGTGAACAGACGACCCTAAAAAATCCAGAGGCACCACAACGGACATATTATAAATATGTATATGTATGTATAATTGTTACCATCCATAATCTTCATAAATACACAAGGATTGTATCTTAACAACTGGAATTTTTATGGTTTACCAAATCTAATCTAATTCCGAGCCAACCATCAAGAGGACCACAAAAAAATCACTTGGCAGGACGGATTTGGCCCCCGAGCCTTCGAGTATGACACAGGTAGCCTAAGACCCAATTGGCCAATAGCAGCTAGTCTTACGAGCCCATTTCAAATTGATCATTTACGGCAGTGATCTTCTAGTGGAGGTCCAGGACCCAAAGGAGGTCGCGCATTTTTCTCCTTTAACATATACTTAATTCCAATACATTTACATTTATGTCACGATTTGGGTCACAGCGGGTCATTTAGGGGTGACGGTGGGTCCCATAATCATTTATCCACACCACCACATGGGAGCAGGGGGACCCCCGTTGAATAAATCTCTCGGCAATACAAGTTGTTATTTAGTTGATACCTAAAACATATATTTAGAGATCATATTTTTAGTGAAGATAGGGGGCGACAGAGAGCAGAACCACATGTATCTTCACCAACACTTCAATCTGTTCTATAAGTATTTGTTTATTAAGAGCCTTTACTGTTGCAGTGCATTATGAGACCTGCTGTCAACAAGGTTTAAATAAGTCAGATATACCAGAAACTAAATTTTCTTGACTTTAGTCAAGAAGCTTTTTCCCTCAGATCCATTGGGACGTGTTGCTTTTAGTGTGTGTTTGTACTCTAGAGACATGACATAACATCTGCAGATCAGACTTCAGAGGTAAACCTCCCTTATTTGTATGACATAGTATTTCCTAGAAAACATCAAAACCATTCAAACAGATGATAAGAAAAGATGGCCGGGAATCCACGCAGCCCACTGTAACACTCAAAGAAGTGAACAAAGACAAAGAAACTGTTGTTTGGAGGATGAAATACTTCTTGTGTAACATGAGAATACACTGATGGGATTTTTACCTCTAACTCCAGTATTCTGAACTCCAGCAGTTCATTCTGGTCTTTGGAGTCTTGGAGCTCCGTCTGCGCCCGACTGAGCTCCGACTCCAGCTTCTCCACCTGCACAGATGTACAAATGATTAGGTGTTTTTTAGCTGTTTTTTGGGGGATCCCAGTTCCAACCTTTTCTAGCAGCTGCTGATTCCTCTGTAAGAAACGCTGTTTCTCCTCCACCCACCGGGAATCCTAATGGACACATATTGGATGAATCTTCAAATATCTCGATGAAAATCCGCCGGTCTCACCTGTCCCTTCAGCGTCACCTCCCTCTCCAAGTCCTCGATCTTGGCTTTGTACCTTTGGACGTCTGCTTGGAGCTGCTCCTGAGCCTGAAGCACATGCATGGAGTCAAAACACATGCGGGAACACAAGCATCTTTCTACCAAAAGGCTGGGAGCCCAGATCATTGTATATGGGTTTAAGTTTTTAATGAAAATGTAAATGCAAATAAAACACATTTCATGTATTCACTGCAGGATTTTTCTTTTGATGGTTTTCCAACCCCTCCTCATTAACAGCCCCAGAACTGGACATTGGTTTTCCCTCAGTTAGTTAAAACCTCCGACTGTTTCTAGTATCAAACTACAGTTTAATATATTGGATAAATCATATGAGTAAATACTCAAGGCCAGGGGACCAAACGACGTCCACCATGTGGTTATAGGTTTAAATACATATTGTTTACTTGAAAACTACATTCTATACTTATTTATTGGAATAAACAGGACAAAAACAGTAAAAATATAAATATTTATAATGGTGAAGCATACACAATAAGCAAAACATTATCTTTTATTTTCCTGTGTGTTTTTCTCTTTTTAGTGTGCTGGTGGCTGCTGGCTTTGGATTTTGCCTTTGTGGCGTTTTGTTTTTGAAATGTCCTTATCTTTGGATTTAGATTCTGTCATGTAGTACTTCCTTTTATCGCACTTTATTCTTGTTCTTGTTTCATGAATCTATCGTCTGTGTTGCTGGAAAATCTATTTCCAGAAGGGAATCTAATCTAATCTAAGGATTCAGAGAATTTTGAAACTTAATTGAAAGCCATTAACATGTTATTTAGGACTAGACAATGCTACAAAGCCACTGTTAGCATTTATTTGAACTAAAGGAAAAGGATCAAAACAGATAAAGATATAATTAATAACTGCTGGGAAAATCCAAATAAAAGTGGTTGTGGATGTGCCAAGTTTTATTGACCATATCTAAAAAATAAAAAGCTTTTAAACTTTGAACTTTGTTCAGTTTTGATTGAGATAGGAAACTAAAGGTTAGTTTTTACAATATAGCCAGCAAGTTACAACAGTATGTGTCTTTTTATTCACTCCTTTCAAATAAATTTAAAAAAGTGTCTTTAGCAATTGAACATCTGAAGAAAAAATCCCAAAAGATGCCGATGGGAGAGATATTTGTGAAGGAAAATAACTGCAGAGATGATCGTGTTTCAACCCTCTGGTCTCTTGCGTGACTGAGACCCACACCCTCGCTTTAGTCATTTTTGTTTTCATTTCAAGCTCACAAGATTTAACCACAGATACGAACCAAAAAAAATAACACCGTGCAAAGAACAATGATCGATCGAATAACAAACTGAAGTTGAAACAGATCAAAAATAACGGCTCTCAAGGTCTGCTTTGCCGTGAAAGTACCTTAGCTTCCATCTCTGCGTCGAGAAGACCTCCCTTGTGTTCCTGCAGTAGAGCGTAGGCGCGCTGCAGGGCCTGGTACTCTCTGGTCAGCTGGCGGTATCGTAGCTCTGACTCTTCGTTGGCCAAACCCTGGATGGTCACAAACGCCCGGGGTTCAGATCGCTTCACTCACACACGAGACACTCGCAGTACAAACCTCATCCACGTATTCGTCCGGGGTCGCCGGGGTCCGATCCATTCTGAAGGAAGCCACCGACGACGTCTCGGAGTCCATAGATTCTTCGTCGTAACCGAAAAATGTGTCGACGACAATGTGCCTCTACAAAAGACAATTAATATTTGAATAGATTAAGGCCAAGGTCCGTCATCTAGAGACTCAGTGTAGAGCGTTTCTTGTGCGTTTTACATTTTATTAAGTGATTCCATCAATGTCTTGGGTTCAGTTTGTAACAGAAAAAGTGTGACGATATATGTGCCTAAACGTAAAAATGTATTGTTTTCCAAAAAGTCTTCATAACCAAAGCTTCCCTACCTTTATTGACCTTGAACTTCTTTTATGTCGCTTCTTCCTGAGAAGTTTTTCTCGGTCCTAGAAAAAACGTTATAAGAAAAATGGTTGAAAACCTATAGGATGAATGACATATACAGTTACATTATTGACTATGAGCACAAACCCTTGTTAGCTCGTCGATCATGGTCTGCTGCTCCAGGACTTGAAGCTTGAGAAAGGCTATTTCCTGGTCATCCTGGGCTTGATCCAGATCATTGAGCGACTTCAGCTTCTTCAGCGGAGGATGGGAGCTGATTTTTTCCTTCTACAATACACAATACTCTCTATAGCTGATCCTGAAACAGTTATAGTGAAAACAACAGCGCGCTCACCATCTCCGAGTTCTCCCTGGTCAGCGCCTTGAGTTTCTCCTCCAGCTTGTGGATGGTCTGAGTTAAATCGTCGTTTCTTTTACTCATCAGCTTGTTCTTGTCCAGCATGGGCTTGCTCTGCTTCTCCGACTCGCGGACGCGCTTCAGCTGGTGACAAAAAATAGTTTCGTTCAACACAAATATGTCACACAAAAACTCACACTTTTGGCGAGAACAGAAATACCAGTTCGTTTCTTTCGTCAACCAGCAGAGAATTGCGGTCCTCCAGTTTACGGATTGTTGAATTGAGTTCGGCAACGCGTCTCTGATTTCTCCTCATGTCCTGTAACACAAATATAAACATTTACACGGTTAATAGACGAACTACAGTGAGACCCACGAGCAATACGCAATTCTTATATATGGCTTTCATTAGGGGTGTGTTTTGTCGAGAATCTGGTGATACATTAGATATTCGGATACAGAAGCAACTATACAATATATTGCAATATATTGTTATAATGTCGGAAAAGATGATATATTTGTAGTAATGCATGAGTAATTGACTCTTGTGTCGCTTTAAAAGCTGCTTTGGTAGAGTGTATCCTCTCATCCTCATGCATAGTCATTTAGCTGCGGAGGACGTTATAAATGCTGCCATCTCATTGCAACTCAAAAATACAAAAAACAAATGCTGTGAATATTTGCATATTAATTGTAAAATGAATGTATTTATTTGATACACACTTAAATGAGATATAAACATAAAATAAATTAAATAATGTAATAATGTAAATAAATATATTTGTTTTATTGATTCAGTGGTGTTTAATATCTATACAGTTTGTTTAAAAAAATAATTCGGATATTTAGGAGTAATAACATTTCCTCAAACCCCTAAAACTAGTACAATCTCCAAAAAACTAGACAACACTATCCACACTTTTCCGGTTGAGAATCATGTTTTGAGATTTAGAGGAGCTTATTATGCATCAGCAAAATATTATTTAACATATAAAACGATTCCATGTTAGCTATACAAAGACAGAAATAGAGTTTGGAGTTTTCGGTTCTAATGGCTACAGTGGAAAACACAACATCCTGTCAGAGCAATTGTCATTTACTCTTCCAATTATTCAATTTCAAGTCAAGTAACCTTTGAATGTTTTGGGAATGTGGGAGGAAACTTAAGTGCACAGCAGAACTTAAACAACGTTTGAAAATTCTGAACAAACTGAACCAAATATTATTGTGATTCTGTCTTTTGGCTTAGCCTTAAAGATTCAATCGAAAACTCCCATCAAATTTTCTTCACCATAAGTTTTACTCTTATTCAAAGTCTCTGTATAATCCGACCTTGATCATCTTAGGCATCAAGGAAATTTGGGGCAATGAAGTGAGATCGTCACTGGTCGTGGGCTCATACAGGGCAGCCGTGGAAATGAGATGTCTATCCCAAGTTGAGTGTGAAAAAAATCATTATCTTATCTGCTAAACTCATCTTCAAAGTCCAGCAACAACCTCCCATGGCTGATGGGGCGTTGACAGTAACACGGAGGTGTGGAAAGATGGACATGTCTGATCCTGGTACTTACAGGGCTTCCACAGTGCTCCGCTCCGTCGCCAGCTCTGCCTGGAATCTCCCGTTTGGGGCTTCCCAGACCACACTCTGACTCCTTGACCAGGAACAGCTGCTCGTCCAGAGCGTCCTTCTGGAGCTGCAGCTTCTGCAGGAAACCTGTCGCAGACTCCAGCTCCTTCTCCAGCGAGAAGATGGTGCGGTCCTTTGACTTGATTTCATCCACCTGACGTACACACATATAGAAACTTTGAGGATAAGAATCTAGTAGAAAATTTACCACTTCCTTTTACATGATGTGTTCTTACAGCTGATCATGAAAATAAGAAATGCCAAATTCAACTTGGAGATATGCTTGTAAACAATATGTTAAAAAAAGAAGAAAAAAAGTCAAAGTGTGACTAAGCATTGATGTCAAATATTGTTTTCAGAGATGAAGATATATATTGGATTTTTAATGGAAGTTCTGGGAGAGGATTTAGCATCAGTACAGGAAACCACATTAACGCAAATATGCCATAGTGTCTGAAAGAAATGATACAGGATTTTTTCAGGATAGACTATAGCAAGTTAAAAGATGAAGACATTTATCTTAAAAAAATTCTGAAGGCTTGAATCTGTTAACTAAACATTTTAGCTGCTGATGCTGACATTGTGGTTATTAAATAAAAATCCAAATTAACATGTAAGTGCAGGAGTGTCAAACTCAATCACACAAAGGGGCCAAAATATATTAGCAACCTTGGTCTCAGGTCAAACTAAATAAGTATTTACCAAAGTGTCCGAAGCAAGAATGAGTCTAATAGCACTTGGATGCTCTGAATTATCTCCGTACTACTGTTATTGGAACTCTCTGTAGATCTTTTCTTTAGATCGGCTTAAACAATAGCTTTTTTCCATATCAAAATGTCAACGTGAACATTAATAAATCATCTACCAGACAATGAAAATGAACATGTTTGAAGTTCAAGTTTAAAACACGTTATTAGGTGCTTTTATTTTACTACAGATTTAAAAATGTATACTAACAAAACCCTGTGACTATAATAAGATCAACACCAACCAATTAGCCTCCAGATTTTAATTCATCAATGCATAAATGTATAAAATAATTTACAATTGAAAATATTTTTCTCTACTAAGAGAGATCATTTAATTTCAATCCATTATTTATGAGATTTAGTTTCATTGACTTAATGTTCCTACTGATAACAAAAGTCAGAGTGAAAATATTTATTTTTCCATGATCAATTATATACCAAACTATTTCAAGTTTTTTCATTAATAAAAAAAAGTGTGACATCATCATCAGGCGTCCTTCACAGGGTCTGTTTTGTGTTGACACTATTGCTACATGTGTATTAAAAATAGATTTTAAAGTGAAATTAAAGTGTAATTGAACAGTTTATGAGGAAAATAAAACATCTAAAATGCATCACATTCAGTACCAACACTGAAGCTCTACTTCCTGGCTAAGCGACATGACAGTGAACGCACCAGTCTGCGGATGTCGCGCTCAGAGTCCCACTTGATCTTGGAGATCTGTTCTTGGTGCTGCTGGTGCTCCACCCGCAGGTCTCCAGCCTTCATCTTGTCCGCGTGCATCAGGTTGCTGAGAGCTTCGTCCGTGTGCTTCTTGGAGTTCTTCAGCTCCACGATCTCCTGGAGCAGCTTCACTCTCTCCTGGTCGAAGAAGCGACGGGCGTCCTCTTTGGCCTCCAGCGTCAACGCTGTCCGGACCTGACAGAGGAACATAAATGTAAACAAAGCGACACTTTGAAGCGTCTGCGGGCGAAGAAGCTCACCTTCTCGCCGCTACCATCTCGTATGGCGTTGAGAGCAGCTTTCAGCCTCTGGTTCTCCTGGTCTTTGATTTTGGCGTGGCGGGCCAGCTCCTGCTCGTGCTGACGGGTCAGGTTCTCCCTGAGGGCCTGGAGCTCCTTCAGCTTCTCCTCGTGCCACTTGGCCCGCTGCTCCGTGAGCGTGGCAGTGTGACGGTGCTGCTCCTGCTCTCGCACTCGCTTCACCTCCTGGACCTTGTCCCGCTCCAGTTTGCTCACCTGTAGTCAGCAGAAAGGTCATTTATTATATCCTTAACCATTTTATGTATACACTTATATGGATATATTTAACATTACCCTCAGTTTTGAGCCCGAAATGGCACTGGTTCTGTAAAGGTAGGCAATAGAACCAACCCGAAATATAGCTTTTCATTTTGCAATTTTCACTATTAATATGATTATCAAAATCTGGAAAAAATATAGATAACAAAAATTAAAATAGCGATTTGGGGAACAGACTCTCTATCTGCACTTGAATTCAACTGGAAGTGCCCCTGATGCACTCTTTCCCACACAAAAGTTACCCCCAAAAAGAAGACTGACAGAACCATGAGAATACAAATTGAAACTTTTGATGATTAACTCTCTCCTGGACTTTTATTATTCAGCTGTTCTGCCACTTAACAAGTACATTTTTTCTGGTGTTTTTTAGCTGCCTTGATAGGATTTGAACCTGAAACTTCTTCTAGAAATGTAAAGCAACATTGTCCATCTAGCCTTCTGATTAACATTATAATCGCTTGTTCGTCTCACTCCCTCTCAGTAAACTCATCTTAGCAGCTGCCTTGAGTGTGTTTTTTTTAAATTGCCATCTTGCATATCTACATCATTGGAAATACCTTGTTTTTTTAGCGTTTTTTTTAAATAATCGTACAAGCATATTGAGAAGCCTGTGTAACTCTTGATGCATGCAGTGATGAATATGGTTTGTTGTTGAGAGGTCATTGATGACCTGGTTCTATTCTATGTGATGGTGTTTGATCCAGGATACTTATTCTTTATACTGTATATGTATGTTTTATTGTGTGTAGTGCAGTCTACTATATTTTGTACATTTTATGTGTATAAGGGCTATTCTCTTGACAGATTTAGAGTCATGACACTTGTTATTGTTAAATGATACTGTACGAATATTTAAACCTAATGAGGTAAACAATTTTTTATTGACTGAAAGTGAACTTTGAGTGTTCGGTACACCCTGTGACTACTTATTACCTTTCTTCCAGTAAATGTTCTTAACATGTTAGTTCAGTGTTGTTAAGCCATTATGTGGACTTTGACATTCAGCAAAAGGTTTCCTTATACAACATGCTTTCTCAATAGTTGCTGTGTTTGACGTACCTTGCATTTTTCCTGGTGCAGCTCGATCTGAATGTCAGTCAGCTTAGACCTGAGATCTTCGTTTGCTGCCTGCAAGGCAGAGATGAGGGCTTCGGGCTTCTCGCCCTTCGCGCGCCCTTTCTTGGCCATTGGTTCGACGACTACTGGGGTTCTTCGAACGCTTTCATTGAGTCTTCAGAGATATTCCTGATCTTTTCCCAGGTCTTCCTCTTCCTCATTCTTCTGGACAAAACAACTGCAATCAAGTGACAGAAAGTCAGAAGAATCCATAGTCTTTGAACACAACACTCCTGTGAGAATCAACACTTTATCATCAACTACACATGTACATTTTCTCTGGTAATTTTTATGTTCCACGTTCACATCCATGACATTTTTTTTCCCAAATACCTTTTTACATCTTCTACATGTTCTCGTGGAAAAAGGTTGTTTTTTTCATTGTTTTTCTATGGCTGATTTTCTTTTTTAATGGGTCTGATTTGTTTGTAATTTTGTTTCCACATCTGCACGTCCACACAAAGACAGTGTCAGATGGTTTCTCTTCCTGGACAGATACCGATTTCCTGTAACATGATTATGTTATAGCCCTGTTAATTCTAAACCTTCTTTATTGTGCTTCAACAACACAGCCTCATTGAAACCTTGAACGTGTACTTCATGGTTTGAATTGTTTTACGTTTGTTCCTGTATTTACAAAGCATGATTTTAGCGGGCCTTTATCTGTCTTGACTCTCTCTCTCTTCAAGGTCTTCTTTATCACCTCCTCGGTTATTTTCTTTGCCTATCAATTCATTTTGAATTCATTAACTCTTCTAAAAATATATTTTATAGGTTTTAATGTCTTTCAATCCATCTCGTTTACAGTGAAGTAAATGAGAAGAGTTAAAGATAAAAATCAAATGTCAGCCCATGACATTTTCATGCGGTTTATAAATTATATATTTCTACACAAACATGAATTTATGTTTACCACAAACTGTTCCAAGTGCAAGAGTTCCAAACATTAGATGGACAACCTGATGGACTGTCATCGTGATTAATTGAGTGTTTACATGAGGAAGTGTATGACTTCAAAAATAAGCACATCACACACACTGTAGATGATACGATATTGAATAAAATTGGATTGTAAGGCTAAATCAGTTATGTTCCGTGAAGACTTTACATTCATCTGTCATCTGTTCTGAATACACAACATCACATGGGAAGATTTGATTACATACAAACAAAACAATACACTTTACATGCAGAACAACAATTAGATATTAAAAGGTTGGCAAAAAATACATAATATATATATTTATTTAAAGCAGAATAGTGCTTGAAATAAGTGAAATTATCTGTCATTATGTTTTTACAATTCCCTACAGTCTAGAAATAGAATCTCCAGAATTAGACAGATGTCAAAAGTAACTCTAACTGGTAAGTAGGACCTAAAAAAAAGATCATAAAAAGTTCCCTATATTGAAAAAAAGGCAAATTATCTTCTTAAAATAACATTTTAACTTTGTTACTCTTCTTTGAAACTTGCCTCATTTAGGTTTTTGCAACGTGAGAGTGACTGTAATGTCATTATTCCTTTAGTGAAGTTGTGGTTGGAAAAATATGTTGTTTGCAACAAGACAAACAATAGTACAGCCTTCTGAATCCTCAGAATCTGGCAGCTGATGACGTCGTTTATCAGTAAAGAATGCACACATGGAATTAAATGGGTTTGCTTTCAGAGAAAATTATCTGACAACTGAGATAATATAATCCATTTTATACCCCTCATGAAATGAAATTATGATCAACATGCTTGGAACACGGGACATGCATGACATCTACTAGCCTGACTTAAGTATAAGTAGTTAAGTTAAGTGTGGACTAAAATAAATGTGACTGTATCCGCTATATCAGAAACACAATCTAAGGTTCATGGTGACTTGAAGTGGTTGGACATTAATATATGATGGTTAGATGGTTATTTATTTTATTTATATTATTTATGGAAAGTGTTTTTCTTACAGACTGAAAGAAAAACAGATAACAGATTTTGGTGTTTTACCATCTGGATCCTTGTATCATATGAAGAATTATAAGAGAAGGGCAACCTCTGGTTTTAAAAAGTTTAGCCAATATGGAAGTGCAAAAGGACGCAGTTTGTCCACTTTAGACCGGAAATCACATACACACCGAGCCAAAGAAAAGATTTTTAGCGTCGACACACACTTTTAAGAGTAATTTTTTGTAAAAGTGAGTGTGTATTAGCCAGCATAGATAAGCTAAATATTGTGCATTTTCATCATCCAATCATAACTCATAACTAACTACAGGTCACAGACAGTACCATATTTGATGTCAGTCTAGAGCAGGGCTGTTAAACTCAACCTGGGTTGCCGGCCAAACAAAATGTGTATTTACAAACTAAACAGGAAGTATGAGTCTGGTTGTGATATTATCCTTTTGTACTTTGTATACTCCTAAGTATCTCACTTCAGTCTCAAGTCTCATTGTTGCCAACAGTACCTATAATTTATATTTTTTTACTTTAGCTAAGTCTGGCATCTTTAAACATCACAATATCAACATGATCATCAATCCAACGCACTATGACCAATTATTTATAGATGACCACTTAGGGAGAGTTGTTCTTGCAAAGTGATTCAGACACAGGAATTCACTTCTTTTGAATCTCAGATGATCTTGGTTGGTTCTACCAGACCTTTCTATTGTGTGTCAATCTACCGTCCGCCTGGTCCTGCGGCGATGTTCTTGAAAGACTTTAGTGACTTCTTATCTTCCATTATTCAGATGGAATCTGTTCTTATTCTTGGAGACTTTAATCTTCATGTTGATGACGTCACATCTTGTTCTGCTAAAGAACTTTTAACTTTAACTGAAGCCTTTAATTTTGAGCAACATGTTTCTGAACCCACTCATCAAAAAGGCCACATTTTAGACTTAGTTTTTACTCTTGGCCTGAACATTTCTAATGTATCTGTACATGATGTCCATCTGAGTGATCATTCTCTTGTCTTGTTCAACCTGGACTTCATCCCTGAACCTAAGCCTTTGAAAGTTAGGTCTGAGAGGCGTGTCATCTCAGCCGATACTGCAGACAGTTTTTCTGCTATGTTTGACCGTCTTTCCTTTGATGACTGTCCAGATGTGGACAGTTTGATTCACTGTTTTACTGATCATTGTGTTGAAATACTAGATCAAGTGGCACCTGTTAAATCGAACTTGAAAATTCAGAAAAAACGGTGCCCTTGGACAAATGAAGATCTCCTGAGTCTGAGGAGACTTTGTCGAAAGACTGAGCGTCTCTGGAAGTCTACTAAACTTGAGGTGCACAGACTTCACCTCAGGGATCTGTTGACTTCTTACAATGAGATGGTAGAAACTGCTAGATCTGATTACATCAGAAAACTGGTAGCAGCAAATAGGAAAAACCCCAAAGTTTTGTTTGACACGATTAATTCTCTCGTGTCTCCTGCTCCTCAAATCACGCCGGTCTTCTGTGAAGCTGACAGCAATGCATTGTTGAGATTTTTCATTGACAAAATTAAATTGATCAAAGAGAAAATCTCTCCCCCTTTGTTGGGAACCCCTACTGTCTCTGAGCCCATCTCCTCCTCTTGGTCATCCTTCTCTGCTGTATCTTTGGGTGATATTTCATCACTAGTGAACAAGATGAAACCCTCCTCTTGCTCAGATGACGTCCTTCCTTGTAGGCTTTTTATCAAAGTATTTGATGTAATTGGCCCCTGGGTTACCAATATGGTGAACCTCTCCCTTTCCACAGGGGTTTTTCCCAATGCATTTAAACATGCCATTGTGGAGCCTCTGCTCAAAAAACCAGGCTTAGACCCAACTGACCTCAGTAATTTCAGGCCTATTTCTAAGCTCCCTTTCTTGTCCAAGATCTTGGAGAAGGTGGTGTCCGAGCAGCTGTCTTTGTTCTTGGATCAGAGCGACATCCATGAGAAGTTTCAGTCTGGCTTCCGTAAACATCACTCTACGGAGACAGCTTTACTGAAAGTGTCCAGTGACATCATGATGTCGGCTGACTCTGGTAAATTCACTGTTCTGGTTCTCTTGGATCTGTCGTCAGCCTTTGACACAGTTGATCACCAGATCCTGCTGAGAAGACTAAGGGATGAAGTGGGACTGTCTGGGTCTGTGTTAGAATGGTTCTCATCTTACCTTTCTGGGCGCAGTTTTAGTGTATCTGCCAATCAAATGAGGTCTGAATCGGCAGATCTGTTGTGTGGAGTCCCTCAAGGTTCTGTTCTGGGTCCTTTATTGTTTTTGCTGTACTTGATTCCCCTTGGTAAAATCATTCAGAGATTTCCAGATGTTTCTTATCACATTTTTGCTGATGACATCCAGCTCTACTGCTCTTTTGACCCAACTGAGCCCCAAAGGCTGAACAGCTTAGTCAATTGTTTGCTAGAAATCAAACAATGGCTGAGTGAAAACACTTTACAGCTTAATGTGGACAAAACTGAAACACTGGTGATTGCTCCTGATGATACGATTCCAGGGTTGAGTCAGTACTTGGGTGACTTAGGTCAGTCTGTCAAACTGAGCCTGAGAAACCTGGGTGTTGTATTTGATAAAGACATGTCTCTTGTTCAACACTGTAGAAAACTGACCAGAAACTGTTTCCTTCAACTGAGAAAAATCTCTAAACTTAGGAAAATGCTGTCACAACATGATCTGGAGCTTGTAATCCATGCGTTTGTTTCTTCTCGTCTGGACTATTGTAACAGTTTGTTTTCATGTCTTAACAAGAAGGAGCTGTCTCGTCTGCAGTTGATTCAGAACTCTGCAGCGAGAATTCTGACCCGCTCTAGTAGAAGAACTCACATTTCTCCGGTCCTTAAAACTCTTCACTGGCTTCCAGTTTCTTTCAGGATCAACTTTAAAATTCTGGTTCTTACTTTCAGAGCTATTCATGGTCAGGCTCCTCCTTACATCACTGATCTGATCCAGCCTTACACCCCAGCTCGGGCTCTGAGGTCTGTGGATCAGAATCTACTTATGGTTCCACGCACACGGCTCAGGACCAGAGGAGAGAAATCTTTTCAGGCTGTTGCTCCTAAGCTTTGGAACAATCTTCCTCTCTCTTTGCGCTTGATGGAGTCTACTGACTCCTTTAAGAAACATCTTAAGACGTTTCTATTTGTTCAGGCTTTTCCTTGAATTTCTCGAACTCCTGTGTTGTTCTCGGTGTTGTCTTGATCTTTGAAGTATGTACTGTTTTGAGTATTGTTTTGATTGTTAAAGCGCTTTGTGACCCTGGTCTCGAAAAGCGCTATATAAATATATATTACTTACTTACTTACTTACTTACCACCTAAAATTATTTAGCAACCCCCCGGATCTTAACTTCCTCAAACCTTTTTCAATGTCGGCATTTTATTCACGGACCGACCCTTTAGATAAAGCATTACAATCAATCATAAAGAGGTTTGCTTTGACTTTCATTTTCACAGGTTTTTCTGGGGAGTAAACTAAGAGTCACAGGCTCTTATTACCTCTGGGAAAATATCCTTTTATATAACTTATAAAAACACATTTCAGACATTAATAATCAATAAGACAGGAACCATATAGATTATTCTTTTTAATGTGCGGCCCGGTAATGATTGCTTCACAGTGTCGGTACCGGTGCCCCAGACTGGGGTCTGGGTACCACTCGTCTATGGGAAATAAACTTTGTGTAAGATGGTGGTGTCCTGGTTCCTTCAATGATCATTGGAAATATTTTAAAAAAAAGTTTTGAATCAATTGAAAAGCTAAGCAGGGGTTACATTTAACCACAATTGCCATTTACTCAAGAAATACATATATTTACATGTAAGAGAATAATAACCGCAAAACTTTTAGGAGTAAAAGTATAAAAGGAGTGAAAGGTGAACTGGTGATTAACTTCCTTACATGAGGAGTTAAACATGTAACATATTACTGACATGGCAGTGTCTAACTAGAAGACACCATGACCACAACCACTGACCCGGATCGGTGCTCACCCAGAAACACTTGCACAACAAACAAGTTCCAGCACCCGTGTGAGGAGGAGGAGGAGGAGGAGGAGGAGGAGGAGGAGGAGGAGGAGGAGGAGGAGGAGGAGGAGGAGGAGGAGGAGGAGGAGGAGGAGGAGGAGGAGGAGGAGGAGGGCGAGGACGAGGAGGAGGAGGAGGAGGAGGAGGAGGAGGAGGAGGAGGAGGAGGAGGAGGAGGAAGAGGATGAGGAGGAGGAGGAGGAGGAAGAAGAGGAAGAGGAAGAGGAGGAGGAGGAGGAGGAGGAGGAGGAGGAGGAGGAGGAGGAGGAGGAGGAGGAGGAGGAGGAGGAAGAGGAAGAGGAAGAGGAAGAAGAGGAAGAGGAGGAGGAGGAGGAGGAGGAGGAGGAGGAGGAGGAGGAGGAGGAGGAGGAGGAGGAGGAGGAGGAGGAGGAGGAGGAGAAGGATGCAGGCCAGGAAAGCTCAGCCATGACTGCAGCATCCTTCATCCAAAGTGATGGGCTGGAGCCGAGCAACCGTGTGTGTGGTTTGGTCTCCAGCAGATGCGGTTACACAACACGTAGACAGATGCGATGTGAGCATCCATCGGTCAAGATGGCCCTTCAACTCTTCATCCTCATCCTCCTCATCATCATCACCATCACCATCATGTCTGCTATCTGAAGCTAGCCCCGCGCTACACACTCCATCTTCGACATTCATACACTTGCAAACGTTCCGAGCCACCATTGAGCATTTTATTTTTATTTGAGAAGAGAATAACGCGACCAAAATAAAACCCGCTGGTGAAGATGACTCAGGCCTGCAGGAGGAAGTGAGTCTCGATTCAACCGTCGAAGAAGAACATGGTGGATAGTTAGCTTAGCTTACCTCGTAGACAATGCTAGTGTCGCCGAGTCCTAATCTCCGTGAAAAAGACTCCATGGCATGGCTGTGTTTTTTTTTTAAGACGGGAAAATACCGGAGAAATCCTCAGCATCAGCAGCACCAGCAGCTCGTCGGTACAATGGCCGGTGGTGATGATGCTCGGAGCCCCGCCCTCCTCTCCGTGCGGCCGGGATGAGCTCACTGGTCTCCAGCAGAGAAGCTCCAGTGCCCGCAGTCCACCTGCCACTGTGAGGGTTCGTTATTTAAACAAACAAAAAAAATATATATATGTATATACATGTTAAACTGCTGTGTGATACAAGCAGGAATTGTGTAATTGTATTAAAATGAATTATAAAACATTCCCAAAATGGGAACTAAATCACTTCCTGGTTCTCAGCTATGAAGCTCCACTTTGAGTCTCTACTACAGTGTGGCCCTTTGACTCTATTTATGTGGCCCTCGTAATGTCAAAGTTTGATCATGTATAAATGGTTCTAATGCATTAAAAAGTGAATTTTGTATTCATGATTTATTTACATTTTCACATAACACTTAGGTTAGGTTAGGTATAACTTTATTGATTATTGAAAACATTGTTTTTTTTCCAATTAGCCACAGCAAATACAGCAATTTTTCATAAAAAATTAATAAAAATAAAATAAGAACAAGAACAAAGAGAAAGAACAAGATGATCAGAATCTACTGATGGTTCTTCACACACGGTTCAGCACCAGAGGAGATAAATCCTTCCAGGCTGTTGCTCCTAAGCTTTGGAACCATCTTCTTCTCTTACTGTGTTTGATGGAGTCTACTGACTCCTTCAAGAAACATCTTAAGACGTTTTTATTTGTTCAGGCTTTTCCTTGATTTTCTGGAACTCCTGTTGTGTTATCAGTTTTATCTTGCCATTTAAAGTATATACTTTATTGATTGTTTGATTGTTTATGCGCTTTGTGACCCTGGTCTGGAATAATATAAATAAAAATTACTTACTTACTTACTTACAATCTAAGTCTAAAGATAAAGAACATAGAACAAAGAAAAATAACAAAGAAAAAGGATACAAAGATTAACATTCAACAGAACATAATGATACTTTTACTCCACTCCTGCCCTCAAACTCAGAATTGTACAATCTAATAGCCCGAGGAATGAATGAGTCCTTGAGTTTATTTGTTTTGCATCTGGGAAGGAGCATTCGTGCACTCTATCTTATTAACTTATTTACTTCTTCCCTCCTTTTTGTGTGTATTTTGAATTAATCCCTCAAAATGTTTTTTTAATAGTTGAAGAAATGTTTTGAAAAAAACTCATATTTACAAGAATAAAATTGTAGCTTATTTAGCTTAATAAATGTCACGGCCTAATGACTTCCTTTTTTTTTTGGGATTTTCTCGTCTTTCTTTTTGTGTGACGGCCCCTAACAACATTCACACAATTTAATGTGGCCCTTAAAAAATTATAATTGCCCACCCCTGCTCTAGTGGCTGGTGCATTCTTTTAATCTGATCATCCAAGGATGCATTGTAGGACTAATATGTTTTTGTTTATTTAAGTCTTGTGTTTTGGATCTAAATATTTTCAGTTATTGTAGAAATGTTTGATGTTTTTATGCTGTCATTATTAGTGTTTGGTAATTGTGATTGATACATGTTGAGTCCAGTTTGAATTTATCTATACAACTTAATTTAGCCTTGAATTTAAGTTTTGCCTGGATGATGAATAAACCCCACTCCAAGACTTAAAAAAAATAGTCTTATTTCAATAGGTTTCATTGGGGCATCAACTAACACTTTTAAAAAAATAAAATATGCTGCTTTAAAAATGTTAATAGGCTGTAAAAAAAATGTGTGGCATAAACTTATTTTTCTTGCCTTTCTAAACTGATATGCATTTGCATTTGCAATTTAAATATTACCCCAACAAGCTGAATTTATCATTTCAATTTTTCACCGAAGAACACTTTTTTCTTTTTGGTTTTCCCAGCTACCAAAAACATCCTGTTTAACACAAAATTGAAATTCTGAATGTCAATAACATTATAAATCATATGTACTATTTGAGTCATGCCAATCAAATAAGATCTGAATCAATGGATCTGTTGTGTGGAGTCCCTCAAGGTTCTGTTTTGGGTCCTTTATTGTTTTTCCTATACTTGATTCCCCTCGGTAAAATCATTCAGAGATTTCCTGATGTTTTTACCACATTTTTGCTGATGACATCCAGCTCTACTGCTCTTTTGATCCAACTGAGCCCCAGAGGCTGAACATCTTAGTCAATTGTTTGCTAGAAATCCGACAATGGCTGAGTGAAAACCCTTTACAGCTAAATGTGGACAAAAACTGAGACTCTGGTGATTTTTCCTGATGATAAGGTTCCAGGTTTGCGTCAGTACTTGGGTGACTTAGGTCAGTCTGTCAAACTGAGCCTGAGAAACCTGGGTGTTGTATTTGATAAAGACATGTTTCTAGTTCAACACTGAAGAAAACTTCAACTGAGAAAAATCTCTAAACTTAGGAA
This sequence comes from Callionymus lyra, assembly GCF_982586985.1. Lineage (NCBI taxonomy): Eukaryota > Metazoa > Chordata > Actinopteri > Syngnathiformes > Callionymidae > Callionymus > Callionymus lyra. The sequence continues at coordinate 20,561,984 of NC_141831.1, forward strand.
AATATTGTCACAACATGATCTGGAGCTTGTAATCCATGCATTCATGTTCTCCTGGTTTGTACTATTGCAACAGTTTGTTTACATGTCTTAACAAGAAAAAAAAAAGAAAAAAAGAAAAAAAAAAAAAAAAAAGCAGTAGCTGTCTTGCCTGCAGTTAATACAAAACTCTGCAGCAAGAATTTTGACCCGCTCTGGTAGAAGAAGACCTCTTGTCTCCTCTTGATGAATTCATGTGTTTTGAGTGTCATGTCGTCACTGTAACTTATTGGAATTTGTTTATCTAAAAAAAACATTACAGTTTTTCAAACAAAATCATATTTAAGTACTTTTGTTTAACACACATAATTTTAGGTTTGATATTGAGTTCAGTTGGATCCATTTGTTGTTTCTTTTAAACTGATCGTCCCAGAATGTATTTTAGGATTAAATATTTGTATTTATTTATTGAATCTTCTGTAAGGCTTGTAAATAAGGGTTAATTAATAGGGTTGTAAATGCAGCTTTTAAATTGACTTTTGGCTGGATGACAGATTAACCACTATCATTTACATGTAAGCTTATTTTTTAAACTATGAACAAAACTTTATATACTCCCATAGAAATTAAAAATATCTTATCATGTCTTTGCATAGGTTTCTTTTTGGCACAGACTAAACTTTTTTTTATCTTTCTAAACTGTCAATTTCATGATAAAATTCCATAATTCACCAATGATCATTTAACTCTGATGGCTCATGTTTGACATGTAACAACACTGAGAGCCATCAACAGAAGGAGCCCCTCCATCTCCACAAAGTCCCAGACATTCCTTGGTCCACAGTTGCCACTGACATCCTGCAATGGCGTGGGAAAGACCATCAAGTACGTGTGGACTATTCATGATGTTTTGAAATAAGACTTGACATCGACTATACTTTCTAAACTTGAAAGACACTTCGCATTTCTTGGCCCGCCAAACACCCTCTTCTCTAACAATGTTGACATTAGGATCTCCTGCAGAGACTCGACATTAGGATCTCCTGCTGAGCGGTTGATGTCACGCCAGACAGGAACCTCCATCACTGTGAGCACCAAGCTGTTGGAAGGAGCCACTCTTAGGAGGCTAAGAAGATCACAGCACAAGTTCTCGGTGGTTAGCATGATCGCCTTTGTGAACTTGTGACCTTTAATTTCCATGTTCTCCCGTGTTGCGCGGGTTTACTCTGGGCACTCCGGTTTCCTCCCACAGTCCAAAAACATACACAGGTAGATTGGGAACATGGGGAAATGATGATGTCTACTCAACGTCTATATTTGTCAACCATTCTGTCCCTGGTGGCAAAAGTGTCCATTATTACCCGTGTAGGGAATGTCTTAGAAACGAATCCGAAAATAAGGAAGATAAATTGGTTTAGTTATAAAATATTTTCCTCTCTTGCTGCCGTAATACTTTGATCAGTTATTCAGGTATGTCAGTCAATCAGAGCTTAGAATGTTGGAGGCGTCATTCTCGAATCATCAAGTGAACATACAAAGCTTTGTATTGGTGGGATTTCTGACACACATTTATATATATATATATATATATAACACACACAGAAGTATTTACAATGATGATAAAGTGTTTGGTTGTACCAATCATGTAAAAGAATGTGTGGATTCTTAATGAAGATTCTTAAACAAGACAAAGATGCAGGTAGAGGATATATAACCATATATCCTGAAAAGGACCCTGTGCAGGTTCTACCGCCACAGGAAAATTTGGTTATTTATTCTATCACTAGATTACGCTTGAAGATACATTAATGACACTTACGACTAATACGTTTTTTGAGATTTCTTCTTGCTTAAGGAATGCACTTACTTGACTTCTAAATAAATATTCATTCAAGATAATGTAAGTCTTAATATAACTTCCTTTCGTTTTTTGTTTTGACGGGTGCTGGAGATGCTGTTACCTCCGCTATATTCTCCGCTATTTGATGAAATCACTATTCTCAAGATGGCGCATGACTATCCTCAAAGTGGCGCCGCAGATGGCAGGCTCGGCGCGACGCTCCGTAGGAATTTGGTTTCTTTTGAGCTTTGTCTTTGTTTGTTTCCGTGCAAACCTCGTCAACTACAGCAGAGACAAACTGGTTAAAATCAGTGAGTCATCCTTGGTCACTTTACCAACTTTCTAAACAAACCCGGAAGGTTTCCTACAAATCCTCGGTGAGCAAATACTCATAACATGAAAAGTAAACACCAGACATTATTTGTTTTCATGGGAGACTAAAACAGAGCTAGATTAACCCACAAACTGCCAAAGTTCTGAGGCAAACTCAATTCTCTTTCCTGTCTAATGAGTTCTGCGCATTCGTTTGATCCAAGGAAGAGTAACATTTTAGAATTAAAACAGTATTAATAGGGAAAAATGATTACAAAAGTAGGCCTTACAAGACCTTAAATACAACAGTTAAGAAAGAATGCAAATTATTCAGAAATACCAGAAGTTCCGAGCTCGGTCCAGTCTCTGTCCGACATCCTGGTTCACCCACCTGATTCTTCCAGAGAGTGGCAGCTAATCTTTTAGCACGTCCTTTCTTTTAAAGACCTCTAGACGCTCCCAAAACACGTGAAGTAAGTTGAGTATACAATTACAAACTCGGGGTTTGGGATGTTTTGCAAAATCTGACTCCATTATGAACAACAGATTGTTGTTTGACCTGAACACCGACCTAAACAAAGAATCTTCAGTCTTCCTTCACACTTCTATCTCAAACCAGGTCTGTAGACCCTAAATTCTGTGTCTTGACATTTTAAGAGTCGTAAACGTTTCTTATCTCAACAAGGCTTACATTCTTTTTTTCCCAATACATATGTCTTTCACAGTCAGCACTTTTGACACAATGGCGTCAAGGTCCATAAAATTTAGGAAATAGATGCCCAGAGCCCTAGAACCCTGAACCCTTGAACCCTGAACCTTTAAAAGACAAAAGTCGACAGACAAAATACAAGAAGATGTTTGAGCTCTGAATAAAAGACAACATCATCAATGTTAACAATTGAGTACACAAAATGAGGACATATATTCAACCCATCAATGAATATACATACTGTATATGGATCAATTGAGGATATATCTTCAGTTCAAACAAAATATCAGCCGTCCAACCAGAGACAAAAACACACTGGACCACTGCTACACAACAATTAAAGGAGCGTACCACGCTGTCCCAAGAACATCCCGTTCTACAGGCACAAGCGTAAAACAGCTAAACCTGTAGAAAAAACAGTGAAGAATTGGACCAACGAAGCGAAGCAGGAACTACAAGAATGCTTTGCCCGAAAATTACTGGAATGTTTTTGAAGCTTCCAATGACAACTTGGATGATGTGACAGACGCAGTGACAGCTTATATCAACTTCTGCGAGAATATGTGTCTGTGGATGCCAACCAAGACCCACGTCAGGACATACAATGACAACAAGCCTTGGTTCAACACCGAGCTGCGCCAGCTCCGCAGGATCAAGGAGGAGACGTACAGGACCGGGACCCCGACTGAACAAAGTGATCCGAGCAGCCAAGAGGTGTTACTCTGAGAAGTTTGAAAAACGAATTTGCACCCAACGACCCTGCTTCAGTGTGGAAAGCCCTCCAAGACCTGACCAATTTCAGGAAGCCCACCTCCGCACAAGGCCAAAATAGACCTGGCCAAAGACCTCCAAACTTGTCTGTGATCATGAAGATCTTCGAGAGACTGGTGTTGAATCACCTGAAGTCCGCAGCTCGACCCCTGCTCCAACAGGTCAGTGGATTACATAAGGGTTCTACACAAGCTTTAATCATCTTGAAAACCCTTTGACCCCTCATACCAGTCAATTTATGATGACCCCTCCTCCACCTAAGCCCCGCCCCCTGGTACACCAATTTTCATAAGGATTAATGACCCCCATGTTCATTGGTCCGTCCCACTAGCACTCTGGAATGTGGAACTTGAAACTTATAATAGAAAAAATTGTTGTAAAGAAACAATCCCTTCACATTGTATCCTCATTACACAACCATCTTCGAACAGGTCTCTACTGGAAGTGAAAAATAAATCGACATCACAAGATAATATACATTGTAGGTCAATCATTCAAGGTAGTCTATTTATAGAGGGGGGGGGTTATCCGTCAAAAACGTATGACCTCCAGTTTGAGGCCTTTTGGAAATAGAACCTTCTAATGTTTTAAACTGTTTTCTCAGGTAGGTAACATTTGAATCCCCTTACAATATTGTAACAACTTTTTCCTATTCACACACCTCTTAAATACATTTCATTCAGGGTACAAACTGAACAAAAACACAAATCTTGACATCAAACTATACACACCTCTACAAAATATTAGTCAAACATTTTGTTTAACTGGGAAAAAAAATGGAGTTCCAAGTATTGAAACAAAAATATACTACTATAACCGAGAAATAAGCCAATATTTTAAAATGTAACATCTGTAGTGTTACACTAACTAAGTGACATCTGATATGTAATAATGACACACCTAAGGTTAAACTTTTTTACTCTCTCATAAAATCACAAACCTCTTTGTCGCCTCCTGTCGAATTTTACCCTCACGATATAAAAAAAAAAAAATCCTTTTAGACCTCTGTCCTGTTACAAATAAAAAAACAGAAAATGTATAGTTCCCAGGGTAATTTCGGTCAAACTGGTAGGACTGGAGTCATAATTATCTTATCTAACAGCTGAAACGTAGCCTTCGTGAAACATGAATACATTTGTTCTTACAGAGTACAACTCTGTGTTTTCTTTTTGAAGGCCAAATACCAAACCAGTTGTCAACTTCTTAAAATATTGTAAAAACCTTTTCCACCTTTCTAATTCACACACCTCTTAAATACATTTTATTTTCATTCAGGGTACAAACAGAATAAAAACACTTATCTTGACATCTAACTATACACAACTATACAAAATATTAGTCAAACATTTATGTTCAACTGGGGGGTAAAAATAGAGTTCCAAGTATTAAATAAAAAATATTCTTTAAGAGAAAGAGGATTATTTTAGATATCTAGACGTTAGAGACTATAACCGAGAAATAAGACAATATTTTAAAATGTAACATCTGTAGTGTTACACTAACATCCTCAGAAGAAGCAAATAAATGTGAAATCCAACAGTTTTAACAAGAATTGGAAGCTAACTTTGGATGCCTCAACATCCGTGATGAGATAAGAAACTTAAAAATAGAAAAAGTAAAATGAAAGTGTGTGTAGTGTCAGTTTATGGTGCTACCAAAGTAAATTAAATTTAAATGAAATTACTAATCCAGTAACAAAACCATCATGAACATAGTTTAGAATTTTAGAATTGGGCAGTGGTCAGTATCGGACATGAATGGAGTGAGCATAAGTGACTGATACAGGAACGTATTTTTGTTCTAGGCTAAAATAACTACAGATCTGATATGTAATAATGACACAGCTAACGTTAAACTAATTGTTAAAAATGAAAATGTAAATGAATTCTTACACATTAGGCTCATTGTTGGGCAGAATTCCATGTTCTCCCGTGTTGCAGAATCTTATGTTAAAAGCTTAAAACACAACCCACGTTGTATCATGAGAATAGAAATTAGGAAACCAAATTTTCATTTTTAGATAAATGTTATAGACTTAATGGAGGTTAATTCCATGTAAAAGTAGAATGAATTGTTTGATAATCATTCATGAGTTTTAAATTGAAACACATGTTTTATGTGTTGTTATAATGATACTGTATTGGTTTAAGAATTGTTAAAGTTAAAGTTTTTATAGCTGTTGTTCCAAGAATTTGCAATTGTAAATATTTCCTTACAACAATTAAATGTGCTGTGTTATGTTTTGTCTTTTCTGTTGTTTTACTACAAAATTGCTCGTATACTTTTTCTTCTACAAGCTATGACCACAAATCTTGAATAATGCAGACTTTACTGTAAAAAGTATATTAACCTTGTTTGTTTTTTTTATCGTAAAGACAAAACAACTAAAGAGAAACACAACAACGGGTTAAGAAAAGTTATCAATAAACATTCTCAACTTTAACAAAGAGATTTAATTTTTCTTCCGGTTTCTGTATTAAAATGTTGTTCACGACAATAACTGTATGTCAATTTTAATGGTTTTCTGAACACGATGATGGAAACATTTCAAATGTTTATCAAGGCTATGATTGTAACTGTTTTTCAGTGTCAAGGACCAAGACACACACTTCTGTCTCTTCTAGTTCAAGTTGTTATCCTTCAAGGTCAATGTGTTGTGTTCCTCTTACAAATTCCTGAGAGTCAAAAAAACCCTCATTACTTGAAGCAGAAAAATGCTTGCAGTCATAAATGATATTGGGTTCAAGCGTTTAACATACTTTGGTTCTTTTTTTGTTGTTGTTCTCAGTTCGTCATTCAAAATTATTGTCAATGCTTAAGATAGAAATGAGTTTAAACTTCACTGAAAATATGAACCACTGATTCAGTTTTATTTTGAAGAAATAAAGACAACTATCAATTTGTTAACCTAAGGCAACTTTACAGAAGCCATGCAAACATCACCTGTCCTTGTAACTACTGTTCTTAAATGAAGGAGATCCATGAAAAAATGTTTGAAGTTTCAAGGATTCTTTTTTTCCACAAGATGTTTTCATTTGTCCAGAAGAAGAAGAAGTTTAGCTCCACTCAAAACTTTTTAGCCCCTTAGTCACTGTTAAAAGCTGATGGTGCTGAAATTTCAATGAAGAGCAATCGTAAGTCATTGCACAGATAAAGATGTGAAAACTTTGTAAACCATTATTTTTTCCCCCATTGTGTTAGGCTTTACATGGTTCAAATTTAATTATTAATTATTAATTAACTCACAATAGTGTGTGCTTAAGAGTGCACAAACTAGGCCTGACCTAGTAGTGTGTGAAATATTTTACGAGATTTTTTCATCCCACTTAAGGAACAACAATTGTTTGACACTGATTGAGGATATTAGAAGTGTAACGATGCTTCGTCATGTCAGAGAATAGAAGGAGGTAGTCATCAAAAAAATGTTTATGGAGCTGTTATGTGTTAAAAACAAACCAGTTTTTTTATAGAATCATTTGACTGATCCAAACACATGTTTCAGTCACAAAACTGTCTTTGAGGACTTTTAGCTTCAACCATTAAAGGATTTCAATGTTCATGTATCTCATTTTCACCAAAGCAGGATTGTAAAAGAGTCATAGGGGTAAAAATGTGTTGGATTTCCACATCCCTTAACATACCTTAAAAGCCTAACTATTTGGGCCCTGTGTCAACCGAGAGAAAGATCGCCTATGTTTCAGCCTGGTCTCTCACCACTATGAAACCAGAGACTCTTTATTCACAAACAACCCTCCAGGAACTCTAATGTGACTGATAAAAATGTTCAGACTGCGGATGCTCCTCTCAACCCAATCCTTGTTGAGGGAGAACCCTGAGACCCTTCCTGCTTCGCCAAAAGAGGAGGTGGATGGTTGAATGCCGGATGTCCTGCTAAAGGCCGTGAAGACCATCGTATTTCATCTCTTGCACTCTGCGCAAGTTCACAGAGGAGAAATGATACGGGTGTCAAGTCTACCACCCCGGTCAGTTGCACCACAACTGTCTGGAGGCCACTGTAAGGAAATGACAACTTAACTGTAATCAATCATCTAGATTTAATCTAGATGAGAAAGATGAAACAATCCCAGATTCCCAGCAGGTCTGTGGGAACCTGTTTGAGAACTCACTCTGAAAGACACAACAGGCCAGCAAGTCGCTGGGAATAGACTCTCTCTAGAAGACAACAACATTTGGTGAATTTCCACGACGACCACGTGCGGCGGCCATCTTAGAATCAAGTGTTTACAGTTACTGACCAATCCTACATGTACAATTGACTAGAGGCGTTAACCTGAAAATGTATACTATAAAAGATCCACCATTTTGTGAGATCTTTGGGTTCTGGCATTCGAAGACGTCTGCGATAGATCTCTCTGCTTGCTAGCGCCTGTGTTCACGTAAGTTTGTCTCCGACTTTTGCATAATTCACTAAACAAGCATTTTTCTTAAACTCATCCATGTGTCTGTCCTTCATTTTCCACTACCACGTATGAGACTGTGGAGGGGTCGGTTCATCGGAACACAAAATCCCCACACTACTGATGCGGAGACTGTAGAATACTTTTACCTGCAGTAGTTAAGTAGTAGTAAGTAAGTTAGTAAGTTCGTAAGTTTCACTCTCTGGTTAGAATTTTTTTTTTCAACCAAGACAAGAAGACAAGATGGGTCAACTCTACAGGACACTAGCCTACTATTTACCCGGACATTCCCACTCTAGAGAGTTTGTAGGATATTTGAATAAAGCCATTGAAAACAAAATTTTATCAGGAATATTTATACAAGGAATTTAAAAAGCTGGAAATCATGTTGGAGCAAGTACGATCTCTTCACTGACATCATAGGGATATTATGGTGCTTTATAAGCTTTGAATCCATTTAAATCAATTTAAAAAGAAACATTCTTTGAAAAGTATTGCATCAGTGTGATAAGATTTCACTGAATCAATTGATTTTATTGAGCAATTTTTTTTTTTTATAATGAAATGATCACGTACCGCTTTAAGAGGATTTGAACTTCTACACACAACTCTGTTGCATGAGTTGCAAGTATGCTAGTCTTTGATTGGTGAGTGCACATGTTCGTGGGTGTGGTTCATGAACTAGCGAGAATGTTCATTGATAACTTTTCTTAACCCGTTGTTGTGTTTCTCTTTAGTTGTTTTGTCATTACGATAAAAAAACAAGGTTAACATACCTTTTACTTTAAAATAAGTAAGTAAGTAAGTAATTTATATTTATAGAGCGCTTTTCTAGACCAGGGTCAAAAAGCACTTTAAGGATCAAAAGAATACTAAAAATGATATACTAAAAAGATCAAGATAACACAGATCCTGAGGGATCAATAAAGTTCTACCTTACCTTACCTTACCTTAGATCAAACACTTTGATGAAAAGCCTACATGGAGGCAATAGGAGGGTTTCATCTTATTCACCAGTGCTGAAATATCACCCAGAGATACAGCACTGAAGCAAGACCACGAGGTGGAGACAGGCTCAGTAACACCAGGGGTTCCACACAAAGAGGAGAGATATTCTATTTTTCTCGATGAAAAATCTCAACAATGCATTGCTGTCAGCTTCACAGAAGACAGGTGTGATTTGATAAGCAGGAGACACGAGATAATTAATTGTGTCGAACAACACTTTGGGTTTTTTCTTATTAGCTGCTACCAGTTTCCTGATGTTTTCAGATCTGGCAGTTTCCACCATCTCATTGTATATAGACATCAGATCCCTGAGGTGAAGTCCGTGCACCTCAAGTTTAATGGACTTCCAGAGACGCTCAGTCTTTCGATAAAGTCTCTTCAGACTCAGGAGATCATTTGTCCAGGGACACGTTTTTTTCTGAATTTTCAAGTTCGATTTAACAGGTGCCAATAGATCCAGTATTTCAACACAATGATCAGTGAAACATTGAATCAAACTGTCCACGTTAAGGCAGTCATCAAAGGAAAGAGGGTCAAACATAACAGAAAAACTGTCTGCAGTATCGGCTGAGATGAGACGCCTCTGAGACCTAACTTTCAAGGGATTAGGTTCAGGGATGAAGTTCAGGTTAAATAAGACAAGAGAATGAAAAACTCAGATTTACATCATTTACAGATACGTTAGAAATGTCCAGGCCAAGAGTAAAAACTAAGTCTAAAATGTGGCCTTTTTGATGAGTGGGTTCAGATACATGTTCCACTAAATAAAAGGCTTCTGTTAAAGTTAAACGTTCTTTAGCAGAGCAAGATGTGGTGTCATCAATTTGAAGAATAAAGTATCCAAGAATAAGAACAGATTCCATTTGAATAATGGATGATAAGAAGTCCCTAAAGTCTTGAACACCGCCGCAGGAACAGGTGGGTGGTAGACTGAAACAAAATAGAAAGGTCTAGAACCAACCAAGATCATCTGAGACTCAAAAGAAGTGAATTCCTGTGTCTGAATCACTTTGCAAGAACAACTCTCTCTAAAAACAACAGTCAAACCTCCCTGACGACCAGATAGGTGAGGCTTCCCCAGGACAGCGCTCCCTACTGGACAGAGTTCGTTCAGATGGATAAACTCTTTCTCTCTCTGCCAAGTCTCAGAAAGACCTAATAAATCCAATTTTTCTCTTGTGAAGTGATCATTCAGAGAAAAGGATTTATTTGTAATGGAGCGAACATTCAAAAGTCCCACGTTCAGCACCGATGACGTCACTGATGACACCGAGTCATCAGCGGAGCAGAGCGGGATCCTTTGAAGAGACCTTACCATCCCCCCTGCTGAGACATGTGTTACACTATGACACAATTTTTTACTATAATGTGTTAGAATTCATTCACATTTTCATTTTTAACAGTTAGTTTAACCATAGTTGTGTCATTATTACATATCAGAAGTGTAGTTCTTTTAGCCTAGAACAAAAACACTTTCCTGTATCAGTCACTTATGCTCACTCCATTCATGTCCGGTACTGACCACTGCCCAATTCTAAAATTCTAAACTATGTCCATTATGGTTTTGTTACTGGATCAGTAATTTCACTCTAAACCTTTGTTAAACTTTTTGTAGCACCATATACTGACACTACGCAAAATATGATTTTTTTAATATGATTGACTTTTTCTATTTTTAAGTTTCTTGTCTCATCACGGATGTTGAGGCATCGAAAGTTTGCTTCCAATTCTTGTTACAACTGTTGAATTTAACATTCATACGCGTCTTCTGAGGATGTTAGTGTAACGATACAGATGTTACATTTTAAAATATTGGCTTATTTCTGGGTTATAGTCTCTAACTTCTAGATATCTAAAATAATCCTCTTTCTCTTAAGGAATATTTTTGTTTTAAAACTCCATTTTTTCCCCCAGTTGAACATAAATGTTTGACTAATATTTTGTATAGTTGTGCATAGTTAGATGTCAAGATTAGTGTTTTTGTTCTGTTTGTACCCCCAATGACAATCAAATTCCCAATTTCCCAAAGGAGACCTCCTGAGGGATCAATAAAGTTTTACCTTACCTTACCTTACCTTACCTTAAATGTATTTAAGAGGTGTGTGAATAACGTTTGACATAAATTACACTGAGGCTCCGTTTCAGCTGCCAGATAAGAAAATTAACAACTAAGCCTCCAGTCCTACAGCACAGAGGTCTAAAATGAGTTTTTTGTAATATTCCACTTACAGGAGGCGACAAAGAGGTTTGTGATTTAATGAGAGAGCAAAAAAATGTCTAACGTTAGCTATGTCATTATTACATATCAGATGTGTAGTTCTTAGAAGAACAAAAACACTTTCCTGTATCAGTCACTTGCTCACTCCATTTATTTCCTATAGTAATATTTTGTAATTGTAGTTGTGTATATGTCAAGATTAGTGTTTTTGTTCTGTTTGTACCCTGAATGAGAATCAAATGTATTTAAGAGATGTGTGAGAAGGAAAGTGGGTTAAATGTTCGATACGATAGAAAACAATTTAAAACGTAGGAAAGTTCTGTTTCCAAAAGGCCTCAACTTGTATTTGGTTCTCTGTAAGCACAAATCACTTTGGTAAAAATCCAACTCAAAGTCATTCAAGGATGCTCTAAACATATTTTACCTCTTGTAAAGACCTGTTCGAAGATGGTTGTGTTTACGAGGATAACATGTTACGATATTTTCTCATTACAAAAACTCTATAAAGTTTAAATGACACATTCCAGAATGTCCCCTAAGGGGACCGTTGTCATCAATCATTATAACACCTAGTGTACCAGCAGGGCGGGTGACAGGAGTTCATCATAAGTTGATTGGCACCAAAATGTTAATCCAAATATCCCAAGGGGGTCATAAATTATTTTTCGACGACCTACGCCAACGACTGCACCTCTGAACACACTGCTGTCAACCTCCTGAAGTCTACAGACGCCATCGGCCTGATCCAAGACGCCGACGAGTGTGCATGTGGTCTTGAGGTTGCAAAAATATATTTTGCATGCTGATGTAGATATAACCATCAATGTCATAGAACATATCAATGTCATGTAACATTATTGAAATACTTGAAGAAGTAGCTGGAACAATTCTCAGTTTGATGTCAGAGATAAAAACACTCATGTTTCTGTCAGAATGGCGGGGAAAAAAAACGCTCAAATATACGGTATATTCACATTAAAAACATTTTAAAACCGAGTTTAATATTTTCTGAACCAATCATTTCTCAATGTGTTTGCTTTCAATCTACCATTTAGTCAACCAGACAAATGGTTCTCTTTCAAAGTGTGGTTTAACGCCCAGAAGTCATTTTGACCCTCAATGAGTGAAACCACAAACACAACAGTGTAATTCATTATTAACTAATGATGATGAAAATACCTAAACTAATAATATCCTTTAGGGGCTTAATATTGGTAGAAGTCCAAGTAGGAATGTGAAGATTTCATGAGTGGCATTAGTCTTCAACGGATTCCTGGAAATAATAAAAAAAATTGCACCACTAATAAGATTTACTATGACGAGGATTCTTTGAGGTTCATTGAATCGGCTGATGTTGGCTTCTAAGAAATCAAAGTCTGAGAACATACTGTGGTGCTGGTTTCTACGATTGTGATAAGAAGCCAGGGACGTTTAAAACGGAATACTTGCGATCAATTTGATAAAACAGTTTAGGAAAACAATGATTTTTTAATTCGCTTATTGAGGTTGCGAAGGCAGGAGCCAATCCCAGCAAACTGGGAAATTATCTTATTACATAACACCTAGAAATAACAGGTTTATGTCTAAATTGGGAAGACATTTACCGTAATGATGGCAACACAGGTGCACTGGTTATCTTCAATTTCATGAAGACCTTTAAAGTCTATCTGTTTTACCCCTTCTAGGACCGCCTACAAACAAGCCCCCCCCAGCTCACCTCCAAGTTAAAAGTTCTGCCCAAGACTGAGTAGCAACCAGACCGACTGAGCTGAAGTCATGGGTGAGAAGAATGTTGCCTTCACGGTCGCTGTACCGGACGGAGGCAAGCAGAGGGACCGAGGGACATGGGGGTCCAAGGCAGAGTTCATCTTGACGGTGATGGGGGCCATAATCGGACCTGGAAATATTTGGAGGTTCCCCTACCTGTGCTACAGAAACGGCGGAGGTTTGTTATTTTCATTATATATTTATATATATATATATATTTCAATTTTTATTTTTATTTTTTTTTAACTAAATTAAAAAGTTAATTCAATTTGTCAAAAATTCAAAAATGAAATACGACCCTCACAGGGGTTTTCTTCATCCCGTACTTCTTGTTCATGTGCACCTGCGGGATCCCCCTGTTCTTCCTGGAGACTGCTCTGGGACAGTTCACAGGGCAGGGCGGGATAACGTGCTGGAGGAAGATCTGTCCTCTTTTTGAAGGTACTTTCAATCGATATTCAAACCACAAATCCTTCCTGTTTATCATTTCTAAAAAGATTGAAACTGAAACAAATACGTGAACAGAACCAGCTGCGAGGTCAGATGCGTTAGAAAGTCCCGTTAATAAAAACCATAACTATTTTAAATAGTTGCGAGGTAGTACTAAATAGTTGTGAGGTAGAAGTAGATGACAGGGTATCATCAGTATCTTTTTACAAAAAGTAATGTTTTTGTTGGATATATATCGTCGGACATAGTTTAATGACGTTTAAGTTGTGACTGAAGATTTCCGAGCGTCTTTCAACGCATCAGCGTGTTTTTACCGTGTGACATATTTATAAGTAAATAATACAAGTTTAATGTAGACCTTTGAGATCTTTAGAAAAAGTGAATTTAAAAATAATCATCAAAGCAACTGTTTTATTGAATTCCGGTGTATTTTTTATATATAGTATTAATTTAGAAGAGGTTAATGTCAGCAGTAATACATAACCAAATACATGTTAACCTCCACTTACTTAGGCTAAATAACATCCCACCATTCTGTCTGAAAGTAATCTGGGTTAACTCCATTATCAGTGCCACTCCTTTGAAAAAAAAAGATTTAAAAAAGGTTGCATTGTAAATCAGTATGTATTCAAAAACATTTTTATTTAAAAAAAGATCCATTATTGATCTTTAAAATAAAAAAGGAACAGCTAGCTTCCATTCAGTTTAAAAAGTATTAAACTTAACATTACAGTTGAAACAAAAACTTAATTATAGTGACTAAAATAGTTATTGCAAAATAAATGCCTAAAAAGTGTATAGATTTCTAATTACAAAACAATTGATGGGGATAAAAAAAAACCCAGCTAAATGTGTGTAACATGGGGAAGCTGTTAGGAACAACAAAAAACAGTCACACAATCTGAGGGGATCTGTTTTATTCAAACATTTATCATTGAGAAAAAAAAGACGTCAGAATCCTCCGTAGATCCACATGAAACTCTCCATGATGCGTGGGCTGGTCCAGCTTCCCTCACAACAGGAAATATTGGTTAAAATAAAAAAAACATTTCCCAAGAATTCCTGGCAGGAAATGTGAGGATCAATTGCATAATGTCTTTCCACTGCCAATCCACCTGCAGCGCCCTCACCTGTCAGGTGTGTGTAATACTATACAATAACCCTTTAAAAAAAAGTTGATTCGATATTCTCTGAATGCTCCTTAAGGTCATGATGATGCTGTTCTAAAGTTGTGTCTTCTGTTTCCATGGTTCTGCTGATTGTTTAAGGGATGGGCTATGCCAGCCACTTAATCATTTCCTTCGGCGCCACATCCTACATCATCATCATCGCCTGGGCCTTCTTCTACCTCTTCATGTCCTTCAGCTCAGAACTTCCCTGGGCTTCCTGTGGAAACTATTGGAATACAGGTAGAACCTCCGGTCGGCCCTCCCAGTATAGTTGCAGGCGTTTGCTTGTAACTGCTAAAGCATCATTCTGCCACGACAGACTCATGCGTGGACTTCAGCAACCCCAACTTGAGCATGAGCCTGGAATATAAACAGAACAGCACTCTCCCCGTGGTGGAGTTCTGGCAGTAAGTGGCTGTCCTTTTATCACATCACATTTTATCTCGCCTGTTATTGCCTTCGACCCAATGCTCCTCACGCTCCTTCAGGCGCCGGGTTCTGAACATCTCCTCCGGTATTGAGGATGTGGGAAGCTTGAGGTGGGAGTTAGCCCTGTGTCTGGTTCTGGCCTGGATCCTGTGCTACTTCTGTGTCTGGAAAGGGATCAAGTCCACTGGGAAGGTACGAAAATACTTTTTATTTTTATTTTTTCAGCAGATAGTTTGGTTTAGGCAAACACTGGTGTGGGGGCTACGGTTTCCCGACCACCTTGCAGCCCAACATTGTGGTCCCGCTGTCAGCTTGAGGCAACGTGTGGCCTTTCCGTGTGAAGTTTGTATGTTCTTCTGGTTGTTTTTGCGTGGGTTTACTCCGGGAACTCCAGTCCAAAAACGTATGTGTTTGTGAATAGTTGCATGTCCCTGTGTGCCCGGACATAAACCGTCACCTGAATTGCCGATCAGTGGTAGAAAATGAATGGATGAATGAATACGTTTAGAGAAGAGTAAAGTGCAGGACGGGACAGTTCACCTTTGTCAGGGGTGATTTATGACTGTTATGTTGCAAATGGAGGGGAAGGGAAGCGAGAGTATGCAGGTGTTTTTCTTCTTCTTTTCACTATTTATTTACTTTTGCAGAACAAAACATATAACAACCACCTGTGACAAACTGGTGACAGAATTTTTTTTCAAAAAAGAAGAAAAATGAATAAATAAGGGAAAGAAAAAAATGTTCAGTGAATTATTCATCAGTAAGTAGAGGCAAAAATGATGCAAAGTTATCATCGCTATACGAGTTGATTATCCTTGACTAGCTCTTCTTGGCTCAGTCCAGTAACACACGATCCATTTGTACAGATTTAAAGCAAGGATTGTGTCCAGGAATTGATTGTTCTGTAATATTAAGAACGGTTTTCATTTTGCCTCAAAAAGTTGAATTAATTTCCTAATACATAATGTTCCTTGAGATACAACAGCAGGAGTTTGTAATTTGTAGATATAGGGAAATCAGGCTTAAATGGTGTATATCAGAGGAACAGCTTATTTAGAATAAAAAACAGAAGACAATGTTAGGGACTACGGGACAATGTTGGTCCAAGAAGTTTTGTTCAACTTTGTCTTGTCTTACTGACAGTGGCAACCCCAGACGGGATAGGCGTAGAAAGAAGAGTGCTTCGCATTGCTTTTCTGTGAAAACCAATCATCTGGGATTAGGATCAGCTCTTTCAAGTTGTAAACCACGGCTCTCACAGGAAAACTTTTGGTACATCCTGTTAAGGTGTGCTAGCATCGGAGAAAAATAAAATAATGTTGTGTGAGACGTGGCCCCAGGTGCCACATTTAGGTTTAAAACCCAGGAGGATGGAGAGGAATCTGGGCATAGGATTCTGTTATGTGACGATATGAAATATGATGCTTAACCGCCGGAGGACTTGGACCAATAATAAAACATATTTAAAAAAAATACTTGTCAACATTGTTGTCAAGTCAGATCCAGACTTCAGAACCATCAAGAAATGTTGCAAGTGATTCCTTCCAAGACTCTGGGAAAGAAAGAGTTGTTGCTTACACTGACAAGTGTAAGACATACATGTATAAACAGATGGATCAACTAAGATCGAAATGTTGAACCACAAATTCAGATGAGCATGATAGCTGTTTGTGTTTTCATTGCCAAAGCATTCTGGGACACATTGGTCCAACGAACTCAACAACAAGGACAAGAGTGGCTTAGAAATACCTCCTAGAATACTACTTTGTTTTTGTGCTCTGAGTGTTAAGACCGTTAAGCCGTTTGGACATAATGTGATTGACATGCAACATAAAGGACTTAAACAGATTTCATGGTTGATTACGGGCTGCCTTTTTCACCGCCAAAAACCCCTAAGTGATGCAGTTTGCATTGCTGATCTGTGGTGGCATTCTACCATGTGACCTGTGAATCATATTGAAAGATAGACGTGGTCCATAGGCTGAATAATTTGAATCCATGTTAAACATGTATCTCTAGTTGGCCGTGCTTTGATGGACTTTCTTGTCAAAACTTTGTATCTAAAAATCTATATTTTGTTTTTTTTCTGCTACATACAAGACTTTAACACTTTCTTCCTTTTATTCCAGGCTGCCTTTTTCACCGCCACGTTCCCCTATGTGATGCTGTTTGCGTTGCTGATCCGTGGTGTCACTCTGCCGGGTGCCATGGATGGAATCCTGTTCTATATCTACCCCGATATCAGTCGTCTGTCCGATCCACAGGTAGCATCTTAAATCCCAGATCAACCCTGAGGAATATGAACCCATGTTCTGTGGACAGGTGTGGATGGACGCCGGAACTCAGATCTTCTTCTCGTACGCCATCGGCCTCAGCTTCCTCACCTCCCTCGGGAGTTACAACACCTTTAACAATGACTGCTACAGGTAAGCTTGAGTGAACAAAGATTGAAAGTCACAGATTTTTCTGACTTCTTCTCTCTTTCAGGGACTGTTTCTACTTGTGCTTACTGAACAGCGCCACCAGTATCGTAGCAGGCTTCGCCATCTTCTCCGTATTGGGTTTCATGACGTTAGAACAAGGAGTAGATATCGCTGAAGTCGCTGAATCCGGTGAGCGCTCGTAAAAGTGGGGAAGCTGAATTCAATCAAAGGCCACAAAAACTAGCTTAAATGATACACAGTTGAAATACAAATACAGGCATTCAACTAGAAGCAGGGTTTTCATTTCATTGTTTCTCAAATTTAAGCGATATTCATGAACTTTTTACAAAGTGAACATGTAACTGTCACAGTGGAGGTCCAGGCTCCACTGTGACATAACCATTAAGGTTGTTTCGGAAAATGGAGTCGTGACTCTTGTAAGGTCTCTTTACACCTGGATGACAGGTGTGCATCACCATTTTAGAATCAGAATCAGAAACAGCTTTATGCGTAAAGTATAAGCATATTGACAATATGCTCAAACAATATTCGTCGGTTCTTAGGGAATTAATCTTTTGTCTAGGTTGTGATTTACAGGGTGTGATGAAAATGGCTAAGTAGGCAAACAACGGAAAACAAAAAGAGTCCTTTGTATATTCACACGCTACTGAATTAGGTTGAAATTTTAAACTTGAGTTTGAGGTGAAGAGCTTAACTAAAATCTTCACTTTTTATCCTCCTGGAGATTCTTTTTGTATATCTTGTCCCTTAGCCCCCCACCCATACTTCCTGAAAGCCTTCCTTAAATCTTTGGTTAAATTAACTCGCATTACAGTGAAAAGTTATGTAACCTTTTTTTTCAATGCGCTGCTCATTCCTGCAGGACCAGGGCTGGCGTTCATAGTATACCCACGAGCCGTAGCCATGATGCCGATGCCACAAGTTTGGTCTGTGTGCTTCTTCGTCATGATCATTCTCCTGGGCCTAGACAGCCAGGTAACAACTCAGAACAACAGACCTCGTCTTGTGTGAAATCTCACGCTTACAATCTTTCTATTCTTCCGCAGTTCGTTGGTATCGAGTGTCTCATGACGTCGTTGGTGGATTTGTTTCCTGATTACATGAATCAAGGGTATCGACGGCAGATTGTCCTGCTGATTTTTAGCTGCACCACCTGCATTCTGGGATTTCTGCTGGTCACAGAGGTATCGGGCAAGAAACCTAAAAACGGTGAAGTCCTCTGGTCACTCATGTTGTTATCGTAGGGAGGTCTATATATGCTGCAGCTGTTGGACCATCACGTCTGTAGCGGAACCACTTTGATCCTGCTCTCCTTCTGCCAGTCAGTCAGCATTGCCTGGGTCTACGGTGAGTCACGGATGCTTTAACTATATTTACATTTGACTGAAATAAAAAGTAAAATTCTGGTCTTTTAAAAGGGGTGGATCGTTTCTATGACGACATCACGAACATGATTGGTTACCGTCCTAATCCGCTAATGAAGTACTGCTGGAGTTACATCACTCCTGCCATCTGCATTGTAAGTATTACACATCTAGATATACTGTACAATTTGATTCTTGCGTTTGTCCAAAAATGAACTTTAAAAAATATATTATAGGCATTATTTCTTCGATGCCAATTTCTGTGCCAAAATGAACTTTTTTTTTGCATTATTTTAAACATGTGGCTTCTTGTTGCCTTTGGTGTAAGCTAAATCCTTACAAAACAAGAATCACACTCTTTATTCAAGATATTTTAAACAAAATGAAAACTGTTATAAATTACAATAGCAATGTCTTCAGTTTTCTGCGATTGACTCCATGGAACTACATTTAGACACAGCAAAAGCAATAGTTGAAAGGGTTGAAAAGTTGGAGACAATGACTCCACCGTAACTAATATACGTTGTAGAAAATAATTCTTAGGAACAACTCTTTACGGAACTGTCTCTCTTTAACAGGCGGCCATTTCTCGTCACAAGAAATGTAATTGCCTTTCATCTTTAAACAATTGAACGGATCTAAACCAGTTTTCCGGCTGTTTTCAAAACAAAAGAATGAATAACAAACTAAACAAATCGCTAGCATTTACAACGGAAACGCTATCCTTCTAAATCTGTTGCTGAATATTTGATTATCTGAAACCTCAACATTTTTATTAGGACAAGAAAAGTCTTTAAAAGTCATAATATTCTCAAGAGAAAGGCTCAACATCATAGATAATGTTATTTCACTTCCTGCTAACCATTTGACGTAAATAGCCAACAGAAAACTCAAAGGAAATGATTGAATTTTAAACCTTTTTGTGCCTCTCTACAGGGAACATTCGCCTTCTCCATTGTCAAGTACTCGCCACTAAAGTTCAGCAACACGTACGTCTACCCGCTCTGGGCGAACATCCTGGGCTGGTTCATCGCCTCGATCTCGCTCTCCATCATCCCGCTGTTTGTGCTCTTCAAGATGTCGAAAGGAAAAGGCACGATACGAGAGGTCAGTGTCGACAATCGTGTCCCCTTTGTAGCACCTTTGCATGTCTTCTAATTCTAGCTGGTGAAGACTCTTTTATTTTTGTCCCCACAGCGGTTTGTCGCGCTCTGCAAGCCCCTCAACGACCATGACACCGAGTTGAAGTTTGATCCAACATCGGAACATTTGAACAAAGCGTCAAACGAGATGAAACCCTTGCGAAACGGCGAGGGAACCCCCGGAAAATGATTAAGTGGAGTGATTTTAATCTGGAAAACTGTCTGATAAGGAACAATCACGCGTATGCTGTCAGCAAGAGACTGCTGTTGGAAACGCTTGTGGATTCACGAGAGACCTTCTACTACAGAGGCAGATGCACAATCATGACATTGATGTTGCGCAAAATTGTAATTACACACAACATGGAATTTCGTCCCGAAACTTCACTAGAGTTTCAGAAGTTGGATCAAGACTCGGGGAAGAACCATGGATGTGGCCTGAGATGACTCTGAAAAAGAGGGTGTATCAGGAAACGCTTGGAACATTGAAAGGAATGTTGAAATGAGTATGTTTTCTCATGTGACTTGCTTTTTTTGCTTTTGCTGGACGTCCTTGTACAGTATATGTTCTTTGGCTCCGTTTATTCTTCTGGATCAGAGCCGAACATGTCTCAAAACACATCTGGTACACACTTTTATAAATAATGTTAGAAGTATGATGTAGTTTGGTCAAGAGATTTTGCTTCAGTCTGTAGAAGAGACCAATATCATCCCATTTCCAACCTCAGGATTGAATTTCAATTAATATTGTATACTTGTGATGTGACCTTAGTAACACTTTTTTGTATACATTGCAGGTTTAGTATGACGTAGAAACATGTTATTGACAACTATTATTCCCTTTTTGATGTTCCACAGGGGACAAAAAGAGGCAGCAGTTTTGTAGAACGACATGTTAACTCTGTCGTAATGTTCAGGACTGCGTTAAATAATGCGCATCAAAAGGTTGTACAATCGTTATGGATTTATAAATCTGTGTTTGAAATGTTTTTGTTTCAAAATTTTCCAAAGGGTTGGTGTTGTGTAAATTTGGGAGTCAGATTAAAAACAAGAATAATCTGCATTCTTATCTTCCCTCTTTTTTGGCCTGATCCAGCTTTCATCGCAAGTCTGCTTTCATCTCAACAGTCCCCTGTTGGGGTTCAGTGGACTTGAAAGTTTGGTTTCAAGGTGTCCTGTAGTTCACAGTTCATTAAATAAATCCTCTGGTGACCTTTATCCGACTAATATTCCTTGGTAACTGGGACTGGGATTCAGTGAGACGGACGGGGGGAATACTCGCTTTTCTGCCAACACTGAGACTAGAATTTATGCATATTATCAGCATTTATTTGTCACTGGTCATGAGGGTCATAATTACTCTTCTGCGATAAGACAAAGCTTGTATTTTATTGAGATGATGTTGGCTCACAATTATCTCAAAGTTCTTGTGTTAAGGCCAAGGTGTCTGGGAAGGACACTTGTACAAGTCTCTGATTGGATCTGTTATATTTCATCATTCATATAGTTGAGTAAATGTTAGTTAATCCAAAATTCAAACTTCAATAATTTTCTACCCACCCTCATGTCCAGTAAGGGTTGGGATTATTTTCAGAGTAATATGTTCCTTTATAGTTATAGACAAAACATTTTTTCCTATTTGTATTAAGCCAATGGCACTCAGTGTTCTTTGTCTTCATCTTTCTCCAAAAAGACGCACTTAAAAACATCCATATATCTCCATACTGATCGTCTGTACAGTCCATCTTGTATTTTAGCCTCTAAGCATCTAAATCACTATAGTTTAAGATCGTTTGTAGCAGAAGTTATAATGCCTATAACTCTAAAACGGAACAGTTTATTCTAAAAATAATCCCAACTATTGGACCCTTAGACATAATGTTGAGTAGAAAATGAAGAAGTTTTTTTTTTTATAACCTCTAGATAAAAATGGAAAAAATATATCGTATAGAGTTTGTGTTTGACTAATTTTAAATAGTTTACAGGTTTAGTTTAAAAAAAAACTTGACTCAAACATGCGTCTTGACGTTTCAAGAGCCACAAGCTAATTTTACTTTGGAGAAAAGCCGATCTTTTTGTCGAAACAAAACATATTTCACACAGTAATAATCAACAATACAAATAACTAAGACCTAGCAATACCAAAGTTTCCCCTAAAAGAGAGGGTTGCACGTTTTTTAACACCTAGATGGAAAGGTAGCGTTTTCGTAGCTTTTTTTTTTCTTTGGCCCAGAAAAAAAGTTGGGTCATGATTGGAGAAAAACATGAAATGTACACATCTGGTACACGCTTTTATAAATTATTTTGGATAAAGAAAGGGCAGGAATTGTTGAGAAGTTTGGCTGAATTCTAAAGAAGAATGTCCTGGTTTTAGTTTTCAGTATTCCCTAAGAAGAGTTGCGGATAGTTAAAGTTAAATCCTCTGTTTTCAGTCCAGATTCCAAACTAGTTAGCCTGGGTGGATGAACAAAAGATGTGCGAGTGTCTGGTTATTTATTTGGATGGCAAAAGGGCAATAGGATAGGAAGTCTGGGGTATTTGAGGTCTCATGTCCCTTAGTTGCTTGAGATATAAAGTGACTGCTCTGTGATAGGAAATGTCAATTCTCAGAGTCTAGGCACAAGCGTGTCGCAGTTTCATACAAGCTTCTTCCTCCACTAAACGTCATCCGATTCTCAGCCAGTAAACACATACTCCGAGTGGAACATTCAAAACAGCCACACTCCCTGCTGGTTCCAAGTTTAACACGTACCGGTGCAGGATAAAAAACTCGCTTTGCTGCAAACTCTCAACAACTTACAAATCTTTTTTCTGACTGATAGTGTGAGTGTGTTGGGACAAGGTGTGTGTCTATCAATCTATCTTCCAGTATCATCTCAGAAAAAGAACAGAGTATTTTTGTCTCCCGTATGACTTTCGGACAGAGCTGAAAGGAAAATTCGTGACTCATCAACTATATTGAATCATTTAGTCTGAACTACTACATTTGTTCATCAGCCGACTGTAAACATAGCAACAATCGGGATGGAAGTATTGATTTACATTCAGGCAGAAAGGAAAATGGTCTGATGGCATGACTTCACGTTGAGAAGCAACAACAAAGAGAGAAAAGCTGAAGAAAAAAAACAGAATTGCTTCAGAAAAATCTGTTTATGATTTAAAAATCACCACTAGAGAGTTAAGTCATATGGACCTCAGCAATGAAGGCAAAAACGACATTGGCAAACTCAGTCGACATCTTGGAGACTTTGTGAGTTTAATCCAGGACGAGACAAAACATTTGAGTAATACTTTAAATTATTCTGGATTGAGTCATTTTAAGAATCTTTTTTTCTCTGCCCTCCCTTTTGTACTTGTGTACACTTGCTTATCACTATCACGTAGCCAAAAATGGGATGATGGACCCTTGCCCAACTTCCACTTGGCTGCCCCCCTACTCTTTCTCATTCTTCATCCATTCTTACACATTCTAATTCAATTATACCGTTTCTTTGTTGGCATTGTAATAGGTAAAGGCTTGATCAACCCTTATATAAATATTTTCAATTTGTTTATGGTGATGCTACATGTGGCTTTGGCATGCTGACTAATCAGAGTTTAGCAAATTGACCCGCTCGTATTTTTTTTAGATGCAACTCGTGAGAGTGTATGGTCGCCAAGAACTAACAACCAACTCCTAGGTACCTTAAGACATAAAATGAGGAGCTCAGTCTACAAGAGGAGACCTGAAGTAGAACAACTTAGGACAACTTGTAATTCCCTCAGACCTTGAAGACATAGAGCTAATGTCTGTAAAGCTAAGATAAGGAAGATTTCCAAAAGCCTCTTCTTTTTTTTTTTCCCCACATTCATGCCTTTTAGTACCCGTGTGACAAATGTGTTATCAATGAAAACAACTGATCGTTGAACACAAACGAGGAAGTTTGATTTACTGACTTGCACATTTTGTCAACCGAACCTTCCATTAAATATAATACATGGAACATTGAGGACTTTTATTTGTGTTTTCTAACTTTATGGTCAATTTTGTTTCTCATTTATAATCTGTTGGAGCTGCAGCTGCAGAAGAAGGAAGAGAAACATTCTGGACTTTTGTCGGATCAAACCCCACCCCTGCTCCACACACCCTTATCAATAGGTTCAGTGTGTTTTTACCTTTTGAAATACATTGCAAGGCTCGACCCAAACTGATTCCATTTCCTTGCAGAACTCCCGCTGTGCGACTTGGCCGACAGAGCAGAGCGATGAATTTCATTACAACCCCAGTGTCACATACCAATGACGAGATTCCAGCGTGGGCCTCCCATGGGTGAACACATTGCCAGCAAGGTCTTTTCAGAGAAG
Source organism: Callionymus lyra (assembly GCF_982586985.1). NCBI lineage: Eukaryota > Metazoa > Chordata > Actinopteri > Syngnathiformes > Callionymidae > Callionymus > Callionymus lyra. The sequence continues at coordinate 20,586,345 of NC_141831.1, forward strand.
AATAGCTGGTTTGATTAAGATTATCGGGCCAGGCGTGAGGATGAGAAGGGTTTCTCACGTGTTAGAGAAGAAATTATTCGTTGTCATTGTTATTTACACCAGTCCCTCCACAGACTTTTAATTTGAGGGCAAGATTTTCTGTTCCATAATGGATCACATGAGGACATCAATGGTCATTAAGACGGTCCCTTAAGGCTATTCATCAGGACAAAGTTATCTAAAGACACCGTACAGATAACTAAATAACTACATATAACAACAACTAAAATGTATTTATATTAAGTTGTGGTTTTGGAGATGCTTTCACTAAACCTTTTCCTGGACAAAATAAATGAAATACTTTATTATCATTTTTTAAACAGGAAGTGCCCAATGATTTTGGCACACTTAACTCTGGGTTTCATATACAAGTAAGTAAAGTAATTAAGTAAAAGTTATTTGTAAAGTGCCTTTCTAGACCAGGGTCACAGATGTTTCTTGAAGGAGTCAGTAGATCCATCAAACACAGAGGAAGATTGTTTCAAAGCTTAGGAGCAACAGCCTGGAAGGATTTCTCTCCTCTGGTCCGGAATCGTGTTCAGGAACCATCAGTAGAATTTTCGCTGAAGAGTGTTGTATTAAATGCAGGCGAGACAGCTACTTCTTGTTTAGACACGAGACTACAAGCTCCAGATTATGTTGTGACAACATTTTCCCAAGTTTAGAGATTTTTCTCAGTTGAAGGAAAACGTTTTGGGCAAGTTTTTTCCAGTGCTGTTCTAGAAACCCGTCCTTGTCAAATACAACACCCAGGTTTCTCAGGCTCACTTTGACAGACTGACCTAAGTTAACCAATTACTGACTCAACCCTGGAATCGTATCATCATGAGCAATCACCAGAGCTTCAGTTTTGTCCACATTTAGCTTCAAAAGTGTTTTCACTCAGACATTGTTTGATTTCTAGCAAACAATTGAATAAGCTGTTCAGCCTCTGGGGCTCAGTTGGATCAAAAGAGCAGTAGAGCTGGATGTCATCAGCAAAAATGTGATAAAGAGATAAGGAAATCTCTGAATGATTTACCCAGGGGAATCAAGTACAGCAAAAATGATAAAGGACCCAAAACAGAAACTTGAGGGACTCCACACAACATTTCCGATGATTCAGACCTCATTTGATTGGCAGATACACCTAAACTGCGACCAGAAAGGTATGACGAGAACCACGGTAACACAGACCCAGACAGTCCCACTTCATCCCTCAGTCTTCTCAGCAGGATCTGGTGATCAACTGTGTCAAAGGCTGAGGACAGATCCAAGAGAACCAGAACGTCATGATGTCACTGGACACTTTCAGTAAGGCTTTCTCCGTAGAGTGAGGTTTGCAGAAGCCAGACTGAAACTTCTCATGGATGTCGCTCTGATCCAGTAACAAATGCAGCTGCTCAGACAACACCTTCTCCAAGATCTTGGACAAGAAATGGGAGCTTAGAAATAGGCTTGAAATGACTGTGGTCACTCGGGTCTAAGCCATGACTATTAATATCTTAAGTTTTTAAAAGCTTTATCTATCTGAAAAGTTACTTTTTATGTTTTATTTTAATTGTAACGATAAAAAGTCAATATTGATGCGTTATTATATGTAATAGATACAATTACACAGATGTATTTCTAGTCATTTCCATTCTGCTGACTTTGCAGGGTTGAATATTGACTTGTTGATCGAAACAATTTAAAAACACAAATAAAACCTCAGGTCAATATAAAGTGGTGCAAGTTGATTCATCAAGAAAACGTGACTGATGTGGTTCACACTATGTTACTCTGTGAGAGATGGTGGATTCCAAAGCAACACCAACTGAGAACCACTGCTCTAGACAACTTACCATGAATAGTCACCAAACTCACTCTATGCAAGTATTACTCCTCCCTTTTTCAGGGATGTTACATCCGGTCTAAAGATCAAAATAAGAGATGGACAATAAAATGTTAATAATTTGTCTGGGAATTAAATACTGTAAAGATATATCTGGTATCATGTGCTATAACTTTGATTAAAATGAAAATAATTAAAAAAACCTGATTACTGGATTCCACATGTGGGCCAAAATATTTTTACAATGCAAATCACAGGTAAGTGTACAAAACTTTCTGTTGGTGATAATGTTGTCTTTTCATCTTTGGAGGCTCGATCTTCATTGTTATCTTTTCCCAAATGATTTCTACCCTTTGACAAAAGTTTTCATCAACAACATCTGTTCCTCATCTTGTCTTAAACACTTCCTGAAATAAACACAGATCTATTTAAAGTAATTGAATTGGCTCTCTGACCATTAAAAACATAACATAACAAAATCCATATCTGTACTGACTGCGTAAGCTAGAGTGTAGATTTTGAACTTCAACTATTCTTGCTTTTACATAAACTTTCAGAGCCCTTCAACTGACGTGAACATACACATTTGTGTTACTACCCAAAGAGAACATTCTCACAACGTGTGGTGCTTTTAAACTGTGCTTATATAATCTGATCTAGGAATGTTTTCATTACCTTCAACAACTTTTCCCATTCATCATGTTTTCATAACACATCCTCAATGTTCCAGAAAAAGGAGCATCTCATTCTGACAGACATTAAATGGCATGTGTTACGACTCAAGACTTACTTTGAAAAGGAAGAGTAGCTCCAGATTTTTCATGAACTGAAAAATAGTACGCAGAGCAAATGGTTCAGGAGTTGCAGCTGAGGACAGAACGGTAATGCAATAATAAAAGTGACAAAAACACAACATGATTAATGCCAGTCAAACAAACAAGTCAATTCAACAACTGTTTATTCACTTTCACGGTCGCCATGTTCGGTACAAACGGCTCACAATGCAGCGATAACAGTGCAATAACTTAAACACTACATAAATAAATCAGATTTTTTGTGGTTCCTGAAATGATGTTGACATAGAGGTTTGGGAAACCATTTGTGTGATAATATTTTGATATGGCGCAGACGTGGAGCAGTATAAGAACATATTTTATTAAAAAATGATACAAGCCAAACCCACAATTGGATCGAAAGCCATATATTTGAAGAGCTCCACGATTTAAATGGAGTCTTACTGCTGCTAAAAACTCATCTGTCATCTGTTAAGATAGGACCGGGGTCACCGAACGTTTTGCCAGTGAGAGCTACTCCAAGGTCACTTTGACCCGAAGGGCTGAAAATACACTTCTGAAAATAACTTAATATATATTATCAATCATTACCGATGGGGCAACATGAAAGGAAGCACAAAATCAAAGATAATCAGATGTTGTTGCATGAAAAATGTTTTTTCAATGGGCTATTCACATTGGTGACCCCTGCATTATGAAATAAAGAAACGTTGACTTAAATGATGATCTTAATTTGTCATAATTAGAACAACAGCGTGACAATTCATGCTCCAATGAAGCTCAGGAGTGTTTTCCGGGGTCCTTCCTAGTAGGAATTAAGGCACTGTGAAGCTGGTTGTGTCCGTGTATAAGTGGGCGTTCACCTCAGTCCACCTCGGTCAGACCACATGGCCTCCTGAACTCCTGCCCTCGCTCATGAATCCACTTATTGGACACTGAAAGAAAGACAAGAGTGACACCAATGCATTTTCATCTGTGTTCAACTTAGGTAAGACGAACCCACTTGAACTACAAGCTCCTAATGAAGGAGATATTGACCTTAAAGAATGGCATCTTTGTCCTTCATCTTTCTGATGTTTGACCCAGACGATTTCCACATACCTACACCCCTGGCTGCTCTGTGGGTGTCAGTAACTTGCTTTATAGAGCTGCTGGCATCGCTACGAAGGGGTTGTGAACCTTGTAAATGTGAAAACAAAAGGCATCGAAGTGACAGACATCTGTCTCAGGAACAAAGTTTTTAGGTCTTTGGGGGTCAGTGATGGTCTTGATGAGCCATGGTAACATAATCTGATTTTAGTTAAACTATAACATAATATATAATACAAGTTTTTTTTACACTTTTTAACATTCTTTTTAGTTTGTTTGATGTTTATGAAGTGATACCAAAAGAAATGTAATTAGCGTGTTTTCCGCACTATTAGGCTCACCGGATTTTAAGGCGCTCCTTCAATGAATGGCCTATTTTAGAACTGTTTTCATAAATAGGGCGCACTGGATTATAAGGCGCATAGAATAAAAGATAGTCAAACGTTTGACTGGGGTTGCGTTATGCATCCACAAGATAAAGCTGTGCTAAAGGGAATGTCAACAAAACAGTCAGATAAAGACCAACTTTATTAAGCGCTCTGATAACTTTGTTCACTCCCATGGTAACAATGTTCAAATGATGTTAAAAAGGCTTCAAGCAGCAGCGCGTGAGACTGGTGTTGTGAGCAGACAAATGTTGAGTGAGCAGCAGTGAAGTTGAGTGCGTGTATGACAGCTAGAGCGCACGTGTATGACATGTTGAACGCACGTTTATGACTGGTTGAGTGCGCAGCAGAGTGATTTTAAGTGTACAACAACCAAGACACACTCGCTCAAACCGGTGCCAGTAATATCACTCCATAGCCGTCAGCCATGATGTGGTCTGCATCGTAAAACCCACCCTGTGATGACGCAATGACGTAATCCCGCCCACGGCGTGTCGGCTCAGTCGGCGCAAAGTCATGAAAGTGTTTGTAAACAAGTCACCTAACAGGTAGTGTTCACATATAAGGCGCTCCGGATTATAAGGCGCACAGTCGTTTTTAGAGAAAATTAAAGGCTTTTAGGTGCACCTTATAGTTCGGAAAATACAGTAATAACTCCATCATATGGTACCTTCAAAGTGTGATGTTTCTTCCCCAAACCTAACCACGAGCAGTTTTGGTTCTGCTCGAGGTTTCTGCATGTTAACAGGAATTTTTTCCTCGCCATTGCTGCTCATTGTGATCTGCTGGGTTTTGTTTTTTCTCTTAACTATATTTTTTCACCACTTAATCTTCAAGAAAATAGTATCAAATCATGTGCTGTTCTTCTGGATACCATCATGGAAAAATGTATCTATAGTTTATGCTACTTTTTCTCATATTCAGATGGTTTCTTCCTGGAACTCATTCCTGCTCCTGGGACACAGCACAACTACAGGGAGTGAGGGGCCTCAGCTCACTTCAAATTACTCATCGGACTCCAGCTGTTTAATGTTTTTTTTCTCCAGTGACATGCTGCCGTCCAGCTGGACTTTGGCCTACTCACCTCGCTACAGTCGAGACGGAACAAGACTCACCCCATTTGCTCCCCACTAACACCGGGCAGGCTGCGTGTCTCGTCCTGTAGTCGCCTTCACCGCTCTTGAAGAGGTTATACCAAAACACCGCCGTCCCCTGTGGACACACACAACAGTGTTTATTGAAACACCTTTAAAGCTGCAGGTTGGTCTAAGATGGGTTGATTAATTAGTTTTGAGTTTAAGCCCTCCAATATTAATGCAATATTAACTTTTGTTCTTGGAGGCTCAATCTTAATTCATTATTTCTGTTAGTCCTCCACAATCAAATACTCACTAGGCAAACTCATTTCCTTCGACACAATTTGAACTGTTGTTGTAAGTTTATATATATTATTATTATACAATTATAATACACAATATCAACATTAACACTTGTGTAGGGTCAAGGTCAACGACCTCTATGTTTTCTAGAAATACATATGCAGTGGTGGAGGTTGTTCACCTTGTCCCAGACGCAACACAAGGGATACCGCGATTTGCATTTGTTTTCAGAGCTTTGGGTCACCTTGACCCTGAGATAACACAAGGGTTTATTTACTTTGATTAAAACCAACCATCCTGTGGGCCACATAAAATGACTTGGCAGGTCAGATTTTGCCCTCAGGCCTTGATTTTAAAACTGGGGTCTATAATGTCACCGAAACTTTGAAGTAAACATGAGTGAACAATAGACGACGTAGTGATGAATCATTTTCCACCTGCCAGAGTGAGGACCGAGGAAGAACAAATCAAAGTCATCGTCACCTTTCTAGGCCTGATTACTGCTCCCAGGTCCGGGAAGACAGTTGCACCTCCAGCCTGGACGTCGCTCATCTGAGGAAAACCACAATAGTTAGAGACCACCTTTTGCATACATAAAGTCTAAAATACCTGCCATCGGCAAACATGTCGAATATATTGTGAATAAAATGTCATTAGAAAGGCATCACCAACACACAATTGAATTCTCTGGATTCTCTGGTATATATATATATAATGTATATATTGATACATTTCATTATTCAAATACATAAACATAATTATTTTGCTGGATCCATCTTTAAGAGCCTTCTGATCTCAGGACACCAAAAAAAAAGAAATTCTGTCAGGTTGCAGTTTTTAACCTTAAAAGCAGTATGGGTAGGAGTACTTTATCTCGGAAATAAATGAGTGTATATACTTGTACAGGATTCAAATAAAATAAAATAAGTAGAAAATCTATTTGTATTTGCGAACCACGTTTTCCAACACTTTTTAATCTTGAGACGATAGTATTCATGTTCTCAGTTTACTTTATTGCCATTTTTTTCAAACCTGTGGTTTAATAATCTGATAATTAATTCAACATGATCTCTTTAAAAGATGTTGAAATGTATTTTTGTTGCCAGGTTCCCAGGCATCCTAGTTCCCATTCATGGGTAGGACATCGATGGGTAGGAATCAGATATTCATGTGTCCTGGCAGCGTATCAACATATCATGCATCATATGAAATCCAGGCTAGTGCTGGATTGAGATCCACATTCATTTTCATCAAACACCTCTTTTATAAACTCGTTGTTAATAAGAAAATCGTGCTCATATCAGCGGGTTAAAGAGGTGTGGCTAACAAAACTCTCCACAACGTGTACCAGAACTGATTGACGTTTGCTAGTTGATGATTTTCTTTTGGGGGTCAAATTTAAATTCTCTCCGGGGTCAATCAATCCGAGTTCAGGTTTGAATCAGAGCTTCTGCCCAAGAAGCTAAACGATGCAGACCGGACTGATACTCGCTCCTCTGGTGGTTGACGGCTACTTACATAATTCAAAAAAGTTGCCACACGATTTCCAGTGCCTAATCTTTTGAAAGCATCAGGCTCATCTTTCTACAAAGATAAAATTGCAAAACAAAAGACAAGAGATGAAAACATTGCACTGGGGCGCACGTGAGTACTTACATAGTTTAGGAACGTAGCGAGTCGATTTCCGTCTACCCTGAGGTTACTGTCAAAAGGACGCTGCAACAGATGTTTATAGCTTTAACCCATCACCAGTAAAACCCAAAGAAAGTCCGTTAAATTTCCTTATGAGCCTTTTGTGAAAGGCCGACGAGCCAAATTGAAGAAAAAAGAAAGAATAGAAAAATGATTTTTATTCTGACGAATGATACAGTTTGTTAAATAAGGATATTAGTGTAAAAACATTATTTTATTTAATATGAAATATAAATTATTGTGGAAAAAACATTCTCAAGGACTGGAAATACTCACACAAATGACACGGGAAAAGAAGGAAAAAGAGAAAACCTAGTCCAAAATGTAATGCTTTTAAACATGGATGAGTTTAGTTCTCTTGGAAAAGGAAATGAAGGAATGACAGCACATAGAAAGCAATAATCATCACCATAGCTAGCTGTTAGTAAAATAAATAAATAAATAAAAGCTTAAAACAGGACAAATAAATCTTCAATTTATTGACCAAATGTTTTGCTCTGGCTCGACAGGCAAATTCCAAATGTCTTGTTAAAGAAAGCTGCCAGTTATAAACCGGTTAACGACAGAACATCAGGTCTACCACCTGCTGTAAGAGCAAAGTTGAGTATTCTTGGCCGTTAACACCGTGCTCGGACGTTAACCTCACACTTGGATGGCTTTGTTCTTACGTGATGTGTGAGAGTGGTTGTAAAAACCTCAGCCAGTCCATTAAACCTTCTTCTTTCAGAATTTCAGTGATAATAAGAGCAGTGATTCATGGAACTTCAGAGATTTTAGGTTGTTTTTCTGTTTATGACAGAAATGTATTTCTCATTTTTTACAGCTGCCAAGTAGGTTATGCCATTGTTGGCTCCATCAATCTGTTAACATTTAAAAACCGATGATTATAATTTAAGTTTTGGGGAGAAATTCTGATAACCAGACAATTAAGAGCTACACACATTTTGGTGTTGTTCTGGATAACCTTCTGGCACTTTTAAGGATTATTCTCGCTTCCTTTCCATCTTCCGTAACGCTGCTGTCTCCTGCTGTGTCATTAAGCAAAATGCTGTGAAATATGTAAAAGAGCAAAAAGGCAAATAAACATTTATATGAAGCAGTCAAATTGGATAGTTATGAATGGTCTCCGAGTGTTTCTCTAGTGTCCGACTTACTTGTCGAGTCCTTCGATGGTGGACAAGAGTTGGTTGCAAAGGAGCTGATTATGAGACTATAAGTAAATCAGACGTTCGACTAGCAGGAAGGACTAGTTAGACGTGTTGTTTCGTTAGACAGTGAATCAGCTGATCTACATGTTTATTTAAAGGGCAACTAACTTGAAAACCCAACTCTCTTGACCTATTTACATGTTTCAAATGTTGAAGTCTTCCCCTCCAAGATCCAGTAAGTCAATCATCTTGACCAGTTATTACTTTATAAAGTTCTCACCCCGTCTGAAATCTCGGCGAACAAGAGATAATGAGAGTCCATTCTTACGTAATTTGTGGTCATAATGGTCTTCACTCCTTCTCCAGCCAACTGTAATTACGTCCTGCTTTGTTTATACAACGAGTCCCTTGGAGGTGGAGACTTCTGGGATTGATGACGCTAGATTACGAACCTCAATGTTTGACCAATCACAGCAGAGTGGGTGTGGTTATGGTAAACAAGTGTTTTCAGTGGGCAGGGCTTAAGCACATTTTCTAATGTCAATATTTCAATTTAATTTAATCTAATTTAATCTACACATTAGTTGCCCTTTAAGGATCGCAAAGTTCTTCTGTACATGTATTTGACAGAATACGTGTACGGAACCATGACTTGATAGGATGAATAGAACAGATAAAAACATGCTTGCCAAGTCCTCGAACACACACAGACAGGAAATGTTAAAATAAAAGAAAACACCCACACATGCACAAAAACTTGGACTCACCCTGGAGAAGTCATAATGTGGCTCGTACTGTCCTCCGACTCCGTAGTTAGCAACCTGGTCAGCCATTATTTATGGTTAATCAGAACAAGGAGTGAAGGTTCATAACAAATGTTTCTAAAAACCGCACAGGTCATGGAGCTCCCAATGAAAACAACATTGGTTGCTATTGGGCTCACATGCTGCAGACCACACATACAAGCCTTGTTTCACAAACAAAAGCTACACTTTCGGGGATGATGAAATAGTAACAAATCTTGGAAGCTATGCATGGCTAAGACAGCCAGCAGTGCTGATAAATTCTTGGCAAACACAGGTCTAGTCAGAGTCGATTACACAATTTGTATCAGGATCTAAAGCGAGATATATAAAGATGCCATTCCTTAAACGTTTTATTATGACAGTGATTTCATTGACAGTGAACGTTTAGAGTTTTTGAAAGTTATGTTTCAGCTTTAAGCGATTAGAAGTGGTAAGAATGATGAGATTATACTCCCACTCATCAACAACAAGTTACACGTTATATAATTTATAATAAATAATTTGGCAAAGGACGTTAGCCAAGGGTCTGCAACCCCTAGATGGCGGTCTCTGCATCATTTTCCTTTGTTTTGAACAACCGTTCTAATGAAACACCAAGTTTTAAAATGATGGCGCCACCTAATGATCTCTTATCAACATGACACCGTTTCATGAAGCTTCATCAGACCATCACTAGTTAAAATAATCCAGCAGAAGCGGTTAATGGTGGCAATTCTAGACATTCTTGGAACTTGGGACATGATAACGGACATGTTGAATATGTTAGATTACCTGAAGTAATTCTGCAGTGTCCACAGCCAGTCCTGTGATGTCTTCAATTCTCTGGTTAATCCTGCCGATGACTGGACCGTCGCTTTCTTCTAACCAAGCACTGATGGTAAAAAAAAAAATTATATCATTTACTTTTCTCTGAGGTCACAGATGACGCTTAATCACATGAGGAATTAAAAATGCCAATTTATTCTTGGAAGTTTTTGATTTCGACAAGAGCGTGATGAAGAATTTCCCCTAAAAGCATGTGTGAAAATCCTTATAATTTGTTACGTCATTGGCCAAATGTCAATTATGTTTACAATTTCAAAGCTCTGAACTAGCGCATGTCTTCTACACTCTGTGTCTCTATTGGCATTTTTGACACATTGCTGTCTGAAATGATGTTGATTTCACACGTATCCATTTACTCGTCAAAATACTAGTTTTAACAACTGACAGATGAGACGTTCTCCGCAGGGTGTCTGGACTCTTCCTGGGTTATACGGCCAGTGGTTCTCGTCTACTGTAACTAGGGGACCACCTTGACACAGACTTTTACGAGGGCAGGGGTCGGCAACATTAACAACTCAAAGACCCATTTCCTACATGAAAGAAAACCCTTGGAACCGCAAAACGCCTTTGACTTTAAAAATAAATATCATTCCATAATGTTCACTTTCTCCGTTTGCCTTTATGCTATATGTAAATAAACTATAAATGAAACTTAAGTTAGTGATCGTTCACTCAAATTTCAAACTGAACTACTTTTCTACTCTCATGTCGACAAAGGGTTGGGATTATTTTCAGAGTAATTTTTTTTATGGACAAAAATGTAAGTACATTTTAATGTAGCGAATGTAGCTCAGTTGTCTTCATCTTCGTCCAAAAACACACTTAAAAACATCCAAATGCCTCCTTGGTGCTCGTCTGTAACGTCCCCCTTGTATTAAAACCTCGACATGAGAAGAATTGAGTGGAAAAATAACAAACGTCTATATTTTAGGCTTGTTGTCAGTGGATGATACCAGGCCGTCAGCCTAAATCTCTTATGTCAAGGCTTCAATGCAAAATGGACGTGACTGAGGAGTAGTATGGAAGCATTTGGATGTATCCATTTGAAGTGTCCTTTTGACGAAAACAGCTGAGCTCCAGTCGCTATATTAAAATGAACGAAAATGTTGGTGTCTCACATTTCATTCAAGCTTTGAAAGAATGAATCAAGAACATACCAGTGATTACACATTTGTTTATTGTAGCTTCCAACGTTATATGAATCCCTTTGTTATCATTGGATATTCTCTTATTTTCTCTATTTTCTCTTGCCCTTTCCGTAAAAGAAAAAATATTATTTATTTTAAAATTAAATACCTTTTCGAGACTCTGTAGTTGGCTGTGGTCAGGATTCCCGTCTTTGGATCTCGCACAGTTGCTCTCGCCAGCTGAGACAAGAGACAAATGTGAAACATCGAGATAGAAGACACAGCTGCTTCTTTGACTCTTCATTTTCTGTTTTTCGTACAATAAATATTGGCTGCAATTTAAAATATGTCACCTCAAAGCAGAAACATCTAGCAGAAAATTGCTTAGTAAAAGTTAAATTCAATGTTTTTCGTTTAGAATAGGGTTGTCACAGGAACTTTGGTACCAATTTACCAGCATGGAAAGAAATTAAGATACCAGTATTTTTGGTACCATTATTATCGAATATGCCGAATAAGTTCTTGGCGGAACCGGAAGGAAGGAAGGAAGAACCTCTGCCGTCTCTAGAACATTGGCATCTGCTATACTGAGTTAAAACAAGATACCTCGTCTTATTGATAAACCTGCCAGTCGGAGTCACATTTGGAAACACTTTAGATACGAGGCTGTTAAATATGGAGTAATTATAAAACCTTAAAACCCTGCAAACGTGTATCTGAAGTAAAGTAGGAAACACATCAAACTTTAATTAATAAAGTTGGGTACAAATTAAAGGTTTCTTTTTTTCAACCATGTTATCAAAAAGTATCAAAGTATTGAAGAAATGTACTGGTATCATCAACTACTGATATTTTTTGTATTGTGACAACCCTAGTCTAGGATAAGATGACTTGCTTAGACTCATCAATTAACGTAAAGGTGTCAAGTAGAATAACAAAAGATCGGCATTATTAGAAACACAAACAAAAACATGCCATTTTTGTTACATTTTCTGATAATATTTTTTTTGTTGCAGTTTTTGTAGAGTAATTTACAAACATCTTTGAGCCCTTTATCACATCTTACATTGGGTTTGGCCAGCACTTTAACTTTGTCAATCTCCTCCGCTGACAGAATGTCGATGTAGCGAACAATGTGTGGGCTGTCCCACTCGTCCTCCTCTTTCATGGGTTTCAGCAGCAGCCGAGGGTTCTGGTTACCATCGTGGTAGCGACAACTCAAGCGGCTACGCCTTGCTTCGGTCTGGCAAAAAAAAATAAAAAGCACTTTGGTGATAGAATAAATATAAAAGGTGTGATTCATAAAGGATTTCATTTTTTATATTGTAGTTCAGCCACTGACAAAACAAAATACGGTCCAAATCTTACCATTTTATGCCCCTCCCCACGGCAGAGCGCCTCGTACACGTCCCTCTCTGGCAAGTGGTCTTTGGGTCGGGTGTAGGTTCCCAGCTGGATGGGCTCCTCAGTCACAGGCTCATCCGCTTGTTGATTCAGCTCATTGCGCTGTTTCAAGAGTAGACGCTCAAAGTACCTGAGGTTCGCTCCCGCCCTCTCGTGGCTGGGATCTGTAATTACAAGCAACGTTCACGCTTGAAGGCTTTCAAATATTTTATTGATCCACAATAGTTATTAAAAACCCAAATTTACAGTGGTGATGGCTCAGTTTATGTTGTACTAAAATGTACTTGCATCAAAAAAAGTTATATTTAGAGCTGGCTAATGTTGAACAGGTTAAGGCTCACTGATGACGCCTGGTGGTCAGACCTAAGACATTTAGGCAAGGGGGTTAAAAACATTTGTTTTCTGACACATATTACTCAAATAAATATGATACAAAATAAGTAAATCATGAATAGACAAACGTATGAGTTGAGCTCTACATGACAAAATAAGTTTTTCATAAATTAAATACAGGATATTTTAATTGTGCCTTCCAAAATTAAATAAAGTAAGCAAGTAAGTAAGTAATTAGTATTTCCAGAGCTCTTTTCAAGACCAGGGTCACAAAGCGCTTAAACAATAAAAAAAATACCCAATAAAATAAATACTTAGAATGTCAAGAAAACACAGAGACATATTTTGATCAAAGTAAGAGCAAGATTATATTTTAAAGCCTCTAAACGCACGCAGCTACATAAATAATATTAATAAAGGGTTCATAGGCAAACAAATGTCATTTTTATTTAAAATATTTGCAACAATTCAACAACTATCAATACCATCTCAATTGTTATAATCATTTTCGATCTCCATGAAAGTTTTTATACCATCCTAGACCTCGAATCATTCACAATTCTAGTTGTGTAATTTGCACTTTGTGTTATTTAAAACCAGCTTCTAATAACATGTTCGAGTTCCTGCACAGTCACGACCTCAAACTAACTTTGGCTGGTCACACCCAGCTGCACTGACCGCCACTGCGCTTTGAAACTAAGGTTTAGACACTAATGACACCCATCAATTGCAGGGTTGTGGGGGCAGATATAAGTGGGGTCCTGGCTCCACTCTCGTGTCCCAGATTAGATATCAAAGCAGTCCTTGTTACTCACAAAGCTACTCACCGATAGCCACCAGGCGACGTGTGAGCTCGACGGCTCTGGACAGATCTCCCATTTGGTAAACTGAGTAACTGAGGTAATCCAGCAGGTCGGCCTTGGAGACCACAGCTTCCTCTCCGGCGTCCAGCTGCTTCAGGGACTGCTGCATCCACAGCACCGCGTGGTAGTAGTCGGCATCATTGTAGGCCGTTTTCCCCATGTCGTAGCAGTCGTCCACAGTCAGAACCGCACTAGAGTAAACACCTGAGAAAATATAAATTATTTCAATTGTGAAGAGAATCATTACATGACTTTATTTATCAGTCGTAAACTTGTGTTACAAGATGTGTGTTACAGACGAGCACAACGGGTGTTTTTAAGTGCGTCAATTTGGACGAAGATAAAGACAAAAGTCGCTACATTCAAAATGGACATCAATTTTTGCCTTTAACTGTAATAAGGAACATATTCTTCTGAAAACAATCTCAACCCTTAGTCAACATGGGGGTGGTAGAAAATGAGTGAAATTAGAGTTTTGGGTGAACTAACCCTTTACATTTGGTTCAAAAATATAAACCTGCAGACTTAATGATAGAGCTGAAGAACAGCTTGATTCCTGTGAGAAGTAATTCAGGGGATTGGAATGAAGAATGTCTGATTTCAAGAGAGTGGGATTGTGCTGACATGCACACCACCATTAGCAGGAAAATGATTACCGTTTTAGAGCAAAGTGACTTTCACCCTTTCATTTCACTTTGAATAGCAGTAGGCATATAAACACACTCTGCTCAATTAAGCCCTTGGGTACCTGGCAGCTTTCCTCTGGAGAAAGCCTCCGAATCCAGTTGGTACGTGTCCTGGAGACGCATTAAGGCTTTGGCTGCGCCCGTCTGGTCCTCCTCATCTGGGAAGAACTGCCTGTGGATGGACATGTTGGAGATGAAGCCTGAGGAAGAGACAGAAGTGAGCCTGGACAGATATTCTGCAGATCCATTTGTATAGATTTCAATATCCACCAATCCGTGATGTTGCCAGCAAATAAACCCACACCAGAAATGTTTTTACTTCCTTGCAATGCGCCCATTTCCCCAACAATTTTGACAAACTAAAATTCAAGTCACCATAAAAAAAATGGCCAAATGCAAATAATGTCACAATTAGGATCAAACATTGTACACTCAAACATTTGTTTTACCCAAATATTGATGATCACAGTGGCCCCCAGAACTTCTGCAGTAGGACCATCCAAACCTAGACCAGATTCACCTACATTTGTGTCAAGAGTTAGGCAGGCGATTAAATAAAGTATTCGATCTAACAAGACAATAACAGCAGATAGGTCCTATAATCACCCGCAGGTGGAGTTGTTTTTATTAAAGTTAATGTCTCATTTCTGTCAGTTGACAGCTGATGTGTCGATTCAATTGTACGAGACGTATCTGAATTAACTCTAAAAAGAATTCGTTTTTTTATTGATAAATACTAGTGATAGAATATGATGAAGCTTCATGATGCAGTGTCATTTTTTTCAGAGTCCACTAGATGGCGGTCTCACTATTTTCCCTGGTAGGATAAACTTAATCTCCAGAGCAGCCACATACAAACAAGGGATGGTGAGGGAGAAGCTGCCAGAAAAGCATTTTTTTCTACTGACCTCTAAACAACATGACACTGCTTCACAAAGATTCTTCAGCTCATCCCTAATAAATACACACATAAAACGCACCCAATACATTCATAAAGGTATTTATATGAGAAAAAAGAAAGAAAGATAATCCAGTAAACTTGTCCTGACTTGGTTGCTAACTCTGGACTCACAAGCAGCAAAGCAAACACCACATTAAAAATATAAAGGTCACAACAGAACAAGATGATATGTTCAACTGAGCGCTGAATATTTAGATAATTTATCAGTTCCAGGAAAAGAGATTAACAAAAATGACCAGGACAGATTTATGAATGTACTCTTGAACTACGGCCAGTTACAAGCTCATGAATAGACTGTTGCCAGATTCAAAGCCAAAATATGAAATGAGCAACAGCTGTGGCTGTAGCAACACCAGATCTGTTTATTCTTGTTCTGGGAGAAGCATCAAATATGAGACTGCAGTTCCACACATGAAGAAACTTTGAGGTTGTCATGACAGCACGCCTTCATTTTGGCTGCTTCAAAAGAGCAAGTGTCAAACTTGACGAGCCTTCTATGGTATTTGACATGCTCATGACAAATTACTGTCTCCACTGTCAACATTTTTTGGAAGATGAGATTTAAACATTTTCCATCTTATTCATCAAATAATTGCTTCTAATAACATCGATGGAAAGCGAACCTCGTAGATAAAATAATATAAATCTAGTTGGGTAGAATTTTTTATTTTTTGAAATTACTTTTTTCTAGACCTTTTTAAGAAATAAAATATATAAGGACTAGAGGAGACTTTGAGACTTGGGAATTTGTGATGTTTGAACATCAAAGTTAAATACCTGGTTTGATACTATACAAATAGTTTTTAGTAATAATATTTTTTTTCACATTTACTGTTATCAATTTATGAATAATTGGCTCATGGTTGGATGAGGTGTCACGTGTTATCTTACCATCCGAGGTGGTCTGCAGCACCAGACTCTCCAGTTCGGACCACTCCGTGTTCAGCCTCTTCATCAGTTTGTAGGCGTTGACCGGATGGGCCAGGTAGCCTTCGGGGTCAGAGGTCGACATTGTGGTCAGCTCGTCCAGCTTGGTCGCCCAGCTGAGAGAATTAAACCACTCAGTTGAAAAAAAAAGGTTCTTTGGACTCTTGATGAGATGTGTTTGGTACCTTTTGATGGCAGTGAGTTTGAACTCTTCAGCCTTGATGTACTCTTTCAAAGACACGACCATCTCTTGTTCTGTGAAGATCAGGTCGGTCATGTGACCTGCAGGGACAATAAACGGCACAATCACATATACTTTCAATTCAAAGTCACACTGAGTACTTTTGTTAAAGATACACGGGACTAATAGGATTAAAAAAAAATGCTTTCAAGTTTTGAGTTTAAGTGCTTCCATCTGCTCGCTGAAGCGTGTTTTTCAGGTTAAAACGTTTGAATAAAAGAATCATTGGACTGCAGCCATAACTAAGGTAGAACTGGATTTAAGTGGCCTTGAAGCAACTGCCTCCTCTTGCATGATATGTTATGTGTTTGAACTGAACTTCTTACTATCAAAGAAGTGTAAATCCACTTTATATATACTACATTATGATACATGTATTTAAAAATATAAAATGTTTTCATTGTATAGATACTTAAAACAGAGTTGTTAATAGATTATCTTCTTAAAAAAATTCAACTCCCAAAGATAGCCAGAGAATAATACTATCTATTCATTAGTTTTCCTCTTAAATTAAGTATTTTTGGTGTAATTTATAGAAGATAAAAGATGGTCTAAACAGCCAAAGTCCCTGTTAATACATCAGCTAACACTTAACACAGGTTAAACTCTAAGCAACTAGCAAACCTACTGATGGAAGTGAAAACATCCGCGTGGCTTGTCCAGAAGAGGCAGCAGACCATGAAGAAAGTGAACGTCCTCATTGTGAATAGTTCTGAAACGACCTGAAACGACAACAGTGAGTCGGGTGATCAGTGAGTTCAATTATGAAGGTTAGAACATCTGCACAGACCTGATGAGCAATAACATGAATGTCAGGCTGTGGAATCTGCTCCTGGTAACATACCTCAAAGATAATGAGTAAACTTCGTGACATTTAAACAGCTGTGTTTTTTAATGATAAAAAAATGACTCATGTTGATTTATTGATACTGGAATATTCAGTAAATTGTCAGCAGGTGTTGATAAATACTGCAAATTTCTGAAAACAGATATAATTGTATAAACCGTATCTAATACAGCAACTAAAAGTGAAACTATCATTTTTAGGCAATAAATGCATTATTTTAAACAATACAATGCTACTTACAAAACATAAAATAATCCACAAAGAAAGGAGGTCAAGGTGTAAATGGAGGACCAGGTTGTAAGGTTCATCAAAGTTTTTAGTTTGGAGTTCCCGCTACGACCCAATCAATGCTTTTAAAGTGACATATTAATAATAAAAACACAAGGTTAACGGATGAGGTCGTAAACTATGGGTGACGGGACTTTGCTGCAGCTAAAGAAAATCAGAAAACACAAGCAGCAACTGTTTGGCATCAATTAACACTGGCGCGCTGCTCTGATTTCATGAAGTCTAAGAGCAAACTTCAGTTTTTTTGAAGTGTGAAACACAAACCTAGCTGTGAGTGGGCTCTCCATCAAGCCACACGTGTGTCCAAACACTACTGTACCTGTTGTTGCAGGTCGTATCTGTGCTATCGCATTCCTGGGAGCTACTCTGTCCTACTTTCTAGCTGGCAGGTCATGATCTCTGGCTGCATTTCTGACAAGAAAACTCACCATGAGGGACACAGCTGCGAATGACAGTGGGCAATAGATCAACTTAAAATAATAAAATGTTATAATAATTAACTTGATGAGGGTTTTTTTAAGGTTAAAATGTGCTTTTTACCACAGTTTCTTCTCTCTTTCTAATGATGGACATTTTTGTAGAGCTGGTTTTTCAGGAGAGGAAAGTCTGGGCCTCTTTGACAGCTGCCCCCGTGACCCAAACTTATGATGGAGAAAATAAATGGATGCTTAATGTCTTGCTGTGGTGATTAGGATTTTATTATATATAACATGTAATCTAAAGCACTCAAACAAGTTTGCTCAGCATCCTCGACACTGAGCTGATCTGACTTTTCCAGCACATTGCCGGAGGAATCATGAGAGAGAAGGTCAGCCAAGGGATAGAATCAAACACCATCATTTTATCATTGACATGCAGATGCAGCAGTTTTGGACTCCCATTGCCAGCAAAACCATTAAACTGCAAAGAAAAATATTTCATGTTGATAAAACAAGTGTGTGCAAGTAAGCACACATTCGCGTTTATTCACGCAGACGGATGATTCAGCCGCTCTAGTTCTCCGATCCCCTCGCAGCTCTGGTGCTTTTAAAATATGTGGAAATCCAACATTAATTACAACATTTAACGAAAATCCACAAATGGAAAGAGACACTACAAAGATTTTGAATTTATCTGTAGGGGGAAAAAAATGTTGGTCTTGAGTCCATAATCCCTGGATCCACTCTCAGGAAATCCTAAAGAGAGGTAGGATAAACCTAATCTCCACACTAGCCGCATACAAACAGGGATGGTGAGGGAGAAGCTGCCAGAAAAGCATTTTTTTCTTTTATATTTTCACGCCAAATTTGACATTGAGAAAGCATTTTAATGATTCAAGACTTATTTTAAGTACAGTAATTATTTATTTATATTTCAAGAACTTTAACATGGATAAAGAAAACTTGTGTATGCAGAAAAAATGATAATCCCAAAACAATATCAAAATGTAATACCAATAATATGGTTAACAATGATCGTTTAAGAGAAACATAACAGAGAAACAGTAAGACGTTCCAAGGTCTGTCCTAAAAGGCTTCCTTAAAGTCTCCCCTCAATAACTATTCTATTCCATTTCTTAAACACCCTGTATTCCATCCTTTGGTAACAAGAAAGTCTTTCTACTTGAATTCCTTTCTATAAAAAACTTCATGAGGATTTCATTGATGTGCATTTACCTGTTTTCAATAAAAACCGAACATGAGATGTTGTACAAGACATTAATAGCTGTAGCTTTGACCAGCCAAGTTTTTCTCTCTGGATTTCCCATCCAGTGGAGTCCAGCGGGACAGAAGAACATGTCGGCTGCACATGTTTGGATCTGACCATCGAGTGTAAAAACAGGTCACCCTTCAAAGCCAGGAAATATAATGGCTGAGAAAACTGATGAAAAGATAAACATGAATTTCATTAACCTTAACTTTAAACTGTACAGTTAAAACACTTGAACATTTTGAGGTCAGGATAAAGTCCCTTCCATCTTTTTAAGAGTATAAATAGGTGTTTTATATGTATATATATGCATACACAAGCAGCTGAACAGTTGGACTTTTGAGTAAAACACTTCCATGTCACTTAGTTGGAGTCCTGAAAACACCAATCTATGTTTAGAGTTTAGCTGCCTACCACCACATTTTTGGGGAAAAGTACTTAATTACACGTTTTTCAATCCAGTAAACAAGATTCTAACTATACTGTAGTCTGAATCTTGTGCGAGGCGTTTAATCATTATCATGCAGAATGACATGTGTGAGTTAATCCGATATGAACATTTGGCATCCACATGCTGAAAACATGCTTGGACAAACTTGACGTGTCACATTGAGAAAGATCTCGGTCTCTACTAAAGCAAAGAGAGAGTTCTAGCTTTCATAATCCAGCAACAGTCTGATGACAAGTGGTGTCACATTAAAACCTTTGGATATGTGGGAATGTAAATATACTTCTTAGACCTACAAGTGAATTTGAGGGAAGGTCGCTACCTCAGAACTTCATGTGTTACTGAAAACTAAGCAGTTCCTTAAATTTCACAATACAAGAACAACATTTATAATAAACATGATTAAACAATACGCTTTAAAAAGATAAAATACAGTATATAGGACAACCGGATTGGAGCGGATGAATCCTGGTGTAAAGTAATGGATGACTGTTTATCTAACATGACCCCAATTTCCCACCACTTGAGATCACAGATGTATAAACACATTGCCCTGTTGAAAAAGTAAAATTTTTCTTGGTATGTAAACACTTGGGTTTGTGTAGATGAAGAGCCTTTAAAATATAAAGAGAACCGAAACTAAACAAATGAGGCAAAGGTACATCTGCTAAACGTCAAAGGAAAGACGGGCTGGAGCGACACGTTGCAGACAAAGTACTTAAGAAGAACTAAACCCCTTTTCATTGAAATTAAAATACGATAGATGACCACGAGATTTGGAAATTGGCTTTTGATGTAGAAATAATAAGATACCGAAGCTGCCCGTAGTCATTCCAAAAATTATCAACATACGTAGATTTTTTTGACAGAAAATATAATATTAACAACATATTTGCCATTAAGTGTTAAAACTGTTGGGTTATACTTTCAGCAGTTAAACAACCATTTTAGCTGTTGCTCTACACATGATACATCTAGCCACTGTTTCACAAAGGTTTGTCGATCCAGGACAATTCAATTTACACTAAAAGGCATCAAGGGAATCCATTGTGACAGTGAAATGACTTTCACAGATTATATCTGATCCAACATTTCCATCCACTTATGACAATCCATATCCTTCTTTATTGATGCAAATTCATTACAATACAATCGATCAACCACGCCCATTTTTTTAATTTTCACAATCTTATCATTTAGTATGTATTATGTGTTTAATCCTCAGTTTAAGGGCAAGTAAAGTGTTAATTGAAGTGTATCTTGAATCTTAAATATACTCATCAGTATGTGTCTGTTTGTACAAAACTCTCTTTAATAAATATATTTACATTACAAAATGTGCTTAAACCCCGCCCACTGACAATGCTTAATTTTTCTGGAGATTAACTCTTGTTTACCATAACCAAGTCCACTCTGCTGTGATCGGTCAATCATTGGGGTTGGTCACCAACCCATCAATCCTGAAAAAAAAAAACCTTCAAGGGACTTGTTGTATAAACATAAGTGGGGTGTGATCACAGGTGTCATGATGAACTTAGCTCTTGTAACCTCTCGTTCGCTCAGATTTCAGACGGGGGAGAACTTTATAAAGTTGTTACTTTAAAACATCATTATGATTTTGGAAAAGAGAATCAACAAGTGAAACGGGAAAGTTGGGTTTTCACATTAGTTCCCCTTTAAGTGATTTTTTTTTTTTGGCAAATAATGCTTATTCACTTCCCCTGAATTCAGGAACTCTAGAAAACACCGTTAATCAGGATAAGGACGAGAAAATTCACCATAATATTACAAGTTTTACGTCAAATTAAATCGTTCTATTGCCTGCAACGGACCTGCTCATCGTCTCCGAGTGGGACGGGTGACGTCACACGGTTGTTTCTAGAAATTCCACAGAAGCAGTCATTTCCATGAACTCTGGGCGACTTGTCGTAAAACCTCTCCGCGCCAAATTATTCTCCAAAACACGGACAAAAACATCACTTGGTTTCACTAAAAAAAAAAAAGTTTCGCCACGACATTTATAAAAAAAATAAAAAAAACAAAAAAACATCACCTCTAACATCCTTATCTCACGTTACTACTAAGCTAACTAGACAGAAATAAACACCAGGTGGTTTTTATAAATAGTAATGGAGGGACTTTCTGACATGTTTGGCTGTCAGAACATCCAGCATGTTCTCTGCTGCTCCTCTCAGGGATGAGACGGCGAGCTCGGGAGGTCAAGAAGAAAAGCGTCGTTTTTTTTACCTATTTGCCGGTGTTTTTGTGGAGGTTTTGGTGTCCGGTTCTGGCGGGTGGAGGTCGGAGCACCGGTCCTCGGGGGTCTCACGGTACGACAGAGGAGGGTGTTTGTCGCTGCCACGTAAAGAACCTCTCGCAATGTTGAACTTTATGCCTGTAATAGACGCGCAAGGACATTCTTCCCGGAGTATTTCCGTGGTGCCTTCACTGGAAATCGGATTTTTAAGCGTCTCGCTGAAATTCGCTTTTGCGGCATTGATTCCAAATAGAAATTCGATGATAAATAAATAACAAGTAGATTGAATATAAATCTGAAGTATTAAAAAACATTTAAGGCTATTTTATTATTTAATTCAAACAGTTAAATTAAAATTCGGATCGTATTTGAACGCCTCATGAGTTTTAACCATTTGTTTTACCATTTGTCGGTATGTATCGACAAAACCAAATATTGAAAGTTACGAACTATAACGTTAAGGAATAAATCATAAAGTAATTGGATTATAAATGTGCCGTAATTTCAATATAGTTCGGCACATCCGTGTTTTTAACGTCATTACGGTAATACATGGTCCCAGTCACGTTCTCCATCTGCGCTTCTGTGGACCACATGGAGAAAGATAAATATTTGTATTGGGTATTTTTACAATAAAGTGCTATATGAAACACCGCAGCTCTATTTTTTTTCAATCATGAACCAACCAGTAGTATTATTGTTGTTAAAAGCAAGAATGAATTTACAGGTGTGTAACGTTCTGATAAAAGCGTATGGAATCAGTAGAAAAACAGGCAAAAGAGTAACATAAATCTTTTATTAACACAATCTCTGCTTTAAGAAATTAAAAGAACTACATAGAAGAGTCCAGTATTTTAAATGTCCACACCACAGTCTAACTAAAAGTAGCACCATAAACCAGTGGAGAACAAACTGAGGGATACTAGAAAAAGAGAAAGAATGCTGGTCAGGGAAACCAGAGGCACATGGCAACTAAATAATGAGAGCAGAACAGAAAACAAAAAATTTAAACCAGAAAAAAAAAACTAAGAGAGATTTAGTACACGTGGACATATGATCATCTGGTTCTGTTTGTCCAGGACTCGATCAGTGGGTTTGCAAATTGTGTGGCTTGCCAAGCCCCTAACTCTGGACATCTTTCCTTGCCTTTAAGGCCTTGACACACTGCGCCGATTATCGGGCGTCTGGCGACACCGAGTCCCTGTGGTGGGTCAACCCTAGTCGGGAGTCGGCGTCCTAGTCGGACGAAAAAAGAGGCAGGTGCACACGTTCAGTCTGGAGTCGAGAGTCTGGCTCAATGGTCAATCTCAATGATCGAGTGCTAGGTTTAGCTTACGAATCAGTGCAGGACAATGAAGTGGAAGTGACGATAGTAAACACTAGATTTACGGTTTTTACTTCTCTCAGTCAGGTGCTTTAGTGTCACCTGCTGTCGCACATGCACAGAACGTACACTTTTGCCGACAGTCTCTTTGGTGTGCACGAGGCATTTTTCCGAGAGACAGTGCCAGACTACACTTGATTGCCCGATGCGCGACAGTCGGCGCGGTGTGTCTAAGCCTCCCAGTAAGTCCGCAAGACCGTGGGGGGTTTATCCAAAGCTGACAGAGGTGTGAAATCATAGTGTTGGGGGGTCGATCAGGGACCCCAAATAGGTAAGTGAAGCTCCGAGATGTTGTCTGTTAGTTCGAGAGGGGTATGTGCTCAATGTGTGGCACACTTTGGTAAAGTCAGGGTTGGGGTCCAAGAAGCCTGTAATGTTGGGTCAGTTCTTGGGTGATGGGAAAAAGCGGACATCATCACCGTGACCAAACAGGTGGGATACAGACCAGAGGGTGGCTTAGTCTGCTCGACTACATCAGGCATGTCAAGTACCTCCAAGGCCGGTGTCCCTTTGCCACAAGCCACATCATTTTCCATTAGCATGATAACACACAGCAACAGGAAAAGTACCCGTTATTAAACATGACTTAATAAAAATGCGGTGCACTGCCCGAGGGATACAACTCATTCAAGGGATTGAATGAAGAGGATTGCTCAGAGAACGGCGAAGCAGTATCCCGGATCACAGACTTGGAAGTGCCAGAGTAAAGCATGATTGATATTTCTCTCTTGTCAGGAGACTCTCCCGCCAATGAAACAAAACCCTTCAAAATAAACGATTCAAAACACAAATCAGGCTTTACAATAGTACCCGGCTTAAGGACATTACGAGGGGTCTCAGTCTGGATTGAACCACTTCCTCTAGGTTGGGCCGGACTATCCTGGTTCTTAAGCCCGAGGGTCAAACAGTAATGCAGTGACATGTCCAGAGCGGTGACGATAAAAACACTCCGGATGGTCCTTCTTGGGACTTGAGTTTAAAAATTAAAATTAGATTTGGGCCTTAAAGCCTTATGTTTTTCTTCAACGGTGGTGGTAGATTTGTGGATCAAAACAAATTAATAGGCTAAAACAGCGGCCGAGCTAAGTGAAGTTACCTTCAGTTCGTTTAAATACACAATGCGGTCAGGTAGACAGGACTTCAATTCTTCCAAGAGAAGAAGTTCACGTAATGTAATTAAAATTATTCATTTTACAAGCTGTACACCATTTATCCTTGAGAGGCTCTCTCCCGAGCTAACTCAACGTACATTCAGGAGACCATTTTCCACTTTTCCCTGAAACGTTGCCGGTAAGCCTCCAGAACCAACTCATAAGCCTGTAAAATAGCAAATTTTACCTTCTCATAATGCAAACTGTCTTGCCCGAGGGTTCTCAACTCATCCTAGTGGATGATGACCCTTACCTTGTGGGCTTTATTTCCACCGCCTCACTCTAACCCAGATCAGGAACATCATCTGTTGTGTCCAGGGAGGGCTTTGGTCTGTTATTTCAGGCAGAAGGCTGCGTTCAGACTCTCTGATCTTTAACGGCAGATGTCGGCTGGGTGAGGCGTTCTCCCCCCCAGAGGTTTTCTCGCAGGGTGAGCTATGATATTATCTGGGCCTACCAAGAGGCGGGCGTGGTTTAAGTGCCCACTCCACTCCCGGTGTAGCTGCTTCTGTGGCCCTCCTATGGCGTGGAGAGCATCCTAAAGGCTGCGTCCTGGGCTTCCACCTCAACACAGCTGATGAATTTTTTAGTAAAAACAATCACGTTGTTTTTCCAAGGCGCGGAAGTACACTATATTATATTAGCATTGTTCCAAAAAGCATTTTAGAGCACATAGTCAAGTTAATTAAAGTTTTGTTGAGCACTAATGTTCATTGGAATTTTATGATTTATATTCAATTTATCAGTGGCGGGCCATGCATTTCACAAATAACCTTCAGTGGCAGAGATTGAATCAATCCACCTCTCAATAACTACTTTAAGGTTCTTCATACACCACAGGGATCTGACCGTGTACTGTTATAGGTCAATAAGACGTCTATCATCAGATGAACATCAGTGCTTTATATCAAAATACCACTCCGACTACAGTCAGTTTGGTTTCCATGGCCACGACACACACGCTCTGCACCCCTCCCCCCCACACACACACACACGACAAACACACGCTAAAGCGACACAGAAGCACCACTATTGATCTCATAAAGCGCAACATTATTTAAAAAAAGATGTATTTACTCACGTAGTTCATGGAGGAAATAAATACATCCATTGAAGCTCGTGAAAGACTTGTCTCGGAGTTAGCATACCTTTCTTAACAACGTCCAGCTTTTTTTTTAAAGTGTGTTGAAAAACCAACAGTTAAATTAACTCAAATCATCAGCTCCATGTCACGAGTCTAAGTGCTATCCAATCAGAGGACATGAACGTGTTACACCAAGCTATGAGAAGGTTAGCTTCCAAAGCGCTGACGTTGTGTCCCCAACTCGAATCTGATTGGTTAACACAATCCTTCGGCTGCCGTTGATTTCAATGGACAAGAGCCACTTCTGAAACGCCTGAAGGCCTCGGGTAGATTTCTTCTGGCAACAAGTGACAGCTCAAATATGATTGGATGAAAGCTCTCACATGAACGTACAATCCCGGAAGCAGTGCACAACTTGTGCTAGCAAGAGAAAAGAAATGAAATGAAGAGAAAAGACTATTTGGAATAATTTAATACATATTTATGAAAAATAAACAATATTTTTTTATTTTATTTTATTTTTTATTAGAAAATTAAATTGTTTTCTGATTATGTTTAGGCCAGCAGAGAAGGCATTGCTGGCCCTGACGGCCTGCCACTGCAATTTATACTCTTTACTGTGTTATCACAGGGACAACGTGACCTGAAAAACAAGTTTTCAGTATCCCTTGTGTTGTCTCTGGTTCATGATGAACGACCTCCCTTGCTTCCAGAAATACACATGCAGTGGAGGAGGTCAGAGGTAAGAGGTCTACGTATGTATTTCCGGATGCAAGGGAGTGCAAGGCTCAAAATGAATGGAAAAAGGTAAAAAAAAAATTAAAATATTGCATATAATACGTAAAACCCAAGACTAAAAACAACTTAGGTTTGTTAATAACAAAAACTTAAAAAATCCTAAAACAAAAAACTATGCAACAAATACAATGAATTACAATAAAACTAAACTGAACATTAGCACCTTTAGTGCTAAGGATGAGAGGGAAACCATGCAGAACTATTTTTGTAGAGAAAGCTAGGAGGTTAATTGGACTTTTATAAGCATCCACTGTTTTCTGGATTGTCAAACAGGATACAGAATAATTTAATTGAAGCAGTGATGTGATGAGAACACTCATGTGAACCTAGGGTTGGGATTTTTTTCAGAGTAATCTGTTCCTTTTTAGAGTTATAGTCAAAAAGTGATGTGAAAGTGAAAGTGTTTTAATGTGGAGCTCAGTGATTGTTGTCTTCATCTTCTTCCAAAAAGACACTTAAAAACATCCAAATACCTCCATGGTGCTTGTCTGTACCGTCCATCCTGTATTGAAGCCTCATACCAAAAAAAAACAGTCTATAATTTATGTTTGTCTGTAGCAGAAGCTTAGAAACAAGCGATACAGACAGGAAGTACTACACTGGAAGCACTTGCGATATTTACCCAGAGTACTTCCTGTTTGTATCGCTTATTATTCTTTAACCATCTGCTATAAACTAGCTTAAAATAAACCCTTTTATAATGTTTTTTTTTTTTTAATTCCTAATGTTAAGGCTTCAATTCCAGATTGACATTACAAATGAGCAGTATTGCGGATGATGAAGATCCGAATCCAAGTTGAAAATTATTCCAACCCTTAGTCAACATGAGGGGGACTATCACTTTAAAAAGGAGATTTTTGACACCTTATTTGTTGCAGTAGTAGATGAGACTACTAATGCCAATAACAAAAGACAGATTTCTGTCATTTCGCAGTTTGAAAAAAGCTTGAATTATGTGCTCTATGTACTTAAAAAATAAAAAAGAGAAAGTAAGTTGTAGGACGAATGTGTTCTTTGTACGTGTTTTTGTAGGTGTAGGTGTCATTGTAAGAGGAATGATGATATGAAGTATTAGCAATTATTGTTGACGAAAAAGTCAAATAAGATGCGCTTTTCACTTCTTACAATTGTAAATCTGACCAGAGGAGTCAGTGCCATGAACTTCACCGCATGTCATTGGCCTGCAGCAATAATTTTAAATAAAATTAAACCTTGTGGCAAAATATAGAAAAAAGTAATTTTGAACATTTAACATTTTTTAATTATGAGCTAAGAACTGAAGTAGCGAATTTTCAAAATTGTGAACTGAACTTTGAACTGGTTAACTTTGAAACAAAAACAAAAGATTATTTAGAAGATAATTTCATTTTTGTTAGAATATTTCTTGGAAGAAAATCTTACATCGTCACAAAGCCTGTTTATTTAGCTTTTAAATGTTGCCACACTTGGGCACATGCATTTAGTAAGTAAGTATATTTGTAGAGTATCTGGGTTGCGCCCATGACAAATGTGGACAACATTCTCTTCCCAGTTAAACCGCTTCATCTGCTGTTTCTATTAACTCTTCTTTTTTAACATTTCTTGAATCCCCAGTTGAAAAAAAAAAACGGGTATAAGATTTATTTCCAAGAAGCATTGTCACAATAAAGATTAATCTGCCGAACACACATTCCACAATTGTATTCTAATATAGTTATCTCAATTTCTTCTTCCTGTTTCCGTTTAAAAGTTCAACAACTTAAAGATCGATTTGCAAGCAAGTCAATATCTTTATTTTCCGACAGATGGCGCTATATGTCCAAAAATCTTCCTTTTAGTTACAACTTTAATAGGCGCTTGTTTTGTCCCTTGAATTATCAATATTTCAATGTAATAGTAATCACAATAATACATGAAACTAAACAAAACATATTTGAAGTACTTGAAATGTGTTTTATCTTTTAAAACAAATACTTGTACAGATACTCTCTAGGTGGCGACAAAGTCCTTCTTTTTGTATCAGATCAATTACTTTTTGGGTTAGAACCACTGATGTGTAGCTACGCTTACAAGGCCCATAAGACCATAATGTTTACGTCTGAAGTCACAAATATTTTCCAGCTCAAGTTCATCAACAATATGTACCGCTGTGAGACGCTCGGGGCACAACGTTATATCAGGAGGTGGAAGAAATGTAGTCAATCGGCAGCGGTTAATGATACCTCGTAAATTTGCCTCATGAGGTGAAAGGGATATGAGTTCTACCCCGGCATCTGTTTTTTTTTAGTACCCCGTGTTTTATTGAGATGTTTGGGAACAAATGACATCAGCTGACCTGCTCTGTAATAAAGGCTGGAGAGAACAAACGCCGCAGGAGCTTGTTAGCTTAAGATATTTTAAGCTAGTCGTTGAAGTGTAGTGCCCCGTCATCATGCTTGTTATTGTTGGATAAGGTATTTGCTAATCTCAAGGGCCCAATCCTGGTAATAAAAAATAAGAAAAACCCCAAAGTGTTGTTTGACACGATAAATTCTCTCATGCGTCCTGCTGCTCAAATCGACCCTGTCTTCTGTGAAGCTGACAGCAATGAATTGTTGAGATTTTTTTTTGACAAAATCAAATTGATCAAAGAGAAAACCGCTCCTCCTTCTGTGTGGAACCCCTGCTGTCACTGTCTCCATGTTGTGGTCCTTCCTTCAACGTTGTAATGCTAGCTGATATTTCGGCTCTGGTGAACAAGATGAAACCCTCCTTTTGCTCTTCCGACGTCCTTCCATGTAGGCTCTTTATCAAGGTATTCGATGTAATTGGGCCCTGGGTTACCAATATGGTAAACCTCTCTCTTTCCATCAGGGTTTTTCGCAATGCCATTGTGTAGCCTCAAAAACCCAGGCTTGGACCCTAATAACCTCAGTAATTTCAGGACTATTTCTATGCTCCCTCTCTTTTCCAAGATCTTGGAGAAGGTGGTGTCTGAGCAGCTGTCTGTGTTCCTGGATCAGAGCGACATCCATGAGAAGTTTCAGTCTGGCTTCCGCAAACATCAATCTATGGAGACGGCCTTACTGAAAGTGTCCAGTGACATCATGATGATTCGGGTAAAAACACTGTTCTAGTTCTCATGGATCTGTCCTCAGCCTTTGACACAGTTGATCACCAGATCCTGCTGAGAAGACTGAGGGATGAAGTGGGACTGTCTGGGTCTGTGTTACAGTGGTTCTCGTCATACCTTTCTGGGCGCAGTTTCAGTGCATCTGCCAATCAAATGAGGTCTGAATCAGCGGATCTGTTGTGTGGACTTCCTCAAGGTTCTGTTCTGGGTCCTTTATTGTTTTTGCTGTACTTGATTCCCCTCGGTAAAATCATTCAGAGATTTCCTGATGTTTCTTAGCACATTTTTGCTGATGACATCCAGCTCATTTGATCCAACTGAGCCCAGAAAACTGAACAGCTTTGTCAATTGTTCGCTAGAAATCAAACAATGGCTGAGTGAAAACACTTTGCAGCTAAATGTGGACAAAACTGAAACTCTGTTATTGCGCCTGATGATTTGGCGTTGAGTCAGCACTTGGGTGATTTAGGTCAGTCTGTCAAATTGAGCCTGAGAAAAATGGGTGTTGTATTTGACAAAGACATGTCTCTAGTTCAACACTGCAGAAAACTGACCAGAAACTGTTTCCTTCAACTGAGAAAAATCAGTAAACTAAAGAAATGATGTCAGAACACGATCTGGAGCTTGTAATCCATCGTGTTTTGTCTTCTTGACTATTGCAACAGTTTCTTTTGTCTAAACAAGAAGGTGCTGTCTCGCTTGCAGTTAATATAAAATTCTGCAGCAAGAATTCTGACCCGCTCTAGTAGAAGAACTCACATTTCTCAGATCCTTAAAACTCTTCAATTTTTAGATTCTGGTTCTTAATTGCCAAATTTCTGCATGAAGTTAGTTTACAAAACAAAATAAAAGATATATTTGTTTTACTTTCATGGTAACCTGGAAAAAGAAGTCTCTCAGTTCTTCATTTAAAATAAAGAGTACAAATGTTACATATTGTAGCTTAAATCAAGGAGGAAGAAGAACACTATTTCTCAAATTTTTACATTTTAAAATAAAATTATAAAACATTTTTATTGTGTAGATCAGGGAGTGATTGGGGGCCGGGTTTAGTTTGTAACAGAAAAAGTACAACAACCTCAGGGATGACTAAAAAATGTATTGTTATCCAGAAAGCTACACCTGAAAAATCTTTTTAACTAGACCTTCTTAGAGAGCAAGAAAATGTAGTTAGATGTGGAATATAACAAAAAACATACAGTCTTGATTTTTATTTATCTACTTAAAAAAAAAATGGATGGTCCTTTATGTCAGTCAGTAAAAAATTAATTTTGTACAACAAACGCTTCAGTGTATTTGTTTGGATTCTTCACTCGAAACTGTCATCGCCCTAACATTTCTCTCACCAGTCTGCACTGTAAAAAAAGGGCCCAACTATCTTCTCTATTCATTACTCAGCACAGGAGTGTTTACCACTCAGTCATGTTCACACCAAAGAAGCCAAAAATGACAGAACGAGAAGTGAATGAGAAGCACGCCGATGTCCCGACAACAGAAACCAATAAAAAACAATTGACGTGTTCTGACTCTGTCATCTTCGGACCATGTTTTCAGGTTCAACTGGAGCTGGAATTTAAGTTCTTTATTATCTAAGAGGTCATGTGATGATGCAGTGTTTAACAACACACACATGTGAACACGCACACGGTTGCTCTGCCTGTTTCAAGTCACAGGCCGACCTTCTGCTTGTGTTTAGGCTGATTGAAGGTGAACACACACAACGAAAGGTTTTAGGTTCCACCCATCAAACATCATCAGCCTTGCTCAAGAGCTATATAAACGATCTGTTGTTTCCAAAAGGGGCCACATCGCAGGAGTCAAATACGACGGCAGAAATTTACAGGAATAAACACCCTGCTAATCTTTTTAAGAAGACGGTCATAATTCACTGGCCAATCGCTGGCTCATTTTAATTCCACTTTTCAAATAACATTGTAGAGAAGAATTATTGATTAATTTTAAACACAAAAAAGTTGAACAAAAACAAGAGAAAAGTAACATAATATTAGGTGCAAGTAAGGTTTTTCTTGTTGTTTTTTTGTGTGGAAACTAAGAAAAATGTAACACAAAAATACATATCTGATATAAAATCAAAAAGAGAAATATTAAATAAAATATTAATATTAATATAGAAGCAATAACGTTTCAATAATGTCAAATACATGAAAAAAAAATCAACCTTAATAAATAAATAAGGTTATTATATCAAGTAATACATATATATGAATGATTATTACTTTTAAAAACAATAATATAAAAAATTCTCTTAATAATATTTGATCAAAAATAATGTATTTTAATCTATTGATTTATCGCTGAAGCTGAGGAACAGATGTTTAACTGTATGTTGTAAGTCAGTTAATATGGGCAGTGCTAAAAACAGACAATGGGATTTTTTTTATGGAAGGTAACGCTATCTTTGTCTTTGTCTCGACCATGTTGAACAGCATCTGCACCTTTGGTCTCAAATAGTCCCCAAAGCTCTGAGTTCTTTAAAGGCACACATGGTTTTGTTGTGGTGAGTCCGAGACAGGAGACCTCTAGTGTCGGGTTTCACCAAGGGTCTGTCAGCGCCGACAAAATGAGACCCCTCGGGACAAAGGATGCCCGCCGCGGCGCTGATGTCAAAAACTGTTTACAGGTGATCCTTCACTTTTGTTTTCCAAAGAGCCGTGCAGACTGAAGGGGAACTCTGCTGTGAACGATTTGTGAGTGACAAGTGGACTCTTGTTTCGGGTCACGGGTGAGGATTTCGCGTTTCAGGGCCGATCGGGCCCGTCAGTCACATCCTCGTCGACAACCATCACTGGAGATTTTACACCTGGTCTGTCCTCTTTTTGTGGTGAGACTTTCGCCTGTTTTTGATCTGAGTCATTGTGATTTGGAGTCTGCGAATGTAACACCTGCTTCATAATGTCAGGTAAATTCCAGGAGCGAGTCAGTGAGTACCAGATGTGCCCGCGGTGTTAGACCTCGCCTCAACTACGGGCGATGTCGTCATGTTGTGCAACACACATTACATACTTGAAGTAATGGGAAAACCCAACCTTCCTGACTCACTATCATGTTTCAAATGAAGTCTTCCTCTCCAGGATGCAGTAAGTCCCTCATCATGATGATGTTTTGAAGTTCTTTGTACTTTATAAAGTTCTTGGCGAACAAGAGGTTATGAGAGCGGAGTCCATTATGACGTAATAACGGTCTTCACTCCTCCTCCAGCCAGCTGTGAACATGAATTGCTTTGTTTATACAGTCCCTGACGTAGAAAGACCATCTATACAATATCCTAAAACTGAAATAAAACATAATTATCATATTATAATTAATATCATAGGTTGAGGGAATGTTTTACCTTAATGTTGATTTTATCATAAAATTAAAATTCATTTTTTCCCCTGTCCGAAATCTCAGCGAACGAGAGGTTATGAGGGCGGAGTCCATTATGAGGTAACAATGGCTCCAGCTGTGATCACGCCCCATTTTGTGTATACAACGAGTCGTTTGGAGGTGGAGAATTCCGGTATTGATGACACGGGGTGACAAAACTAAGAAAGATTTAAGCAAATGATTATGTTATGTGGGCACCACACAGCAAGAAATAGCAGCTTACCCATAGTGTTTCCTGTGTAGCATGTTAGCCTTTTAGCTTCTGCTACAAACAAGCTTAAAATATAGAATTCTTGTTGGGGCTTTAATACAAGAGGGACATCATAGACGAGCACTATGGCGGACATCAGATGTTTTTCAATGCTTTTTGGACGAAGAAAAGTGAGCACGGTTCGCAACTGTCAAATCGATATATATATATTTCTTCCTATAACAAAATAATAATAATAAAAAAATGACAGATTACTCTGAAAATAATCTCAACCTTTCTTCAACGAGTTGAAAATTAGTGAAATTTGAAAAAAAAAAAAAAAAATTGGTGACTCTGTGTCTGCTTTAGCGATTCCACAAATATTAAAGATAAACTAATAATAGCATTTTAGCTTAAGTTGCATAACTTAATTGGTGACCAAATGCTATTGTGCATCAATAGACTGTTTTAATTTGTTAAATTTGGTTAAAAAATAAAAAGTTTTCTTTATATAAAACTGAACTTGGACCTATAACTTTTTCCAGTACTGTTTGTTCTACAGGTGACTTTAATGTTTGTTGTAAAGTGTGCTAGAACATTTCACAACAAGTTCAAGGCGATTTGTTTTTTGTTCATGCTTCCTTGACATCTGAGGTCAGAGACGCCGCTTAATGCAAGGTTAGCATCGTTTCATAAAAAGACAAAAGAACAAGCCGAGCGCCCACGCAACGAACATTCAGTCCAGCTGAATGACTCTGAATCGTAACTCCTCTCGCTGCTACATGACCAAACATGTGCGCCAAGAGTCATTGGTGTGATTTTCAGCTTCTGTCAGCAACACTTTGTCCGAGCGCTCACTGGATCTGACTTACGACTTCGCTAATGTTGACACAGCTCTCGCTCATGAATGGAGCGCAGATGCACAAACAGCTTTGAGATTGTGAAACAGCAAGAAGAGTCGACCGAAGAGCTGGATCTTATTCTATTATTCTTTAAACAGATGCACTGATGCGAGACGTTCAGGAAAGAAGAGGAAGCATTTATTTAATATTATATCATGAGGCAAAATACTTTAACGACGGTCAACAGTCACATCTTTCTTTTGATTCATAAAACGGTTGATACAAGTATAATAATGTTCATAATGATAAGAGTATTGTCAGAAAAAAAAGATTAAATTATCTTTCCTAAAAAGGCGGTCTACCCTAACTTTAATTTTAAGCCTTTAAAAAGGATAATTTAAAAAACAATTAACCTCATTTCTGAAGAGAAATTTTTTTTTTACTAGATTAAAGTCGTGTATATTATGTGTTTTACCGGATTTAAGTTGTATTTATTACCTGTTTCATGAGATTTAAGTCATTTATATTACATTTATTACAACATTAAATGGTATGAATTACATTTATTACAGCAATAAAGTCATTTTATTCCATTACAACATTATTGTTGTATATATTTGATTTTATTACGACATTAAAGTACAATATGTTCTGTTTATGACAACATTAAATTGTATATAGAAAGGCGCTATATAAAAAGAGATTATTATTATTATTATATTATATATTATTTTTATGACCAGATTCAAGTTGTATAAATTACATTTACTACAGCATTTAAGTCATTTTATGGCAACATCAAAGTCTTATATATTTCATTACGATATCAACATTGTATATATTACATTGATTACAAGTTTAAAGTTGTATATTTAATATGTTTATTATAACATTAAGGCCACATACAGTATATTACATTTATTACGACATTAAAGTAGAATATATTACCCTTTATTACAATATTAATGTCGCATATATAATGTTAATTACGAGTTTATTACGACATTACAGTTACGTTTATGACAACATAAAATCGCATATATTATTTTTCATTACAATATTTTCATTGTATATTTTATGTTAATGATCAGATTTAAGTTGTATATATTACGTTTATGACAAGATTCATATTGTTTATTACAAGATACAGGATATTTCTTTTAGAGACCCTAGTACTCATATTATTATATTCCAATCAATGGAAAATGTAAAAAAAAAAAGACATGGAACTAATTGGGGACAAAAATAACTAATGAACATTGACATTGGTTAACAATATCTCTTGATTTGAATGGAAAACATTATTAATGATCCTGTAGTTTAAGAAATTAACAAACTCTTCCAGATACACAGCCTGGGATTGAAGCACAAACAAGAAAGTTTCAAAACACCAGCATGTATGTTTGTGCTCTAGTGGGAGACTAGACTGTTGACTTCACTGTTGCACACAAATAAAAGAAGAGAATGGATCCGGCAGATTTCACGGATTCATCATTTTCCTGTCGACTGGGTTTCAATGAAGTCACGACAAAAGCTGAATCACCAAACTGGCACAGAGCAGGACAGTGTTCCAGAAGCAGGTCAGATCCGAGCGCATGTGCCCGTCAACATCCAGACCACTTAAAACACTCATATGGTCCAGTCATCAAACCACCGGTTCAAAGATTAGACGGAGAACACGACACAACTGCCTATCAGACACTTAACCTCAGGCCATGACATCACACACATCAAACAAAACACATTCATCAGAGTTGAAGTCGTGGTTCTTCTAATGTGCTTCTGAACATATTCAAAAACTAAAGCTCTCACAAATGGAATGCCTTGAGAATTCCAGACCAGACATGATGTCACCGAGGCTCTTAAATGTTGGGAAAGGAACCGGTATTCCAGGTAGAGGAGCTGGAAATTTAATTACAACATCTCGAGGGAAACTCGTAACCACCCGACATGGGGTTGTTGATGTTCACCCCCATGAAGTTTCAGAAGTCAGTTCTTCAACTTTGACCTCATTTTAAGCTTCTGACATCAGCGCCGGGGCAATGCAAGCTCCATATTTATTGTGTTTTATGATGACTGAGAGTGGATCCCTTTACCCCCTACTATCAACCACTTCTCGAGTCTTTTCTGTGTCACTCCTTTGATGTTACAGTAGAAAATGTTTTTCCTTTTATTTCCTGTGTTGCGTGTGCATTAAAAATTACGATTTAATTCAGTGTATGTTTCTCTGATGGTCATCCACAGTAGGATTCATTTTTGGATTCTTCCTTTGTCTACATATACTGCATTATATATTTTTAATTCAAAACGTTATTAAGCATTAAAATAGCTTTGATAACAATGAGCTCAATGAGACAGCAGGTGGCAGTAGCACACGGTAGGAGTGAAGAAGACAATATTGCCGCTCTCTCTAGACATAGAGTAATAAATCCTTGAACGGTTTGTTGATTCAGATCATAATCCAGAATATCAACAAACTTTTTTTAATTTCTAACGAACAGACAGGAAATTAAAACAATCATTTAAAAATAAATCATTAGTTGATCCCTTCTTCTTAACTCGACTCTGCCCAAACAACGCGGGGTCTAGTAAGTAGATAAAAGTGGGGAAATCCGCTTTTTAATAGTGAATGCGGTTGAGGTTTGGTGTAGAAAGAAAGGAAGTCGAGTACTCACCCAGCCAAAGAACAGACTTTTACGGCATTACAAAACACATTTACAGCCTGGTGAAAAAGAAAAAGCTTTGGTCTTCAACACTATTTTCCGTATAAGAACACACTTTCTAACACTTCCCTTTTAACAGATCCCTGATATTACATAATAAGAAGCACAGTCAATGGTGTATTAGCAACTATAGCCTCAACTACATGGACATGTTTTCATCGACCAATAGCCTTTTAACCTGCCCAAAATACACCCCTTGGTTAGATTCCGGCATTTCCAAGATGGCCGCGACCAAAGATTGGCTCAAAAGATTCATCATGGAAATCACAGATACTACATTTCTATTATATATAATATATTAATCCAAAGCAAAGTCACTCTGTAGAAAGCCAAAAACATAAAAATGCACTTTTAATGGCTTTTAATGTTCTACTAAGTATTTGCTCAGCAAAAACTTCCATGATCAAAACAACAACTACATAAAAATACCTTCAATCTTGGCACCATTTCAACAGAGAAATCATCAATATTCATTGAGTGTTTGAAATAGAATTATATCCTCAAGTCTTGGCAGTCAAGCTTCACCACGAAATGGACCACTCGAGCTTTTGGCAAAAAGTGAAAAAATCTGTCCCGAACAATATTTAAAAGCAAACAAAATGCTGCGTAGCTTTTATTGAGATCTGTTCCTCCTCCGGCCTGGCGTCCAAGTGTTGTTTCTCTACAGAGAAGAGGACTTTTACTGAGATATAAATCAGTGAACATTAAATCTGTGCCATAAAAGTTTGTTTCGCTCGCAGATAAAGCGGTTGATGGATCCTGACACGAGAACGCAGCATGAAAGACGGAGCGGTCTGGAAGTCGTTATGCAAAAAAAAAAAAAAGGTCGGGCTCCCTCTTGAATGTCCCCCCCACCCGACCCGAAGCCACTGAACGACCTTGATGGCCCGGAAGGCTGTAAACCCAGAGTGAGTTCCAGGGATGTCTGAGGACCACTGCCCCCCACTCTCTTATCCAAACATGACGGACGTCTGGCAACTTTTAGTGTCTGTCAGGGTGGAAATTACAACCTAACCAGGTATAGAGTGAGTTCCATTTAGATTTAAGCCTAGTTTTAAGTTCATCTTCAACAAGAAGAAGTGGTTTAAGCTTGTAGTCTGATGGTGCTTTGTCAGTGCAGACACACCACAAACAAATTAACACGAGACACAGTGTTTCAGAAAGCAATCATTTGACCAAGTGTGGCCAATCCGGTCCTCAAGGGGCCACAGTGGGTGCAATTTTTGGTTTTAACCATTGAGGTTTCAGATGAAACAAGCAACACCACACTGTTGGTCAACTGACCCTAAAACACTGACTTTTTCTTCTCTTGATTGGTGGAAGAAAAACCTGCACCCACTGTGGCCCTCTTTCCCACCCTGAACTAGACTACGAATTACAAATATTTATGTAAAATTTACAAAAATAAATACAAGTTTGAATGCTTTTTCTGGGGTTACATTTGTGCTTCGAAACAATTTTGCTGTCAAGTTAAGGCAAGTAGGGTTAGAACTGTGTAGTAAAAAATTAGTATAAAAAGTATCCATCTCTTCCCTCGTTCAGAGTTATCATCCCTTGTGATCTATTCCTTATTTAGTCATCTGATGTACCAAAGTGTCTATAAAACTTCTGGAGTGTATTTCAGAACTTTGGACATACTACTTAATGAAAGAGTAAAACTTCTTTTTTGTTGCAAACCCAACGCTGACTCGACCCAAATGCATGTGGTGACTGAAGAACGGGGAGACTCGACACCACAAGGTTTGAGGTTGCAGTTCATTTACACCCGTGATTAATAAGAAAAACAAACAATAGGAGGATAACCACAAAACAAAACCATGGTTCAAATTGGAAAAAGACTAAAAAAAACTAAAAACAAATCGGAAAATCTGTGGACATTCTTAGAAAATAGTACAATAAATACGTAGCTGTCAACACAAGCATACAGCTATACGAAAAACAAATCAAGGGAGCGTGAGGTATTACATCTAAATAGCTAAAAAACACCAGGGGAGAAACATACAAGGATAATCCAGGAATTCTCTGACACCACGGACTGGAACCATTTATCTGTCATTTGAGAAACGGAAGAGTGGGTCACCGAAAGGTATTTCAACAAAATGAAAGCAAAACAAACACTGATTATATAATTACATTTTAAAACAAAAGTTCAGTACGAAGCTCCTCCACCGTGCATGAACGCTGACCCCGGTTGAGTTGAGAACAGCTGAAACTGTTGAGGGCACGACATACCAGACGGGGGGGAAGAGAAGAGGTAAGTGTTTGGCTGTCATTGCCTAAGTAGGTGTGTGTAGACGTGTGTTTGCACGGCACTTCCACAAGCTCTGTGCAGGTCCGCTCATTTTCAAAGGTCCAGGACAAAAAGAGGCAAATATAAATCATCCGTCTGAACTTTCTTTAACCTTGAGAAAGGCTCTTGTTGACTGATTCATAACCAGAAACTGTAACTCGTGGGTCTGAACTTTTGTTTCATATACTTCTTGGACCGTCACAACTGGGTACATCCATTTATGCTCCTTATCTCGCGCCGAGTGTCCCTTGCAAACCTGTCTCTGGGGAGTTGTTTTATAGGCCGACCATATAAGTGCAGAGTCCAATAAAGTTCTCAAACTGAAGTCCTCCTCTGGTCTCACACGGACCAGGACTGTACTGGACTCCCATCTTTGGTAATACATGGAATAGAGACTCTCATCCTGACAACTTCAGCAGAAGAAGAGAAAGCTTTTATCAATATTTATATTTATTTTTATTTAGAATTTAAATAGTATACATTTAAAAAAAATATTGTAAGAAGGACACTACTGTGTTATTTGTAGGATTTTTGTAACTTAATGAATGAACGCAGGAGTTCCAGGAAATCAAGGAAAAGCCTGAACAAATAAAAATGTCTAAAGCGCTATATAAATACAAATTACTTACTTGAATTGTATTTTTACAAAATGATTTTGACAATTACATTTCATTATTTTATTTTTTTAGTACTTAAAATGAACTAAATTCTATTTTTAATCATTATATTCTAAATATATGTTTTTGTATATTTCAATTATTTGGTTAAAAAAAAAAAAAGTTTTTTTTTATATTTAGTTATTACAGTAACTTGTAAATATTTGATATAAATATATTGAAGATTATTTGTCTGGTGATTTTCTGTTGAAATTCTTTGGGTAAAAACATTTTTAACTCTTTAATTTCTGCTTGTATGAATTTATTTTTGTCTTGTTAAAATTGTGTAGTGTTTATCTATGTTTCCTTTTCCATGCATCTGTGTTATCTTCGTGCACCTCATCGTTTATCTTCTTCTCATTCAACAAGTTTCTTTTTTCATACGCTTCGCTGAGATGTTCGTACACTTTGGAGCAAAGTTAAACCCCGGGGTTGTTTTTAAACAGCTTTACAGAACAGAACACAAAGCTACAATCTTTTATTTCCTCTATTTTGAGTTTTTTTACGAGCCGAAGACAATCCTGGAACAGACTCTGAGACGTTTCCAATTACCCTCCTCAATTAACAGAGAGGCTTGAGCTCGTTAAAGCCTTTAATCCTGTTTATGACACGAGATTATGACCAGAAGCTTCTCGTTCAGCCCTCGGTGGAGAACGTCCTGCAGATGAAGGAGTAAGAGTAAGAGAAGTGTCAGTCATTTTACTAATGATTCCCTCGTTATATATTCTCGCACAACTTACGATGAAAGATTCTCCAACATTTTTCAAGATCTGTAGATGAACAGGTGGCTTGTAATGAAATCCTGTGTAGATTTGTGTAAAGACAAAAGTTGTCTTGGGGGTTTACACTCATTAAACATGGAGTTTTTGAAAACTATTTAAACAGACAGTGTTGGCCTATAGTAGAGATGGTGTGATGAAGCTTCATGAAGCAGTGTCATGTTGTTTAGAGGTCAGTAGGTGGCGCCATCAGTTTAAAGATGATGTGATGTTTCATTAGAACAGTTGTTCAAAACAAAGGAAAATAGTGCAGAGACCACCATCTAGTGCACTCTGAAAATAATGACACTGCTTCATGAAGCTTCATGAAGCCTCAGTCGATTATTAACACTGGTGCAAGAGCTATTGGTCTGACCAGTCAGGATTGTTTAGGTCCTGGAGATCGTGGAGACCTCCTGGACTCTCAGACAGACAAGAACTCCCTCACAAACTGCAAGAAAATACCGGGTTGGCTCTGTCACGTTCTGATTACGTCAAGTTGATTTTATTAGATCAGGACTCATGTCTGTCCTGAAAACTTTTTAGACAAATTGCCAAACTTCTGATCCACTGATAAAACCAGATGTTTCTAACGGAAAACTTTTTTTCATTTGTTTAAAGGTCTGATGTTTCATTAGAACAGTTGTTGAAAACAATGAGCAATACAAAGAAAATAGTGCAGAGACCGCCATCTAGTGGACTCTGAAAATAATGAAACTGCTTCATGAAGCTTCATCAGACCATAACTGCCTAATAGTTCCACATAAGGTAGCCAAAGGGTCTTGTTATGCTTTTCCACTCCAGTTCCAGCCCTACTTGGTTGTCACTTGTTTATTGTGTTGTGCTTCCTAAAATCTGATTGCGGTGGGCGGGGCCATAACATAACATTGAACCCCAAAAAACTTTGCACAAAAGGTATTTTTTCGTGTTTTCGATTTTCGAAGTCACATGACCAGTTCACTACTAAATGTGATGCTTTATCAGACAACAAGGTTTTGAGAGTCCGCCTCCATCAAGTCAAGTCCTGCAGGATTAGTTACTTCTGCCAAAAACAACCTTGTTAAGAAATATGGCTTTTATTTCCATCTGCTTTTTGCTCCTCGAGCCTAGTGTGGTTCAGTTGTCAGTCCTACTGCTGGAGATGTCTTCATTTTCAAATCCGACAGAATTATTCACGTTCGTCATCAGTTAATGTGACATCATAATCTTCAACGCACACTTGCACAAAGTGATTTATCAGCAACAGCATTGTGAAATTCATCTGAAACTACAACCACATGCTGAAACTGTATGAAGGTTTCAGCGAAACACGGCATGTTTAGAAACATTTCCACGTCTGTTTAGATTGTATGCGTTCATGATTCGAGGGTTGAGTAATTGTATTAATTTACGTGAGAGGTAATCCACGGGGAGAGAGGGAGAGATTTGACAGAGCGGCTTGTTTAAGCTACACGTCGTGTTTACTGTAAATAGGACAAAGCCGTGAATGTGCTGAACTCACTTGTCAACAACTTTTGCCCACCGGACTCGTTTGTTTGGCCGATCGGAAACTTCCAGCGCCAGACAAAGAGCCAGTGTGAGAGCGAGGATACCTGCGTGTGGTACAGTTGGGAGATTAGATCAGAATCTCACAGATGATCGAACAACTTGTCATGTCAGAGGATGACAGTTTGTTTTGAGGACAGTTATGGATACTAAATAAATAACCATAGTTTTAATGATAATGTTTAAAAGTCCAAGTTAGGAAATATATATACATTTTTTATATTTTTTAATAATTGTTAATCATTTTACTATGCAAATTGATTTTAAAATATATTATAAAAAAATATATCCAATAGAAAAAAAAAGAAGTTAGTTTATATTATTTAATTGACATATATACCTGGTTTAATTTAAATTAAATGTTTTTATTAGTAAAAATTGAACATGATTTGAAACGTTTTCTGCACATTTTAACTGTTTAAAAATTAAAAAAAGAGTGAAACACACCCTTACATTTTTTGTATTGCTTCATTTACATTTATTCATTGTTTGCATTTGTTCATCTACGTTTTTTGTTTGTTGTTTTTTAAGGTAAGGTAAGGTAAGGTAAAACTTTATTGATCCCTCAGGAGGTCTCGTTCAGGAAATTGTTTTTTTCCAATAGCCACAGAAAATACAGGAATTTTTCATAAAAAATAAATCAAAATAAAATAAGAACAATGTTATCTACTTAGTTTTAATACGACAATATATTTCTCCAACATAGGTCATAATTAAATAAATGACATTTTTGCTTAAAAAATAGATTTCATGGCAGTGTTTTTTCTTTTTTCTCTTTTTATTGTCTTACATTTGTGAATTCAGTATATATCTGTAATTTAAAAAGAAAATCTACAAATTGTATTGAATTGTTTTCAAAACTAAGTACATCACAAGCTCAGCCCTGAAAAGAAAATACTTATTACATATTTAAGATCTAACGAGTGCATATAATAATATAATACATTAATTGCTGTATATTTACATACCAGAGTCCTCTCACCACAGTGCAGAATGATAACCACAATCTTCAACCACATTATGAAAGGTGGAACCATACGTCATAAATGTGGCTGACAGATATGTAATTACACAAATACCCTCATTAGAAAGAACTTGCTCTTCCTTCGCGTCACCCACGACCACACACAGAGATCTAAATTAGAACATACAAAACCAAAAGCACAGCTTGGGAGTAATTACAAGAATTATTGTGGATAATAGTCTCAACAAATGTGTCCTCGTGTGAACCTGGAATTGGTATAAATAGTTCTGCCAATGGATTAATAAGACATTTATCCATAATAATCTGTAATAAAAAGCACATTTTTATTTTTTTATTTTTTTAACATGTGAATGATTTAATGTGACAGAACAAGAGGTTGATTTAAAGCCATTCATTGTTCTTATCACACTTCAACAGATGCAGTTCTACTCATTTATATTCTTGCTGTATTTGACCCTTGTGTTATCTCAAGGTCACACATTTGCTTTCGGGCCTTCGGGTCACCTTGACCCTGAGATAAAACAAGGGTTAAGGCAAGTCCTACGTGTTGCAGCAAAGCTTCCTTTTGTTCATTTTTGTCTAAATCATTAGAAAATTAAAATAAAACATCAGGTCTGTACAAAGCGCTGTAAGTTAATACATCAATTAACAAGTATTACACAATTAACCAGATAAATCATTGTCAAACTCATGGTGCGGCAACTTGAAAGAGAAACAGAAAAAAAGTTAGAGATTGACTCAATAAAAAATAGAAGCACTTATTATGAGTATAATTAATTAATCGCGATTAATAGCAGTAAATGAAACCCAAGTTAAAAGTTCTGTTTTCATTCTAAAAACACATCACCAGGTGAATTTCTGTTGTTCTTCGTTTGTAGTTTTTAGACAAAAGCAATCACAAGTTTCTCGTCAACATTTTTGGTGCGATCATCGGAGCGCCAAATAGGTTTTAGTGTTTTTTTGTGTAATTACCAAATGGCCTCGAGCACATTTTGGAAAACATCACAGAAGATTATCAGAAAACAAGTGTTTTTGTGTGGTTTTTGTGTGATTTAGGAGGAAGCTAAACGAACACAAAGATGTTAACTCTGACCAGAGTTGTTTTCCAAACAATATGGATGTTTCATTACTGAGCAAAAATAGTTGGACTAAATGAAGCCTCGTTATTCCAATTTTATACCAGATCTGATTTATTTCTTGGCTATAGGTCTCCTACCAAATTAAATTCGGGTTTATTAGAAAGCAACATTTTTTTTTAAAATTAAAACACATTTTTAAAATCTTTTCAAAGATTGTAATACTGCTATGAAAATGCTGACCGGGTTCAAGGGAAAAAAAACGTTTTATGAAGCATCATTATGCTTCCATATCCTGAAAGTTATTATTCATCTTGTGGCTATAAATGGCTTTATGAAAATCGAAAAATAAAAGCTGACTCTAGCAGTTTTGCTGGAACGTTGGCAAGATGTTGGTAATGTTCTAGTGACAACTATCGCTATTTATTTTTAGCCACTATAGCACCGAGGTTGTGCGTCATGATTAGATTTTTACGCTATAATCATCTGTTTTCCATTTCTGATTTAACAATATGGACGCCACATCAATCAAGCAGCAGGACTTTGCCATTACTGTTCACTTCCCAAAGGGGCGCCTGCATAACTCTGTAAGTAGCTCCCTCAGCTGCTATTGTTAAAGAAATAATGTTTCCC
Source organism: Callionymus lyra (assembly GCF_982586985.1). Taxonomy (NCBI): domain Eukaryota; kingdom Metazoa; phylum Chordata; class Actinopteri; order Syngnathiformes; family Callionymidae; genus Callionymus; species Callionymus lyra. Next base: position 20,630,980 of record NC_141831.1, read on the forward strand.
TTCAGCTACCTAAAGTGGTAGAGGCCAGTAAACAACCAGTGCTTTTTGCTTATAATGAGGAAAAGATGCTGGTAAATAGGAGTTTCATCTGCCTCAAGATTGACTTGTGTGCCACACTCACATTTGTGGGATTGGACTTGAAACAAGATAAATACGACAGTTTATACGGATTTTTGGTACTTCACGTACTAATGTGGGGTTTTTATAAAAGGGCACTTTCACCAGCTTTAATGAAGTTTTGAAACAGGGATTACATGAACACCATATTAAATGTCACCGGTTGTTGTCAACAAACACAAAGGATAATAGATGAAAATCAAAAGTGTAGATGGTGGAGTATTTTAACCATTTAGAGTCTGTTTTTTAGTAGTTTTTTTCTGGTTTGTAAATATATTTGGTTCATTGCTTTGACTGATATATTCAGTATTATGATCCTATTTTCTAGATTGTGTTATTTGAAATTAAATTCCAAGTCATTTCAAAAGGAACGCTTTAATTGAATATATTTATTCTTTACGATTTCCCTTTAGGACGTTTGAAAATCTCAGTGATTGTTTTAAATATATATATATTTTTGAATGAGAAATGTTCATTATTTTCATTTCAATTGTTTTACAGAAAAATATTGTATTCACTGTTGATGGACAATAGTGCTTGAGCTCATTTTTTCCAACTGACCTGGTCCTGTATCTAACCTATATATATATTTCTGCATATATATCTATATATATATTTTAACTATGATCTTTGCGCTTTATATTTTCACCTTGTTATCTCTTTGCACTTTGTTCTTGCTTTTATGAAACTTGCTGTACCTTCTATTGTTTGCCGTGTACTGGAAATCTAATTTCCAGATGGAGATCTCCAGAGGGATTAATAAATCTAATCCAACAATAATAATAAAAATAATCACAACTTTCTAAGTCACATTATAATCACCTATAAATGTGTAAATATCTTGGTGGTGAAAGGTGTCATTTTTCAATTATTATTTAGGACCATTTTTATTGGTTGATTTATGCTCTCAAACTGAAGTATGCAAGTTGTAGAAATAAAAATATTATATAGTCTGACATAGTCTAACATAAACTCATCTGTGAAAGTGTGGGAATTGTGGGTATTTAATTCCCTAAGATAAAGGTTGATTACTCTAATACCTGTAGAATCTGTTCTGTTTCTAAAGTATAAGTCTAAAAAAACAAGCTGTGGGAGCTGAAGGCTAATTGAGGATCCGTCTGTCTCTCACGCAAACTTAATTTTCCCCCAATAATGTCGGAGTCGAAGCAGCTAATGATTCCTCCAGCAGCTTTCATCCTGTCGGAAGCAGACAAGCCATGACCTGCTTCTTTGTTAAGGAGCCAGCGGCAACCTGAAAACCAGATAGTGAACAGATTTGAGGAGATTTAAACGGACCTGCTGAAGGGAAAATCCGTCCGAGAACAGAGACGAGGCCTCTGAAGTCTGACACAGATTTATGTAGGGAAGCGTTTGAAGACGCCCCAAATATGAAACCCGTTCATCTTCCCCATAAATCCCGGCGAGCCGTCATTCTCGGACGACCTCGGAGGAAAAACTACCTTTGATGGTCAGGTGGACACGACTGCTTGATTACCAGAGCGACAGTTTAATGATGAGATACAGAGTTTTTTTTATGAGCTTTTCACATAAGTTTCCTGCAGTATGATCAAACATCTCCTTGGTGCTGAACAATTAAAGTGTTCCAAAAATTATTTCACCTTTTTTCTTTCATTCCTGCCAATACATTATCATTACAGCATATTTAAAAAGCCTTTATGTTTTTATTTTTTGCTCCAAAATGAGTAAAATGTATGACATTTATATTTAAAATCTTTTCTTTTTAATGGTAATGATCTATTTCTCGTATTTTTACAAAAAACAAACAAATAAACTGTTAAGTCAACAAGCTTGAAATTGATTTTTCTTCTTCTCTGAATGTCACTTAACGATTACTTTCATCCAAACGTGTCCCGACCTGTCGTGCCTTTCAGTTCTCATGACTGATTTTATCGCAACCTCTGACTCTTCCCGCGAATAAACTAAACTAACACTGTGACGCGGCGTCAGCGATGACGGTTGTGATCAGTTTTCTGCGAGTATGTGACTCAAAACTGACTTGTCATGGTTTGTCTGGAAGAGAAGCTCAATGAGGTCATTGTGTCTGCAGTGAGGAAACCAATCCAGTGACTCACTCTGTGACATTTAAAAACTCAAAATCCTATCAATTAAAGAAAATCCCTTTACAATTCATACTCACCTTTTCTATTCAGGCCAGATTAAATATTTATTTCAGATGAATAGAACTGTTTTGTGGTGCTTTATTTAATTTTAATGATAATAATCCCATTTTACAATAATTGTGTTTTCTTTATTTTTTTGTATAACAGACAACTTTTCCTGTTGAATGTTGTGGGAAAAGTACTGGATCACGCTTTTTTTGCTTGGATTCTTTAAAGATTTATGTGTTTATATCTACTAGAATAACAACTTTTACATATATTATCAGAGAACAGTGGTCTCAGTGTATAGTAAGGAAAAAACTTGAAGTCTGGGCTTCACTTTTCTACAACCAAATCATTCTTTCATTACTAAAAAAACAACAACTTTGCAATGTTTTGGTGAGCTGTCATTAGAGGTAACACAATACTTCTGAGTGACTAAAAACATGCTGATTTCCACTGTTTATATTTTGGTAAATCCACTCATAATTTTGTTTACAACGCTTACAACGCTTTACAATGTTTACACACCACTCTACACAAAATAAATGCCTGATCTATATGAAAATGTCTTTCATTATAAAAAAAAGTTTAACTCGTCCATAACGTAACTATCTCTACTAACAGGTAAAATAAAATTGTGTTAGAGACAAGTTACGAACCCACATCTCTACTAGGAGACCAGAATACACATTCAGTTCATGGGAAGGAATCAACCTTAAGTCTGGCACTTTAGACCACTTGGCCACCCTGACACTGATACAAGCCCCACTGAAAGATATTTCTTAATATAATTAAGTAAGTAAGCAAGTAAATCCCCCAAATATTTCTGCTAAGATTGGCTGTATTTACATGCACCACTCTGATCGGAAAATGCTTCATGAAAACACATCTTTCAGTTCTATACTCTATACTTTGCTCTGAAGTAGTGATGATCTGATGAGGCTTCATGAAGCAGTGTCATTACTTTCAGAGTCCACTAGATGGCAGTCCCTGCAATATTTACCTTTGTTTTGAACAACTGTTCTAACGAGACATCACATCATTTTTAAACTGATGGCGCCACCGACTGACCTCTTAACAACATGACACTGTTTCATGAAGCTTCATCAGACCATCAATAGTTTAAAGCATTAACGTCTAAAGTTTTGTAAAAAAAAATCAAAATGAATGTCCATATGACAACGAAACTGCGATATCAAGTCGTGAATAACCATTTTTTCAATATGGTATGTTTAAAGTGATCCTATCCAAGGTTTTATTTCAGTATTCCTGGTTGGATAACAACCATGTAACATAATCTCCGGCTAGTATTTAAAACCAAACCTCCATTGAGATACCAGAAGTCCAAGTGCGTAGGAATAAACAAACCTTTCTACCACAGATGGAGAAGTCTTCTTAAAACACAATTAGTTGTATATGAATTATTAAAACCCCAAATGTGTTCGGTAAGAATTGAGGGCTTTGTTTCTCCAGTGACATCACCACATAACATAAGAGCCGAAAAACATGTCAAAAGCGGAATTTGAACCCACGCCTCCCATCAGAGACCAGTGTAAAGTAAGTAAGTAGGTAAGTAATGGTTATTTCTATAGTGCCTTTCTAGACCAGGTTCACAAAGAAGGACTTATCCTTGAGTTTGGTACCTTAGACCGCATAGCCATCCTGATACCAGAAGAACTTGAACCTGAAATGCCCCAAAATTTTCAGTGAAAAAAAATATATTCTATTTTGTGTTTGGATGCAGCATATCTAGTTACATAACAACAACTTAACTCATTCCTCAAAAGGTAAAGAGTAGACACGGGTAAAGATAAAAGCTGTTCCTGAAGAATCCAATCCTTTAAGAGAGCTCCTCGAGCAGGGGAGAGGACTTTTAAGTGGATTAAGAGTTCCCTCAGCAGGGGAGGCAGAGGAGATACTGGATGACAGGAAATTAATGAAACACCACAGATTGGATCATGCAGGAATCATGTTTGTGATTCATTACTTCTCCAAACGAACACAGCATACCTGGAGCAAACACATCATCCAAAATGATAATAAATGCTAAAGGATCTACTTTAAAATTAATATAGTTTGATTTTGAGACAACCATATCTTTGACACATAGTAAGTAAGTAAGTCATTTTTATTTGTATAGCGCTTTTCCAGACCAGGGTCACAAAGCGCTTAAACAATCGAAACAATATTCAATAAAGTATATACTTTAAAGTAAGTAAGTAAGTAAGTCATTTTTATTCATATAGCGCTTTTCCAGACCAGGGTCACAAAGCGCTTAAACAATCAAAACAATATTCAATAAAGTATATACTTTAAAGTAAGTAAGTAAGTAAGTCATTTTTATTCATATAGCGCTTTTCCAGACCTGGGTCACAAAGCGCTTAAAGAATCTAAACAATATTCAATAAAGTATATACTTTAAAGGTCAAGATAAAACTGATAACACAACAAGAGTTCCAGAAAATCAAGGAAAAGCCTACATGTGGGTAATAGGATCAGAATCATGAAACTATATATTGCCAGTCACGTAAGAACAAAACAGGATTAAAAAAACAGGGATTTTTCGTGGCGAAGAGGAAAAGACAAGACAATCGACAATAGTAAAAAACCTTGAGGCACTTCCTGACAAAAAAGAAACTACCAGTCTTTTGAAATATTGACTTTTAGTTGGCTTAGTGGGGCTAACTGTTGGCAATTTACTTTTCTTGGTAGTAAAAACAACTTCTTGGAGCTGTTCGACATCTGAAATATGTGGGACTAAAAAAAACAACAACCAGATTTCAATTTAATTGACCAAAAGAAACTAAATATTTACACACTTTTCTTTCTGTTAAAAAAACAGCATCTTGAGATTGACAGACTTCACTTTCCTTCCATGTCTGATGGACTCTCATCCTGGCTGTGTCCCCTCCCTCTCAGGAGGGGCCGGGGGCCCCCGTCATCCCGCGTCAGAGGCGGCTCCCATATTTAAACCTTGAATGAAGAGGGGGAGGAAAGTTTTGTCAGCTGGGACAGTGTTGCCTAGCAGCTTGTGGCGGATACTTCACGTCTGTTCGCTCAGCCCGAGGAGCTGCGGATCTATCGCTTCAACGCCGCCTGTCAGCGACCTGTTCTCCCCGCACTCGTCATGCCCAACACGCCGCAGACCGTCACGCTTCTCGGACCTTCTCCCTGGGGGTTCCGCCTGGTCGGAGGACGAGACTTCAGCGCCCCTTTGAGCATCTCCAGGGTGGGTGGAAAGTTCAGCAAGTTTTTGTTTCATTCAAAACTAACTTACCGGCGTTTTTTTTTTTAACCGTTATTTTTATGACCAAAAACCGACGAGTTCACAAAAAAAATATTACCCGGGACTGACTTGTTGGACTTAAAAAAAAAGTTTGTCAGATTTAAAAAAAAAAAAAAAAGTATGTGTCAGAAGTGGGATTCGAACCCACGCCTCCAGTTGGAGACCAGAAGTCCCTGAGTTCAGGAAGGAGTGAACCTTGAGTCTGGCGCCTTAGACCGCTCGGCCATCCTGACACTGTCGGTATTCGATCTTCAAAATAGAAAGTGAATCCTTAGTCTTTTTTATTTTGACAAACGAGACGTTTAAGAAAACCAATCTGACATATTATCTGACATTAAAGTCTTAGATGAATTGGAATGAATCATGGAAGTCACTTTTTTAATCGCTCAAAGAGTACAGACCTCTGCCAAGCAGCTTATATTCATTCATATGGTGAATTTGATAAACTATTATTGTTCTTCTTTCATTTTATTTAATTAAAAATTAAACGTTTATTAACAATATCACTTATTATCTTATCGAGTTACCTATGCGGGACAGCAGGTGGCAGTAGTCCGGCTTGTTTACGTAACCTAATAAGACCTGGGCAAAGTGCGTCCCCTAGTTAGAATTTACTTGAAATTAATTTAAATGAATTAATAGGATGGTTGTCTAATAATAAAGTATACCTTAGTAAAGATAATATCAGATTAAATCTGTCCTTTTGTAAACATTTTTATATGCAACTTTGAATCCATTTAAAGCTTCTTTTTCTTCTTGATTTTGCTAGTTTGGCTTGACAGTTCCTCAAGACTGGCCAAGTATAAAATGTGGCCCCATGGAAAATGTGTAGTTTCCCATCTAGACTATTTTAGACTGGTTCCTCAGACCAGTGGTCCCCAACCCCCGGTAAGGGGACCACTCCAGGTTAGTGAAGCATTTGTTAACCAGTCGCACAAATAAAAAACATTGATATAATTTCTGATCTATTGATTATTACTTTTTTGTTTTGAACTTTGTATTTTTCCCTAAACTAACATTAGCCTTTGATTCTTGAGACATCATGCTTTCTTTAAAAAAAAAATAATTTATTAATAAATTAATTTAAGTTAACTCTATATTATTTATTTTATCTGAAAGTCTAATAAAATGACATTTAACTGCTTGTGTTACGAAAAAGGTTGGCTTAGACCACCTGACCCTTCCTGACATTGACAAGATGACCTCAATTTAAGGTTTTGGCTAAAACATGTTAAGCAATACAATAAGTACTCTGTATTGGTACTGTCTCTTAGTATATTCAGTCAACTTGTGATAGTATTACATTTAACTTTTGTAACTTTTCTCTGTGTAGAAGTGAGGGGGCAATTGGCCCTCCCAGTCAGGTGCTATAATTATGGTATTCCTGAAAACTCTGTGAACTTTACTGACCCTCCAAATTTGGGTCATGAGTCGGGATACTGGCAGGGTTTCTGGCGGTAGCGAATGGTCGACTCCAGCCAGGGTAAACACATGGGCTTTCAGTGGAGAGCGCCTGAGGAGGGCGGAGCTAGAACATTTGTTTTTCATCAGTGCTCTTGTGCGCCGCTGAAGGATTCCAGGTGTCTCCTCAGCTGGATCACGGCTCCAAACGGGCCCTTTAACTACAAGAGTTTTCAGACCGAAAGTGTGATTTCTAGATTTATGGCTGCAATTACCGACATGGAGAGAACATCTTGTTGAGGTCGCACTCTGACCTCGGCCTCGGACCAAAGACTTAGGCACTATCGTTAAATACCCGACATCGATGGAAGCTTGTTGATCAGAAACAGAGTTGGACTAAAATCATAATCATTTTTATTTCCAAATCTAGTATTGTTAGTTATTTTATTAGAGTAAAGGTGAAGATAAATCATTTGAATAATACTAACAAATTATTTTTAAACAGATTAATGTCGTATTGATTAAATACATTCTCTGATGCTTACATACAAACAGAAAAGAAATGTTAGATGAATTGACATTTTTGAACTTTAAAAAAAACATTTTGAGAAACTCTCAATGCATGATAAATATTAATTATTAATAGAATATCCATCGAGAAAAGAAAAAAGCAGCAAAGTAGTTATTTCATAGTATAATTTTTACCTTTCATTGATAGTCGTATTCAAGAGACAGACATGTCATAAAAGAACATAGTATATGATATGTACGTACTAAAATAAATAATAATATAAATAAAATTTAAAAACAATAAAATTAAGTTAAAGGCAGAGATAAGATGTGCATTATATTGTTATTGTAGGTACACAGAGTTAAATATGCATATTTATATGTAATAAGTTCTTAAAACATTTATGAAAAGAACATGATTTACTAGATTTTATATTTATTTATATATTATCCAAGCATTAGCATTAATGCTAATGCTTGGATAATTAGTTGAGCTATGAGAGTCGGACGTGTTGTTTGTTTGGCTGGCGATGAGTCAGCAAAAGTGCTTCCCCTTGAGGATATAACCTGCTCACCTTTCCTTGGATGTTTTCCTGGAACGGTCAGCAGGATGAAGCCGCCAGGAAACGCCGCAGCATCACTCAAACTATGACCATCGAAACATTCTAAGGCTTCCCACCGTGCTGCTTCAACTCGGCAACAGTTAACAGACGATAAAAGTGGACAGAACGAAAACTTGATCTAACATCTGCTATTTTCTCCTCACGCTTGCTATATACCGTATGTAAACCTGAGGGATATAAAGTAGGATTATGTGTCTGATGTAACCTACAGTACATGGAAATGTTACAGAGAGACTTAAATATACCACAACCATAGTTTTATTAGAAGTGGGATTTAAGGCCAGAAATCAAATTCACTAGTCTGGCACTTTTAACCACTTACATCCTGACACTAAACATGGATTCTAGTTGCTTGTTAACAGTAGTTTGCCAGTAAAATTTGCTTCATTATTGAATATGAAAAATACTTTAAATTGTTTTCTCAGTCTTGGTCGTGGTCGACAATGAACACTACAATGTACACAATATTACATTCAACTAGTAATTCATCATAATGCTAGTGTAGCTAAGTGTTAGGTTGTAAAAAAAAAAGCATGTCATAAGTGGGATGTAAACCCACCCGTCCAAAAACTCCATTCTATGGATGGTGTCTGGCGCCTTAAACCACTTGGCTATTCTGACAGTGACCATATGAATATGGCTCTTTGAAATTAGCCTGGCCGTATAACTTTCTTTTTTATTGAATACAAAATGTACTGTGAATATGATTTTTCCTTGAACTAGTCAACTTGGTAGAATCAACATTAAACACTTCTACACTTCTACACATCTACTTTCATAGTTCATTGTAAAGCTTGTGAAGCTAACATTTAGTTTCTTGACAGAAGTGGGATTTGAACCCACACTTTAAACTGAAGATCAGAAACCCCATTCATATTTCCATTCAGCCAACCTGACACGGAAAACTTTACCTCAAAGCTCACGAAAAGCAGTCCAGTATAGTATTCTGGTATAGTCTCTTTAATTGAAGTACTTTTGATAATTGGATATATTCAGTCAACTTTGAACACTTGTACACAATGGTACAAGTAACTTATATAACATCATAAAAAAAGCTCTAATTTTTGGCATAAACTGGCGAAAAACTAGTCAGAAGTTGAATCTCAACCCAAGCCTCCAACTAGAGACCAGAAAGTAGCATTGCAGTATAGCTAACTCCTTTATTGAATAAAGCTAGTGAAGCCAACTATTAGCTTAATCATGTCTTGCTTAATCTTAAGCAATTATTTCTTGTCTCTGTCAAGCTAAACATTAGTCATGGTTAATCGATATGCTTAAGCATTGACAAGAAACAAAGTTGTACATAATATTACATTTCATTCCTTCATCATAAACCTAGTGAAGTTTATTGATACTAGTGTAATGGTAATGACAGAAAGCATGCAAGAAGTGGGAATTGAACCCACGCCTAAGACTGGAGACCAGAAGGCCCCATTCTTTGTATCTTTCGTTTTATTCATTTGGCTCACTCCGCAAAATATCTCCCTTCACTTTCATGTACTTTACTACTTAAATAAAAAGATAGATGTGATTAAACACCTGCACTTAGTCCCAGAGGTTGTTTCTTGCTTGATGGTATTTACGACTGTTTCCAGAGTAAGTTGTAAATACCAGTAAGCCAGGTCTGATGGCAGCAGCTGGTTCTTTGCTTTAGGTGATAATGTTCCAGGATCAGGCCGTCAGTACCCTGCCAGCTTTTTAGGACCCAGACCACTTTATGTTGTCTGAAAGTATTTGTTCTGATGCTGCGTGCTCTCTGGTGGGCTGTCGGAGGTGCTGGCGCTTGCATTTCTTTTCAATGGTCTGATCGGAAATATGGAGAGTGCTTGAAATTGCAAAACAACTCTGAACCTTAAACAGTATTGTTGATGTTTTACCTTGTTTTTATCTTCAACTTGGTAGACAAATACGTCTTGAATGATCAGCCAGAATTAAAAAGTTTAAAGTAGACTTGGTAAATTTTTTTAAAATTAAAGTAGATCTTGGATTACTTAATGGATTACTGTAAAGTTAGAAATCGAGATTAAAAAAAGTAAGCAAAAAGACAGGATAATCGTCAAGACAACTGGTTTAAAAAAGAACTTGATTAAACTCACAAGTTTAAAAAACAAAGAAACCTGAAAAGACTGATAAATTCTAAATGACATTTCGTAGTCTGAAATAAATTGGTCAAACCACAAATTCCAAAATAAACATGGTAAATGGAAAACCCATCTATTACATGTCAATCTTAAAACATAGACTAGATTAGCTGGACAGTAAAACCCCAATATGTAAGATGGAGAAGTGTGGCTTCTGGCGCCCCCTAGTGTAACAGAAATGATGTAGCTTCTCTGTCTCTAATTTTAACACAAACACAGTTTTTTTTTTACCAAATGATAAGAAAACTAATGTGGCCAGTTTCTCGCTTCATCATACTGGTAACTTTAAAAAGTGTCTTCACCCGACCCAGCAGTTTGGTTGTTACCTGGACACTTACAGACTCTACTAGTAGGTCATCCAGACATGGACTTGGTAAAGAAAGAAACTTGGTGAAGCGGGTAAGGCTTGTTAAATGAATCAAATATATTGTAGTCTCTGACTAAAACGCCGGTAAATTCCTTCTCACTAGCTTCTGGAGGTCAACCAGGGACGTCTCCACAACCAGCCATGTAGGTGTCAGACACGCAGACGGTGGCATTTAAACGTCAATTTTGTAACTTCGGAAGGCATTTCGGGAGTACGTGTGGAATATAACAGTGATGGCAGAAGGTGACGCAGGACACTTGTCAGTCTTGATTTACAGGAAACACTTCTCGGCGCTTGAATTTAACAAGAGGAAATGATGTAATCGGCTTATGAGGGTCTCAATCCTGCTGTTGCTTCATTCCTAAGGCAGGCATTTCTGGAATGTGCTAAACACGCAAGACGTTATTTAATACATCGTTTATGACTTGGGTGTTTGACAAAAAAGGGCAGCAGTTATGAATCCAATGAACCTGATGTTCTCCGTGCCCTCTAATCTCTCAGCGTACGTCCGTCCTCGCCGCATACCACTGGCAGGACATGTGACCGAAAAGCCGCATGGGTTGTTTCCCTGACACTGCTGCTTCTAATTCTAAGGTCTCCGGCGTGGCATCTTCTTCCCCTCCTTCAGGCTAGTATTAGGCGCTCTGACCTGCATCTGCAGCTAAAAGCAAAAGATAACAGATGGTACTCCTGAAGTATTTCCTGCTGTCAGAGGTGATGAGGTGTTCCTGAGCCAGAGGGCAGGAAGAGCCATGCTAGTCCAGGAGTGACTGCTGAGCAATAGTATCTGTTGGCGGATTGATTCGAAATATTGTAGCGGAGGATCTTCTTAGGAGCGAAACAGTTGAATATTTGCTGGTAAAAATCTGGAACGGAATGTGACATTGATTTAAATTTTAAAACAGATTGTTGTCAGCTTTTAAACGACACTCCCTTTCTTTTTAAAGCATCTACATTCTTTTGTTTTCCCAACTTCTAAATCAATTGTTTTCCAGATCTTTTGTTGATATTTGAGACCTATGGAACCTTTTGTCGGAGAACAAAGATGCTATAATGTAGTCTTTGTGGGTCTCAGTATCAACTTGCATTGGGGTGAACTGGTTTTTAGTGGTGCCTTTGTGATATATATTCTATTATTCAAAAGTCTAAAAAAACATCCTTATGAAAGCATACATCTAAGAGGTTTTCATAAAAAGTCAAACTAGTGATGGGTTTATAACTATTTGTACCCCTGAAGTCCTGTTTTTCATTCAGTGAGCTCTGTAAAAAGGACACTGCTTCATGATGAAGTCTGTCAACCCATCTCAAGTATCTACTGACTTTTAAGGAATAATAATAGAAAATCGGCTGCTGATGAAGGCAAAAAAGACATTTTACTTAGTCATAATAAATCATTTAGTCATTAAATGTGCTTTGAACTTATGTTTGGGTGTTTTTTCAAATGTAGCCATAGGCATGGCTGTGGTAGCTAACTAAATCTGATGTTATATCATGGTTAGCCCTTGTGTTAACTCAGGGTCAAGGTGACCCAAAGGGCTGAAAACAAATTTGTTTGATGTATCCCTTGTATTGTCTCAGGGTCAAGTTGACCCGAAGGCTCAAAAACAAACATGTTTGTGGTATCCTTGTGTTGTATCTGGGTCAAGGTGAACGATGTCCCTGGCTTCCAGAAATACATAACGCGTTAGGTCACTCATCTTGACCCAGAAGAAACAAAAGGGATACCTCAAACACATTTGTTTTCCGGCCTTTGAGATAACACAAGGGTTAGGATATACAATGTATATTGTGTTTGTTTACTGCATATTTCTGACCTTTAACCTCCTGGGAATATGTTTCAAGCCCATAGTTAAGATGTGCCTTCAATGACGGGATCAAAAAGGTCAATATTCTTCCTAAAATGAGGCTCAAATCTGCTTCTCTCTCCCTACTTATCAGTTCAGATCCCTTTGTTTGAGAGTTACAGACTCACACCCTTGATTATACATAATGGCTCCACAAAGGCATAATCAAGGTCATAACCGCTGCTGCTATCGGTAAGCAAACAAAAGCATTTGACACATCGCCAGGAATGATTCTCCCTGTATTCCGAGACGCTCGACTGCTCCCACCCAGAGAGAAAGAGAGTGTCCGGGTGGAATGCACCGTGATGAAATATTTGACAGGGGTCACGGCTAACAGTGGCAGGTTCTCTTTGTGAGAGCTGACATATACCGTTGATGGTTCAAAAGACACCGGGAAGTGACGCTTGTTTGGTGTCTGTTTGCTTTTCAACGGGGCTGTGTGCTGCTTTTCAAAAGATCTGCTCAATGACAGATCGCATTTTCCTGAAACCTCCCCTGAGGGCGAGATCATGAGCCAAGATAGAAACCATTAACTGTTGGAGTGGACAGGAATGCTTCAGGGAAAGTTATATGGCCGTGATTAAGATGCGTTTCAGCACTTGTTTATGCCTTTCTTTGGTCTGGCTTTTTAGTTGGATCCCATAAGAGGATTTTAACAATCTGGCTTAATCAGCTTAAATCATTAAAAGGATGTCTTTAGGGAAATATGCAATTGTGTTTAATTCAAAATCATTGGCGACTATTTAAGGAACTAGATGATGCCTTCATGAACTGTTTTCTTATGGAATAAGACACTGACAACAAACTAAATGAGTTGCTTAAATAAGTGAAATGATGTTTCCAATAGCTTTTTTATACAGCCTGCAAAAGATTAAAAATGTATACTTTGATAACATTTTTTAATTAAAACTGGCATTTATTGTGCATCAAAAAAGTAGATCAACTCCAATACATGTTGAGATCATCAACTATACATATAGAAATATAATGAGGCAGGAAGGGATTTCAATGATGATTAAAAAATAAATGAAAATATCTAGAACAAAAAAGAGGTAAGAGGAATATCTTTAAGTAATTAATAACAAAAATAAGCTATGAATTAGTTGCTTATGGATCAAGATAATTAATATAATACATGATGACTTTTGCCAAGTGAAAAGCAACTTGTTAACTCATTTTATTTGGATGGCAATATATAAAAAATCATATAATTTGGTAAAAAATGATGAATCAAGAAATAATTCACCTCAGTACATGTCGATAGTGTTACTCATGGAAGTAAAGATAAATCTTCTTCGTCAGCAAATTATGTAGGGTGTGTAAAGGAAAGCATTACAGTGATTCTAAATTTTACTCTGGAATTGCCACTTCTGCTCTGGGAACAGCATTTTAGCCGCAGGCAGGCTACCTCCCCAGACTTAAGGTAAGCTTTCAATTTTGTACCAGGGATTCTCAATGAGTACCTTTAAACCTGTTGGCAAAACACGAGGGTTGGAGTAGAAGCAAGAAGCAGAATTTAACACAGATTCAAGCTGCTCTTAAAATTGTTTAAAAGTAAGGCGCCAACTACCCTTTCCCCACAATGCAACCCTTCTCCCGTTCAAAAAAAGACATTAAAACAATTATTTTCCTCACGAGAAACCAGCAAAACCACGTTCCAGCTGACCTTGACAGTCCTGCAGGTCCTCGTGTTGACTCTGTCGTCTCAAAGCTGTCATTTTCTAACCGACTTCTCTGTTAGCAATTTACTTGTCTTCACTGATGCCGATGTACGTGTTTACGTTGTCAGAGTCGTTTCACTGCCTGCTCCATTTGTGGCGCGTCCACACTGACTTTCTTTGACAAATGACTTGGACTGCTCCGACTATCTGTAAAAAGAACACAGAACAAGAGCATCTGCTGTTTTGAATTTTTGTTATTGAATAAAATGTCAGGGTTTAAACACGAGGCAGAAATTATGCCCGAAGACATTTAGAATTTTGATTTCATTCGAAACAAAAATGTCATTATACATCGTTTGTACGTTGTCCTCAGATGATTCACACCATTTGAATCATATTTTGGCAAAAATATCACATGCACGGATCAGACAGTACATTTTGAGATCACAAAGTTATAAGAAATGAATGTTAATGGAGACGCCCTTTATTCATATTTGCTTTAACTTCAGTGTATTTAAGAAAAGTCCCACCATTAGAATGTTCTAACCAATGTTCCCTCTAATTTTGTTGGCGTCTGAGCAAACACAGCATCTCCCTGAGGGGTCCCTTGTATCACTGTGAGCAACATCAAACGTACTGTCATCAGGCCAGGATCGCATCCATTCAATATTAACTTGGGATAATATAATTGATTTATATAATAACCATGTCATCTTTGACATTAATATTATGATTTCTAGCTACAATATTATGATTTAATTATCAATTTATCTAAATTCTACATTCAAATGATATAATATTTTGGTGGAATAGTCCACATCTTCAAGAAGACATCAATGTCAGTCCATGATTGTTACCCATGGAAAGTATTTATTTATCATAATCTTAAATTTCATCAGTCATGATGGAAGGATGTGTGGATTTAATCATCTTCACATAAATACTGACTTACATAAATAACTAGATTCAAATAGTGCAGTCCGTGAGGAGCATATTTCCTCATAAGAAGATACTTTTCCTCTGAGAGTAACTTCCAAAAATGTCCATGAGACCTGGTCTTAAGCTCAGTGTCAGCCTGTGTTAAATCTCATCCTCCACTGCAGACAAGTTCAGACTCGTATGTACTAAGAATTGCATTGATTTCCAACTAAAATTGGTCATTAATTCGAACCCAAATGGTGCACAAAAAACATTAAGATGTAAGAATCTGTGCGTGACACGAATTTGAGCCTTTTTCCATGTCAAAATCAACAAAGGATTCAGACGGGTTCATCCCTTTCCATGCCTCCATTTCAATATGTCCATCATGTTTAAATGAAGCACAAGACTTACATTTCTCCATTTCTGTGATCATGAAAAAAACAAAAAACAGTTTACAATTGCTAATTTTAAACATGTCTGACATGAATCACACTATTGTAAATGAGTTTAGATGTGCTCCGGTGTAAATGTTTATATTTTACATACACGGTTATTAACAAGAATACTGCATTTACAGAGGCGACCAGTGGATTATTTAAATTGTAATAAAACGCGCATTATTTTGTTTGATATTTTTATTAAAAAAAACAAAGCTTATAATTCTATATTGTTTTTCTTAACTGCGTAAAATGACTTTCAGGAAGTTTGCACGTTTTGTTCTTTTTATTCTCGATTCATATTAACTTTGCCGTACGTTCACTGGAAAAGGCGGGAGCTCAGATTGGCTGCTGTGCATGTCAATCAAATTGACAACCAATCGGCGCAATAACTATTTGATTGACATGTACAGCAGCCAATCTGAGCTCTATTCATATTTTATTAAATCACGCGATCTTCTAGCAGCAGCTTGCTTTAGAATTGTACAAAAATAAAAAGTCAGAATTATAATAAACATAACTTTTTGAAGACAAACTGGTCTTTATTTGTGGAAATCAATGCAAAAATACATAATGTAAAAAAAGAAAAATATGACCGTAGACATATAAAATGTATAATATATAAAATATATGTATACTTATGAGAAAGGATGAAAAAAATGATCCTTTTTGTATCTTATTTAGTCTCATTTTTATTCTTATTTCTATATATTTTCTAAGTTTATTAATACACAAATTAAAAAATGTAAATAACTGGGGACAATACAATAATCCAAAGGCTAACTTTAGGACTTAAAGAATTTAATCAGCAATTAATAATGTATAGAGTATAAAATAGTATTAGTTGATTTAATCAGTGACAAGCTTAGCCATCCTTGAGAGGCTCAAAGTAGAGCCATCTGTTTTAGTTAACCTGTCACTGACCTTTTTTTTAATTGCTATTTAGAATTCCGGCTAACAATGTTTGCAAGGCTCTAATTCACTCACATAGAGATTGTTGGAGTTAATGTGTACATTCACACACAGATAAGAATATACGGCCCCTCGTAGCCACCTCTGAATGTCATTGTGGCGCTCGACCTACTGCTGTGAGAGTGTGTGTGTGTTTGTGATTCATTCACAACAGTTTGTGGTCTGATCCCGAGGCTGTATGTATGTGTGTGTATGTGAACTTTACTCAACTCTGACACAACACAGGCACAAATCCAAGACCCACATGCTCAGGAGGGAGGTCGTGCTAAATGACGTGGTTCGACTCCAGATAGATTTCACGGAGGCGTATCTTTATTTGTCCTGGTGTAAATAAATGATTTTTACTCTTGTGTAACAGGGAATTCCAGCCTATGGTCAACAAAAAGTTCCTAGGTGTTCTCTCCTGAATGTTTTTTTGTTTTTTTTTCAATAGGTTTGCATTTGTGTTAGGATTTATTTTTAATCATCAAATACAAGCCATTGTTTAAGTTAGAAATGTGACTTGAAAAACATATTTTTCCACCTCATGCATTAATATTGATTACTATTAAGCAAGACTCATATGAGACTCAAAATCAGAAAACATGTTTTATATTCCAAATTGTTATTTTATTTTATTAGATTGCAGATTTACACGATTATATTCAATTTAATTTCTAATCTTCAGCCTATACGGTGATACAAAGTATTTTAACCTTAAGAATTTAACCTCAAAATGACTGCAGCTAGCATTGTTAGCGACTAGCTAAGATAGCAAATTTACAATTAATTTTAAAAGATCCTTGACTCTACGTCAATGCTCATCAGAGTCTATCCAACTACCAAAGATAAAAAACTAATAAATCACTTCAGCTCTAGCTTGTCTTCTTGAGTCATAGGCTCTTGAAAGGTAGTGAATGGTGTCATCTGCAAAGAAACAGCATCTTTGTATTAGACAGAACCTGTAAGCGGGATTATGGGCATAAATCAAGGTTTTTATGTTGGAAAAGATACATTTATCTATAACTATAAGTCAATTTATTATCAATTTTAGTAATATAGGAGTATATATAGTTGTTCTCCTTTCTTAAAATGAAGAAATTGTAAATGTTCTTTTGCAAATGACTCAAATGTAAATGTATATAATGATGTTAAAACATGCTTTATGTCATTCACAACACTTTAATAAACAGTTGTGAGTCGTTTAACCTAATGAATGAACGGGTTTTGGACCCAGTGGCTAAAGTGGCCCTTTGGGGAAATAAATCGTCTCCATAATGCCTCTCAGTCAGGAACGAGGGGTGACGGTCCTAGGCTGTAAATAAGGAATTCCACATCTGAAACACACGCCTCGGCTGTTGAACTTGCGTTTCGCCTCTCCTGCTTAGTCCGGCTCAGTACTGGAACTAACTATTCCATCGTGGAGCTGTAATTTGTCTGGGGTTAGATTACAGCTATCTCCCGAAAAACTCTGTGTTATTAGCGAACACCGGCTCTCTCATTGGACGCGTCGAGGTTACTGACTTTAGAAAACACTGCGGCGTCAGCCGGCGCAGCTACAGATGAAGACGAATGAGTCCAAAGAGGCGCTCCACTTAAGAAACGTGCGACAGGATGAAGATTAATCGCAGACACTCGACGTATGCGTAGATTATAAAGTGATGTATAATCTTAAATCATCTGCTCCACGTGTTATTGTAAACCCAGGTTGTAATTTAAGCCTCTCGACTGAATCGTGAGAGACGTTTGGAAAATGATTGACAGGTGGCACACACCTCTTTTGCATTTACTAAATCCCAAAATTGTAATCCTTTAATGATTCCTTTTTTTTTCCACCACGTATGACTGAAAATCCATCTGTCTGCAGCGACTGTTTCCAGCTGTTTAAACTGTCTATAATTCATGTGTTGACTCGTCAAAGCCTGACAGAGAAAATAAAAGTAAGTGAACGCAAAACAATAATCTGATAATAGTAGTGTTCAGTTTTCATGTATAAAATATTCACTCTTGGCATTATTATTTTTTAAGTATATCTAGGAAAGGCATTTTTGTATTGTCACTATTATTATTCTCTTAATGGGGTCATATGTGCCTGAAGCCTATCCCAGCTACTTTGGGTTAAAGGCGGGATAAATTCCTCAAAAGGTCAACGGTCCACATGATGACAGACGACCACTCGCACACAAACAGACTATATGAAGTCCTGATTAACCTCTGGATATTTTAGTGACTATGGGAGGAAATTGGAGTTCCTTGAGAAAAAACGTTCACTGGGATAGAATAGAAAACAAGAATGAAGGTGTCAACCAAGTTACCTTAAACTGGAGTGTGTTATTAAAGCAATATAGCACTGTTTGCCTTTTTACTATCTGATCCAGTTTATATGGCCTGTTAAATCTACTTTATCTTCTGGAATCAATTGACCTTTAGCTACGACGTTCACTGACATTTCTCTGTGACTACTCACTTTGTGTGTTTGATTTTGATCGAGGACTCGCAATTTCTTTCAAATCCAGTCATGAATGCACAATTTTAAATCTGTTCTTTCCTCTTTCCTTTGTTATCCAGGTGAACCCCGGCAGCAAGGCGGCTCAAGGGGACCTGTGTCCGGGCGACATCATCCTGGCCATTAATGGCGACCCAACAGAGACCATGACACACATGGAGGCTCAGAACCGGATCAAAAACTGCAACAGGCAGCTTGCGCTCAGCATCTGCAGGTATGGACCCTTTGATCAGATACACTTCCTTATGTAGTCGTGGCTTGTTCATCACACATCTGTGCCTCACATTTGCACAGTTAATGACAATTTCCATCGTGGAAATGCAGTCTTATGGTTATGCCAGACTCCGCTTTCGTGCTGCTGATCGATTCGGTTTGAAGTTTGAAGCCAAAGCCATTGGTCTTAAAGTCATTTTTGCAGCCATCCTCGAGTTGACTCCAAATTAACTGCAGATTGTTGCACTTTCCCATTGGCTTCTCTTTTTTTAAACCAGGTGTTGCCACTTGGTTCAAATAATAAATATTGGTTGGACAAATAACCTTTTGCCATTCAATTATCCTTATCCTGACATTATTTGACTTGAGAGTTGGTCTTAAAGTTGTCAGGTTTTTTTTTATTAGATCTCATGACTAATGATTGTTTAGGCCTCATAACCAGAACTTAATTGTATAATTGCATGATGTAAGAAAAGTTTATTGAAAGAATCACTCAGTTGCCGATTAGTCATTTTCAAGCTCCCTCTAAAGGTCTGAGTCAGAGCGCTGAGCTGATGGAAACCATACTTCGCTCCTATCATCGCAGCTGCTTTGCCCTTCTTGGCACGGGTGCGTTTTGTTCATAACGTACTTAAAGGATCGTCTCTTTTTTCTAAAGCGGCCTTTGTCAGGCTCAATAACGCTTCTGCGTCCAGTCGTGCATATCGTGCCTTTTCCAAAATGTTCTCCCGAGGTTAATCTGGTGCGTTCAAATGAGGTGGAAAATCATTCCGCACTTTTCAGCCTTTCATTATTCCTGACCAAGAGCGAAAAAAAAGCGAAAGAAAAAAAAAGTCTTCCTGTATTTCTGTGGTGGGTTTTGAAGAGGAGCTGAAAAGTGCTGAGCTAATCTGGCAGAGGGTGAATCATCGAGGGTGAACTCTGAGGCTTTAGGTCGGAGCTTCCAACGGCTCCTTTTAGGGAAGCAGACGTCCCCCTCCTAAGAGACATCCGTCCATCCATTTTTTTTGTTCATGTAAAAATTCCCACAAGAACTTTTATATTTTTGTGACTGGAGTTCTCACTGTGTAAAAAAGTGAAAAATAGAGGTTGCATAACTTTAAATCAAATCTGGAGCTCAAATAAAGGAACAGGTTTGGGGTCGCAGGGTCAAGGCTTAGATGCTTTTTCAGCAACATTTCTCCAGCGGCATCAGTAGTGTCTAGGCATGTGAAGGGCACAATTTCATAACAGGAAGAAGACGAAATTCAGTTCATGGCTTCTAAGGTGGAGACTGTGGTGAATCTTTTATTGCCCACATTAGATAAAGGTAAGTATAGACGCCCAGCACAGTGAACTTGACTTGAGACATATCAGGAAGTCCTTTTTGTCTTTAGATTCCATCTAGGGTTATATAAGTGTTGCCCAAATCGCAAACCATGGATACCCTTAATCCAAAATTTGGTTCCATGAAGTAGAGATATGCAACTCCAGAGACATGACAGTGTGGAGAGATTTAACACTTGTATTATCTTTGGGTCAATATGAACCGGTGGCCCGAAAACAAACATGTGTTAGGTATCCCTTGTGTTGACTCTGGTTCAAAGTGAAACTCCTGGCTTCCATAAATACATGTGCAGTGTTGAAGGTCGTTCGCCTTGACCCAGAGACAATACAAGGGATATCACAAACACATTTTTTTTCAGGCCACATACGTGAAAAGGCAAAGTTGAGCCATGGACTTGGGGTCATTGCAGGGAGTAGATTCTGTTGGAAACATTTATTTTTTTATGGAAACATTTGGTGGAAATTCTGTTTGAGCTCTTTAATGATGCCATACATTTTTCCGTAAAAAAACGTTTCTCTTCTTGCATTTATCATTGTCAGACGTCTGTTTTATCTTCAATCTATGTTTCTAAACTCCCCAAAAGTAGAAATAAAGCAGACACAGTCGCACCCTGATTAGCTGTAATTATACAACATATTCACTGGCAGGTTTGTGTTGCTAAAATAACATGCTTCACTTCCCAAAGAAAATAACACACTTATAACGTGACTGTCAATGCTAAAGAAAAAGCGCCATGCTACTTAGAATTATAATTATAATGTACCTAAATAATTACCCTCTGTATTCAATCTCAGTAATTGGAAACAAGACTCAAATGACTCATAACTGAGTACGTAATAAAAATATGAGTAAATAATACGTTGTGTGTCCATCCACAATATGTCGCTGACGTCAATGAAAACAGTGACAGACCTAAAGAAAAAACCCGTCCCTTGCACACTCAGCCATAAAACAGTTGTGTCACGGTATCAAAGAAAGAGAAGGAACAACCCTGTAATTGTGTGTTGCTGCCGATGGACAAATATGAGTCTACGCATCTGCTGGGAACCAAAATTACAGTCCACCGGCTGCATCTGAGCATGAGGTCTTGCGTGGAGTGCAACAATTTTTCTTTGTAACGCCTCCACATTTATTACTTTTTACAACCTAGGTTCTTCATAATCCCTATTTGGGAGAATTTTAAAGAGCACTTTGTTACATGGGGACTTTTTTTCCCGGGACGCTTGTTAAAAAATAAATGCAGACAAAAATGAAGGCTTCTGAAATGTGGGTCACCAGATGGAGTTGTTTGTGAGGTAGTCTTAGATATCGTCCGGATGGGGGTTTAATTCATACGTCATTCATTCATCTGTCCGCTGCTTTAACCACAACCCGATATGCTTTTGTCAACCTCTTGGGGGCAGAAATCATAGCCAAGAAGTTCATACTCCTTCTACCCCATTAAACTCCTACATCTATTCCAGGGGTATGTATTCCAACATCTATCCAGGTTCTGTCCAGAAACAAATCCCCGGTTGGACATACACTTTTTCCAAGACTCATCTCTCTCAACTTGGAATAGCAGAGGTTCTCATTTGAGGCCTTCCTGGGTGAAATAGCATCTTGTATTATCTAAAAGAGCATTAGAAAGAAATCATATTGTAACTGGTCAAGGAAACAGGTGACCAACAATTCCAAACACCACCTTACACTGGATAGACCCAACATAAAACATACAGATTACCAGTGAGTCTATCCGTCAACTTGATTTCAGGGGTGTGTCTCAAATTGCGAACTTCTGCACTTAAATTTACACAGTGCACAAGTGCGTTCACACTGAGCAGTGTGCGTAAATGTAGTTTAGCGCACTCATCTGGCACACTAAAACGGTTAAGGGTAAAATTGAGTGAGGATCGATGGACACTTTCCACCCTTAACGTCGGCCATCTTAGTGACGTAGATGGCGCTAAACGGAAGATACGTCACTGACGTCACTGCTTCTTTTTAGCAGATACCAGTGTACATGTTTTGGTAAAACACTCAACCTTAAAACAACAAAACAAAAATAATAACAAAATTAAACACAACTAAATAACTTGTTTTGGTTGGCAAAAATCGCTTTCAAGTGTCGCCGATGATCGCTGTCAAGTGCAGTCAATGGCCAGTTGCAATAAGCGTTAAAAAGTAGTAGAAGAAGCTGTCCAGTCATTTCTGATAAGTGCGTAGCAACAGTCTTTGACTTGAGACTGTATAACCCTGTCGCAATTTGTGAACTGTGCAAGTAAATGCAATTTCTTAGAGTGTACTGTAAAGCAGGGCACTTAATGAAGTGCTCCATTTGAGACACAGCACACGACTTGTCCTAAATTGTCTTGGTGGTTTCTTTGTTGGTTTCCCTTCTGCGGTACCTCAGAGAATACCTTAATTACCTTGTACTGTAGTTGGAACAAACCCTCTTAAGAATAAGGGAACTATTTTTTCCAAAACAGCAGTTCAATTAACACTTTTAGAAACACTGGGTGGATATCATCTGTACTATGGGCCACTGGAGATAAATGTAACCACAGACGCTGAGTCTGTAGACTCTGCTTCAACCACCTCAAATAATGGCAAAATTTCTACTTTCCTATAATGTCTTATGTTAAGGTTTGCTGTGCCTAGATGTAGTAATTGCTAGTCCATAACTCATTGGACGAGTTGTTTCTTTTCTAATAAAATAACAAACCTTTAAACACAAACTTTGTTTTTTTTCTCTTAAAGAGGGGGCTGCTGTGATCAAAATTATTATTTGGGTGAGTTTTGGCTAACCCTGTGGAGAAATAGTGCAATAACGTGGTCCTTTACGTTTTGGTGTTTTTATTTTGGCAGCTGAAAAAAAGCTCATGACTTTCAGGGACACTGTGCTTTGGCCATGTTACTTGGAAAAGCCAGAGCTAAATGATTGGATTACAAAGAAAACCATATTAAAAGCAAAAGGAATCGATTAAAAACATGCAGCACCGACAATTTTCCTTTTTCACTCTGTCTTGTGGTGGAGTGGAAGAAGATCGTGGCTGCATTGTGAGGAAAAGCACTGCTATTTTCCCCTGTCACAGATAATTAAACAAAGCTGTGTCATCTTTGTACACACACTGTCCATTTGGACGACTACAGGCCTGTCGGTGTCATGCAAGGTTTGTGTGTTTCCAGATTCAAACATCACAATACATGAACCAGCTGCGGGTGAACAATATGTCCCCTTTTAACTTTTGAAATATTTTCCATTTTCAACCCTCAAAGTCTGGAACTCTTGCTCACAACACCATCTGCTCACTTTCTTAAAGGTTAAATACAATTATAAATCACATCTGATGTATGTACATATCCATTTTAGCTTTTTCCAACTTTGAGGAAGGCCAAGATTAGACCATGGAAACCCTAGATAGATTATTTCACTTGAACGTCCAGGAGAACTTAAGGATGTTTCTGCTAATGCTATACGGGTTAATGTTAAGTTAATGTTAAGAAAGTTAAGGTGAATAGAGTCACTAGTCAATAGCCATCAATACAGAAACCCAGTTGAGACTGTTTAAAACATTATTGATGACATTGGAAATGATAGATGGACCTTGTGTTCATTCAACTACCTTTGTGTGGGAGAAAATTGTTTTTGGTACTTGAACTTCAGAACAATCTGTGAGCTTGAAATCAAAAAAGAAATAGAGCTCTCCAATGACCAATATGTTTAATAACAGAGAGAAAAACCAAGTGAGAGAATAGTTGAAAAGAGTTGTATGTTGTTCTTTGAGTTAGTATTGAGTTTGAAGGGGTTTTATCCTAGAAGGCAAGTTGAAAGCTTTTTTTCTGTTGTTGTCTTGGTCACAAGTTTCCACAAACCACACATGTCCTGCCACTTTGTAATTTTGGGTAAGGAAAGAAGTAGAGAATTTTCTAGGAACTTCTAGCTTCTAGGAACAAAGGGCGCAGTAAGAGAACTGTAGCCACTCCAGTAGCTCCACAGCAATGATCTCTAACTTTCTGGTTTTAATTATTAATTTATTCAATCGATACTTTTGAACTCAGAGATAATCATCTGCTTTAAATATAGTCACCTGAAATGTTTACACTTCATAGGTGTGTATATTTACTTAGGTTAATGGAATGTTTTGTGTTATTAATGGGTTTGGGAACATTAAATGTGTTGTAAGTAAGTAAGTAAGTAATTTGTATTTATATAGCGCTTTTCCAGACCAGGGTCACGAAGCGCTTGAACAATCAAAACAATATTCAATAAAGTATATACCTTAAAGGTCAAGATAACACTGAGAACAACACAGGAGTTCCAGAAAATCAAGGAAAAGCCTGCACGAATAAAAATGTCTTAAGATGTTTCTTAAAGGAATCAGTAGATCCATCAAGTGCAAAGAGAGAGAAAGATCGTTCCAAAGCTTAGGAGCAATAGCCTGGAAGGATTTCTCTCCTTGTGCAGAAATCAGGTTCATACAGACCGCTTGGACAACCGTATAATTAATTTCATGGAAAGAAATAATCAGCTTAGTAAAGTGAAATAAGGGACCACCAATATTTTAAGAAATGATGGTCAGTCCGAAGAAATTCCAAAAAAAAGAAATTTGAATGAGCCCAGAAGTTGTGTCCAAACTTATGGCCTGAACAGTATCCTATAATAACAAGTGTATATTTGCATTTAAAGACAGGTTTGAGACAAAGCAAATATTCCTAGATTCTGACTAGATTCCGTCACGTCAGCATTCACCTCTGCTGTCTGGCTTTGACTCACAGCTGAAGGCCGATGCAGACACTCTCACCGACCCAACCAGTCCAGCTGCAGTGGAGACAAAAAAAACGACTCACACACACAGCTCTCGGCAAACCAGCATCCTCTCATGATCTCCCGGGTCTCTTTTTTGTGGTCAGAACTTCAGTGAAGCCTCAAAGCCTGTGTTATTGAAAACTCCCACTCCACCTCCATCATACATTCATCTTGTCATCACCTAGACACAGTTTATTTCCACGAAAACCCCCTCAGGTCTTCTGAAAAAGGCCTTTACAACTCTTGGAAAAAAAGAAAGACTGTCTCCGTTTACTCACAGAAGAGAAAACATTTGACCTCTTCTCATCTTTCAGAAGGAGCACAGAAGCAGTCACATGTGATAGATAACGGAGGTGCAGGACTCTTGCTGAACCCTGAAAATGTTCCGCGATTCGCCACATCTTAATTTGAGGGATAATGGTTTTCAGTCGTCAGTCTTTCACTCCAGCCGCGTCATGGTGATTGTGTTCGGCCAAAGAAAACTCATCCTCCATTTGAAAAACCAGATCTCAGCAGCGTGGAAATTAGAGTTGGCAGGGAAGAGCCCTCGGTCTGAGGAAAATATGACCAACGGGAACCATTTGGGAAGTTGTCCTGATGATCTGACATTTTATCTTCTCCTTCTTGTCATGTATTGAAGCTTGCAGTCATCACTTGGGCACCAGGAATTTGCCATAATCTTAAAATGTGCCTGCAAAAAGTTGCAGTAGCTTAACATGATTGTAGCTGGGAAAAAAAATGTATGTGGGTCTTTGATTAAAGGAAAAAAAAAACTGGTCCAGGCCAGGGCAACTGACCTCGTCTTCTATCTTTTCTGCCGCCTTTTCCTGCTAGACCTTCTGCTTATCTGCTGTAGAAGCTAACAGAAAGGGGATTGAGGGAACCATCATAGAAAAAGATACCCTTGAGTATGTATAATCCTGAAAAGTTAATGTAAGCAATTTGTAATACAAATCAAAGACTATTTCTCAGTGCTCAATCTGTCAGATTTGTTCAGTGCTACATTAAATCTGTCTCTCCACTCCCATGTTCATCTCCTTCTGTAAATGTCAACTCCATTATATCACTTTGACCTTCACTCTGCTCAAAAGGCTATTTGTGCATGAAGTCAGTCAGATAAATTGTCAGGGATTTTCAGGGAGGGATCTCAGCCTACGCAGTAGCTGTTCATCCACCAGACATTCGGCGCCTCATAAAAGACTCCTTGATAGCTCGACTTACATTAATTCGGATCTGAAGATTTGTCCACCGACGCCATGCCAGCCATGATGGATGACCTCAAGTTTCTTCCAAAATCCAATGGTTGATTTATTTGTCGATGGTGCCAATGAACAGTGTTCGAAAAGACAAATAGCCTGTCCTTCAGATAATCTGTCAATTTGAGTTCACGCTACAGGAGAACTGGATTCAGATTCATTTGAAACTTAAAACTCTCAAGACCCCAAAAGTTAAGTGGATAATGTTGATCTGACACAAGATTTTCGTTGAATACTTTACATTCTAGTTTGAGGTAACTGGTCAAATCAACCAGTGTGTGTAAAGTATGACCCTAGAACTGTTGAACTGTAGCCTTCTCTTGTGATTTTGCGACTCAATTATCCCAACAACTTCAAGGAAGCTTAAACCTTAGAAAGGAGTACTGCAGGAAAAACTGAACTGAATGAGATTAAGGTGAGCTAAGTAATAGGTCCAGAAGGATCTTCATCCTCCACTCATCTTTCTCTCAACTGTAGAAGGCTGCCAGAACTGTGAGGATCACGTTCTTAGATTTCTGGGATGTGATGATGTGGACCAATAACTGACAAGATGGGCTACCTTAATAACCGACCTGAAGATACGTGAAGATGCAGGACTTTGTGTCAGACCTGGCTTTGTTCCTGTTCCCCCAATACTTGACAACAGAGATGATCAAGAGTCAAGGTAGTTGGTGCAGGACTTTGCGGACTAGTGTCAACAAATGACCTCCAAAAAGATGGTGATGGATTTCTGCAAGCATCAATGTTAAGACATTGATAGGGTGTCACCTGATTGTTCACCTGAAAAATTACCTGGACTGGGACAACATTGATGCTCTCTTTAAGAAGGGTCAGAACGCTTAAGAGGACCAGAATGAACCAAACATCAAGGTGACATTCAACTGGATAATCGTATTCCTCTTTCCCATAATTGGGTCACCAGGTGGAAAAGCCTACCCCAGGTACTTATGTCGTAAGGTTGGGGACACCTTGGGTAAGTACCAGGGCAAATTCTGAAAGACAAACACCAAAGATTCCATCTGGAGTTTGCCAATTATTGTGATCTCCTTGAAGACCCTTTTTCATGTTCACCAAGAAATTATTTTTTTACTCTTTTATAAATTACATGTTTTTGAGTAATGATGTGATTGACATCTGTCTTTTTCCCTCTATCAGGCCAGGACCAGGAGACAGAGTGTGGTCGCCCACTGTAAGCGATGATGGCAAGATCAGCCCTTTCACAGAGCCAGACTCGCAGGTATTTAAATACTTTTGAAGTCCTAAAAATGTGTTTTTACTCTTGTCATGTTACAAAAAACAATTCCTTCTTTTTATTTTTTTAATTCTCAGATAGTTTAAGATAGGATAGGATTCAGGCAGTTCTTACACACTTTTATTAATAGTTGACCATTTTGTTAAGTCATTTTAAATGAATGTAACCAAGGTTGTTATTTTTTATTTAATCTGTCTATCATTGTACTGGTATCACAGTACAATGACTACTCTTATGGTATTTAAAAGAAGAAAACGGGTATGTATGGCTTGCACGTTGGCTGCCTTGAAGAGTTCAATAAGAGGGAGTGAGGTAAAGAAAATTAGAAAATTATCTTTTTTATATATATATAAAACTACAGATAAAGAAATATTAGGTTAACATTGTTAGTGCTTTGGATTTAAGTCACAGTAATGTTACATTACTGTTATATAACTACTGTAAATTTAACTTATCTTATTGGTATTATTTTATCATCTGAAAGGGATGAAACATTATTTTAAATATTCTGCATCAAATTTAAAATCTAGAGAAACACAACATTGAACTCGGTGGGTTAAAGAAGAAAGAAATACCTTCATAAACCATTGAAGTGAGCATTCTATTGAGGTTGAAAGCCCACAAGCCACAATAGTAGATTTTTGTCGTCTGTTTGTTGACTAAAAGTGAAGTTTCCCGGTCTGGACTGTTTACATCATAAACTGAAGCCATAGAAACAGACACAACACATTATCCCGGCAACTGCATGTGTCATTCATACGATTAGAGACGAGATAAAGCTCCCCACTGTTAGCTTCTTCAATACTGTCCCGATTGTTCCTCCACTGTATGAGCTGCCAGAAGGATATTAAAGACGTAATGACCTCGAGCGGATCATCTCCCCCAAAGTTTTCCGGCGCTGGCAGGCGATCAGGTTTTTGTATTTGAGCACACTGGGAAGACCTTTTTGACTGGCACGGCCAAAACAATGCACATATTGTCGCTGTGATATGCGAGTGTCCATTTGTCAAGCATTTGGTGAGAAGTTTGGACAGATCCATGTGTGAAGTGAAATGAATCCTGAACTGAAGAAGCCACTCATCTTTGTAGAAGCCGTTTGGGACTGGAAGATAATCTTGTCCTCAGCCGTCTTTTAAAAAGGAATGCTTAAATGTTTAGGATATTAAGAGTCTGTGAAATCACAGGAAAGTTCATTTAAAGTCATGATCTTTTGAGCCTGTTTGTAAAGTCTCTCTGTCTGCTTTTTAACAACCAGATGTCTTTTTTGGCATGTTTTGGTGCTGGTTAATATAAGTCCCTGAGTCTTTTGTGACTGGTCTCATTTACCCCTCATATGGTTTTCCAAAAATACTTTGGTTCTGCCTCAGATAGACTTCAAAGAATGACCTGAAACACACTATGTACATACTGTAGTTAACATCAGTTAGTTCTTGAAAGTACAGATTTTTTTTCACACTGAGAAACTGCATGGGAACTTCTGTTCATAGGAACCATTGGAACAATATTTTTTAAATTTTCAATCTTACAGACGGAAAGGCTTGTCGGCTATTTAACCGTATAAATGTGACCCTACCAAGGATGGAGTGTAGAGTAACACTTCATGTTATTGATATTTTTATACTTTTTCAACTCTAGATTTACATTTAGTTGTGAGTATTTTATTATTACAAGAAATTAACAACAATATTTGAAAAATGTATTTTGAAACAAACTGTCGTTATATAATATCTAACTTTCCATGGATCATTTATGGTTTATTTTCAGTTTAAGTTTTGAATAAAATATATAATAAGCTATAAACTAACAATAACAACAATTGGCCTATTTTTCACCACCATTTTGCTCATGTTACCTACTTTTTTCCCATTTTGGGAGCACTGTTTAGCATAAGCAAAATAATGTAATTAAAACACCGGGATAAAAAAAAGGGCTTTTATTTATTGATAGTTTAGATTTTTCTAAATATATCACAGAAACTCACCAAGGAATCAACAATTTGTAAATTTTTAAATGTGAAACAATATTTGTGGACAAAGGGGGGAAGACCAGAACCTTTCTCAGGATCATAATTGAGAAAAATATTGCTGCCAAAATAAATTAAAGGTACCCGTTGACTAGAAAATTTCTCAAAACGTTTTTTAGTGTCAGAAAACATTTGTCTACTTGAAAGATGAGAACGGTTTCTTTAATAAACTTTCTTGATCCCTGTATTTTTTAGGGCATCATAACCTCATCTTCCACTTTTCTAAATGACCTTATTTAATAAAGTGGTCTAAAAGCAGAAGTCGGTCACGCTCAGGTGGATTTGTCCTGGTATGTGTTTAGTAATTACTGCCTGTGGCCAAGTAGAGAGGCCTGACATCTTAAGGCTCCCTTTTTTTTAAATATTTAAATTGATAGCAAATGAGAGTAATTTTTCCCATGGTGCAGACAAGCTAGTAAAGGAATGTGTCCATCATTTCAAAAACTTGCCGAGCACGGTGACTGGACTGGCAGCAGAACATCTGCTTCACATGACTCACTTAGCTTAAGGTACAAAATCGCAGTGAAATCTGAAACCGAAATGCCAAAGCGCTTCATCCTAAAGCAATTTTCCTCTGTGCTGTGGAGGAGTTCGTACCTCGCCCGGGTCGCAAATTTGTTTTTTTTGACCTGATATTGTACACTTGAGTCAGACACTTTACAATTCACTTTAAAAAAAACAAAAAAACAAACAAAACTTCTTTACACAACAGTTTGTCATATTTGCCTAATCTGCTCCAGTCTCAACACATTCTTGAGACCAAATCATTGAAATATGTTGATTTGTGTCCAACAGCTTTCAGCAAGTCTCCAGTCATAGGCAATTTGTTCCCGAACCAGTGGCGACTGGAAATTCCAAGCTCACTTGTGGGAATTCGCTACCGAAGAGGAAACAATGCATGTTTCGTTTCCTTTCACATCAGGAGCGTCGATGACTATTACAAATGTGTCTGATGAAGTAATGCTCTATTCATGGTCAGTTACGACAAACCCTAGCGTCGGTGTAAGTCTTTCCAGTGTGACTCTCAGCCACGTACCATGTCCATGAAACAAAAAAGTGGTTTAAGAACCATATCACTTTACTTAGACTGTTAATGGATCCCATTTAGCACCTTGGAACTATTTCTGTTCCCCACAGAAATGTGCAATATCTAGTAAGCAAAATAAAAAATGTTAATCTTCCATGAAGAGGTTTTTCAGAGATTTCAAAATCTATTTTACAAGTTTTTCCAATTCCTCATCACATTGCCAGTACACCACAAAAAAACGTGGCATGATAGAAGATGAGACTTTTCTTAGCATCAAGTAAGTAGTCAGGTTTTGGTTATGTTTTCAAATGTTTTTAACGAGAATTGATTAAAGACATCTTTAAAAAAAAAAAAAAGAATAGCAAGTACTAATTATAAATATGTACTATGAGTTTTGGGTCAATGTTCCTTAAAATGCTCAGACAAATGTGTAAGATATTATAAATTTTACATTCCCAGGCGGATGGAAAATTCCCCAAAAAGATATTAAGTCTGTCAAAAAATATGCTCGGAATTTCTCAAAATGATCTCAAGTTTAACCAAATTCTGGATGAGAAATAATCAGACACACATGCATGACTTCT
Organism: Callionymus lyra; assembly: GCF_982586985.1. Taxonomy (NCBI): domain Eukaryota; kingdom Metazoa; phylum Chordata; class Actinopteri; order Syngnathiformes; family Callionymidae; genus Callionymus; species Callionymus lyra. The sequence continues at coordinate 20,662,339 of NC_141831.1, forward strand.
GATGTGGTTCTGGGGAATAATTACATATCAACGTGATGTTTCTTTCACAATGATGAAAAGAGATAACGACAAAAGAGGGAACAAGTTATCTCTTTCATAACTTTTATGATAACTAAAGCCGAAAACCTACAATTTCTGAGCTTGCTTTCAGACACCTACGTTACAATTTGACAGGCGTAGCGCACACCTGCCTCAACCCAAGCCTTAAATAGCAGTATTCCTTTAAACTAATATAAATTGCAAATATATATGTATGGTTATTGGTCATTTAACACTGTTTTATAGTTGCTAAGTAAAACTGTTAGTGCTTTTTAAATACCCTGGTTAAGGTTTTTGAGCCATGAACTATTGAGTTCCTTGGTGGAGTCGGAGCTGTCTTAGTGCTGTTGTAGAAAACAGGGACTAGTATAGAAAACTGAATGTGAAAATGTTACACATACTTTCAGTTGGTGGCGAGTAGTTGCAGTGGATATTGAAGCTCCCAAGACTGCTGTATGTTAAATATTGTTGGCAAAAAGGAACATTAACTCCTCAGTCAATATGGCTTTGTAAGATTAGCTTTAAGAGGGGTAAAGGTTAAAAGATTCACATTCCCTTTTAATCCCAGCGAAGCCTTTATTTTTTCACCTGACCCTCGTTCGTTCAGCCTGGAAGACCAGCGAAGGCTCCGTCAGCGAAAGCCAAAGACCGAGTTGGACATTTCTGAGGATTACCGGCTGATTAGTGAACACAAACATTCAAATAAAGTGGGGTCACAGGTCTGAGATCCTGAATGTAAAGTTGTTAGAAAAAGATGTTCCAGCTATGCACCATTGGGTTTCCTGGCAGAGGGATTAACACAGCAATTAAACACAATCTGGTGACCCGTGTGAAAATAAAACTAAACTGAAAATGGCTTGTTTTCACACTGTGAATCTGGGGCTTTATTCAGGTGTTGATTTTGAATTAAATCCATTCATAAAAAAGCTCACACCCTAGCCTACATTTTGTATTTTTTAAGTCATGTGAGGACGCCACACTACACTGTAATGGCAGGCAGAGGAATTCACCTTTAACTGCCAAGTCTGGAAACCTCAGTGACGTGTGATCCAGAGCTTCGACATCTTTCCAGACGGCTCAATAGTGCTTTAGGGCCACAATGGCTCTCAGGCTAATAGCAGGTCAGCAGTAGCTCAGCCATGAACAGAGTTGTCTTTGCCAGGGCTGCTGTTTAATTTTAACATTGACAAGCGGAGCTTTCCTACCTTAGAGTAGATGAATCGCTGGAACATAAAGAAAACCCTGCTTTTCTTTGGCCTTAATGTTTAGAAAAGTAGAAGTGACAGCTCAGTCATGATTAATATGTTATGCAGACTATAATATAAAGCAACATCTCGTCAAATAAAGCAGTCCCAGGTGGTATTGATATTGAACTGATATTTTCTGTAAAATACCTAAATCATTTCAATAATATTACTACGAATCCACAGTGGAAGCCTTTGTTTATTAAGATCATATAGCTGTAGATTTGGGATTCTAGTGAATGCTTGTGCCTTCTTTCTAAGGCTAGTTTTGACTGCTTAATATAAAATTGTACATAGCATTTTCAGCTTTATAACATGCTTATAACTTGAGAATAGATGAACAGAGATTATCATTTGATATATTTGAGTAAGTAAAATCTAATTTCGAAATTGCTTTTCCAACTCATTAAACAATCATGATCTAGATGTGTTTCCCAACATGTCTCTTCCTTAGTCTGACCCCCTCTTAGTGCCTATTTTTTTGCGGCTGGAGTGTCAATGTTATATGTGACCTAAAAAGCTGTGTTTTTGGAAATCTTTCGATTTTTTTTTAATTGTGCCACAGCACCAAGATTCTTGCATTAGTCTTAAACAATATGTGAGGAGTCTTATGTGTGATCCCACTACCAAGCCATGGAATCTGTGAATTTTCTGAATAGCAAAAATCTTCGAGGAGTAATGGTAATTTGGAGAAAGAAAATAACCTTCTTACATTAAAGTTTGAATTTAAAAAGTGGTACTCAGCCCTCCAGCAAGAGACGATAAGAACCCAAACCATGCATTTGCTAAGAAACTTCAGGTTTATGGTTGTTATGCTTATTGCCACAATGATACAGTTGAATTCGAAGTTCTATCTGGGAGGTCTTCCACTGACTTAGAAGCCAAACACGAAGGATATACAATGAGATATCCTCTGAAAAGAGACAAAAAATGTCGCATTGGCTGCACAAATGATTGCTTCATGTATTTCTTCTTGCTCAAAGGGAAACTAAAAACAGTGGGTAAATTACAACAGATTGTTTCCATCCTATACCCGGCCTTGATTGAGCCAGCTTTGATTGTTTCATCTCTTTGTTTTTCTGCCAACTGAGGGGTCTTCAGAGCTCATCAAACATCATATAATCATTGTATTTGTCCCCCTGGCATCGTCTCTGTACTATTCTTGAGACAGCGGTGCGATATGTTACCCAATGAGAGCCACAATGAGGCACCAACATAATTTCCAACAAACCCAAAAAATGACAAGTCTTTTTTTTTTAGTTTTATCCTCACCAAGAGCGACTTCTGGTCTCAGCTGAAATAGTTTTCCCGTCTCCCCCCCTCCTGTCACCTCATCTGTGGGCTGCCTGTCTCCCCTCCTCCAGGCACCCATGGGCCAGGCCCCAGGAGCCATAAAGGGCTGGTTTGTGTTTGGTTAGTGATGCAGAGCACCATGTGAAAAGCTTAATTTTGAATGTCCTGAGGGATTAAACCAAGCAGGAGGTAGTGGAGGAGAGGGAAGCGAGTGTGTGTCCGGTGTCCTCCGGGTCGAAACATATGATTCCTATTAAGAACCACCACCTTCCCCTCCTCCTCAAATTCAACTGTCATCATCTGTCGACTTGGTTTTGGCCAAATTTGGTGCTATACTGACCACTTCTATTGTCCGGTTGGTGAATATGGTTAATTTAAAGATGTTTAGTGTCAACGTATTCAGGTTATTTTAATCCTTAATGTTGTGTTCTTCATGTTTTTATCTCATTTAAAGTGACTATAGTGATTTGTCAGACGGAAGACAGCCGTGCAATTTGGGAAAGTGGAAGAATAAGAAGCCTCATGAGAGAAATCTTTAAAAAATAGATGAAATCACAGATGGACCTTTTTATTAAATTTGTTCTGGTCACTTTGAGATGAAACTGTAAAATCGACCCTAATCTGTTTTGACTACGCGGGGAAAACAAGACGGGGTTGTCAGCAGAATTACTGATGTCACACCGAAGTCACCATCGAACCCACGAGAGCATGAGACGGTTCGCCTTAACGATCCGTGTTGCAGGGAATAAAAATGACGATCGAAATCTGTGGAGAAACTTGAAAGCACTTCTGAATGTTATCAAAGTGACGTTTTTACAAGCTAAGCACCAGATGTGGCGGCTCGTAAATCTGCCATTCACCTTAAAGAAGCGAACACATGGTGAAGTACGAGCGCCGACAGAAGCGTGAGGGAAACTATTCAAGAAGTTGCTGCAGACAATGGTGACAGAGTTTACAAAGAACTGCTTTATATTTCCTGCTTGTACTACATCTTTGTCTGAAGGTGCTAACAGCTAGTTTCTAATCACCAGTTTGGGATTTAGCTAAAGGATCGGACTGACCCAGAGACTGCAATTTGCAAATCATTTTTAAAGATAAAGAGCAACGTTCCACTAACATTAGACCCTGCCTCTGCGGATTTACCCACTATTTCCGACTTTAAGGATAGCACTTACTAAGAAGTGCACTTTTAGAGGTATGAATCTCAACCCTTTTGAGGCTCTCGTATTTTATGAAGTCAAACTGGGTGGAGGTCATGTGGCACACCTAGGTCACGACCTCTTTACTTCAGAAAGTGAGTCATTGAACAGCTACTCGGGCAACACCTTTGTATTCCACCAGAACAGCTATTGCAGAGTTCATGAATAATTTCATTATTTTTTTGCATGTAGTTCTCACAGTGCTTGACTTTTTAAACAAAAAAATTAAATTCCATTCTATTTAGGTGCTCAGAAAGTGTTACATTACCCTGAAAAAGGTGCATATTCTTCATTTTAATGCACATTACTAAGCCCTCCAAACGTTTCAAGATTGATTTTCAAACATCCTGTTTTTCTTATCAGTGACAAGAACAAGCTTGTCTGATAAGCGATACACTCGCGGAACTGATCCCCCCTGAGATGAAAAATAGACTGTCCAACGACGAGTTGAGACAGCGGCCTCGTTCTATAGAAGGATGTGAGAAGAATGAGGCTGAAAAACACTGGAGGGGGGTTCAAAACTGCTGCTCAGGCGGTTTTCAGACAGGAAGTGGGCCAACTGATATTAAACTGAAACTGAAAACCGATGCCCAAGTCTGTTTCTCACCGTGTGATGAATGGATCGGCTCCAAAAATGTCATCAACCTGTTTTCGATTGTGACTCACACCTCAGCCCAGATGGATGGAATTCTGTGGTTATTTTTTCTTTATGTTACTCAAAACTTCTGGTGTGATTTTGAATATTTATTTTTTCAATCAGCTGCTGACGTTACAACCCTAAAGAGTAACACAATTGAAATCATAATGTAAAAGAGATTATAGCAGATGCTCCTTATATTATACTGTATGTTATATAATACAAACAAATTGTTTTTTACTGTCAAAGTCTTTTGCAGGAATTAAATTAAAACAAACAAGTGGTAAAATGACTTATCTTAAATACATTTAATTGCGTTTTGAAAAGGAAATATTAATAATATTTAAAGAATTCCTTTATCCCCTTATTATGAAATTTAGTTAAAATATTAATATAATAATTGTTATAATTATTTTCACCATGATTTGTTTCAAATACATTATATCATTAATATATTATCTCTATTGTCTAATCAAAACATTTTAAACACACACTTTTGTTTTTTATTATAGTACACATATAATATATTCTAGCTGATTTTACCATAGTTAACATTTTAATCTAAAACCTGTTTTCTTTAATACCTTTTTTGTGCATTTTATTATGCAGCAACTTTAATTATTCTGTTTTTTTTTAAATAAATAATGTTTTTATTTAAAATACTTTATGAGTTTTAACATTTGATTTTACTATTTGAGTTGTATTGTTTTGTAAATTAAAATATATATAAGTAGTACATATATTAATAAAAAAGAAGAATGGGTATACAAAGAAAATAATAATAATTCTCCAACAGAAATGTGATATTAAAGAGTCAAATAATAAAACAAGTCAAGCACAGATGGCTTGTGCCAGTAAACTGTGGTTACGGTGGTTTTCAGTTCTGCTCTGAACGTTGCAAAATAAACCTGGCGCTCAAACGCATCAAATCCAAACATGGCTAAATCCAGCCGCTGAGGTTAACATGATATATAATATGAAGCTTTGGAATATCACAGCACATCAGTGAAACATTGTGCAGCCCTGTCTGTTTCCAGTCATACGTCACTCAACCCAGAGACCAGTAAACCAACATCTCTGGACCACCAGCACATCAACGTCGTTATATTTCAGCAAATTCAATAAAGGCTGCGTGTGATGTGTCTGCATTGAGGGATTAAGCAAATCTTTGATTAAATTCGCATCATGTGTGCAAACGGGGTTAAATATACCGAGTGGGTTCTGGTCTGTGGTCGGGCTTCAGAGTGTCTGGTTTGTGGGTGTCTTTCACATCCAGTCCAGGGTTTTGGCTGTTGGATCTTGGGTTGACTCGCCAGCCTGATAGTCAAGTATGTTTCGTTGTAACGGCTTTGAGACTCTTGGGAAAAGAGTTTTACTTGATCCACCTTTTGAGTTTAAGGCTCCTTCGGATGGGGTGTGACGGGTCAAGTGTGTGTGGTCCGGGGGCGAGGTCTGACAGGGACCAGACCTGTCCATTCGAATGACAGGTCCGTCATGTCTGGACAAGCCGTGGACGTCCGCCGGCCTCTCACACACACACACACACACACACTCCGATGACTGGTTTGTGTCTTCACATTGTTTAAAAAGCAGTTCACGCTGACATGTTTACGCCGAGCACGTAATGTGAAGCTCTTGAGAGTTATCTGGTGATATAGAAACACTCGGCAATCATCCTGAAGTTCATCTCCTTAGCCTCTCAGAAACACACATGATTCAAGCTTTATCAGTGGAGTTGACTTGTAAACACAGAGCATGATGTCACCAAATTCATGTTGAGGGCGTTGACCGCCGCACACTCCAGTGTACACAAGTGTAGGTGTACACACTGTTGCTCTGGCCAAGTATCTAAGGAGGAAACACCTCAATGTATCATAAATGTTATACTATAATTTTGCAAGAAAGAATAAGTGCACCCAAGTTGTTTATTGGATATAAGGTAGGACGTACCTATGTTTACATGGGTTTTGAGAAGAGATTTCCAACTGACGGTTTTGTACTAAGAGCTTTCGGCAGCATTCAAGCTACACTCAAAACAGGTTTCTAAGAAGGACCAATCAAGTCCTTGAGAAGGTCAGTTGATTTAGCGATCCTCACATTTGACATTTTAAAGTTAAGATCACTAAATTACCCGTCAAAGGATAAACTGAGGGAGTGCTCTGTTGAGGGAAAAATCTTTTTTGGGGTGGCAAGAAGCTCTAATGTTACTAATTTAATTTCCCCGAAAAATCAGAATTCCTTCTGAAAACAGAAAAGTGCGGTGGATAATTTCCGTGAATGCAGCACAGCCTCATCGAAGCCTTGTTTTCCACAATGTTCCCCTTCTTCTCACCACTGGAGGATTGTGGTTTCCGACCCTCTTGTTCTAATTTCCTGGACAACAGACTCATCCTGCAGAACGCATTTGTCCCTCCAAGCATATTTTTACCACTCCATTGTTTACAAAGAAAATCATCGCGGTCTTCTTTCTTCTCTGCAGAATTTCCGTCCCATCACCAGCGGATATGGCGGCAACTCCCGTAAAACCTCGTTCTCTGCTGAACCCCAGATAGCCCCGCAGCCCAGCCACGTGACCAACGGGCACTCCAGGCCCAACAATGGATGCGGCAACGGAACCGGCCACACTCAATACAACAACCCTGCGGGGATGTACGCTCACAATGGCAGCAATGGAGACAGATGTCTGCCCAATAAGATGGGAGGCCTCAGTCTCAGCGCCACCCAGAGGTGAGAGTCCGTTTTACTATAATTCTTTAACATCTGGGCCAGGTTTTTTTTGTGGCTGTTGAATTGTTGTATTAATATCCAGTTGTTGTTTTTTAATGTGCTTATTTTAAGTTGCTGTTTGTAAGATATGAGATTTTACTTTAGAACAAGGCAAGGCCTTCAAACTAACATGGATAAGCAAACCAAGACTTTCTAACCAAATCAACACAATAGAAACTTTCTTTCTACGTCTCACTCCATCTCAGTGAACTCATCACATTAGGGGTGGGTTTTCGTGCCATATCTCATTGGAAATATATATATATTTTTTCCTTTAATTGTACTGAATGTTCAGGGTTTTTTCTAAGACATATGTTTGCTTATTACATATAAGGACATAATAGACATATGTGCTTGGTTTTCTTTTTCCTCTAATCCTATATTGTGTTTACAACACTGGCAATAAAAGATTCTGATTCTGATGCAACTCTTGACGCATGTGCAGGTGAATCTTCTGTGTTTGGCTTTCTGCTGTAGATCAGGAGACTGTTGAAATGACATTTTATAACAAATTTTACAAATAACAAATATTATCTCCTTTTCGATGGTGTTTATGTTGTATATATTGAATAAACCTTTAAGTAGTGTCAGTCATTTGAAATGTCAAATCAGGTCCATGGCGACATGTTTGTCTAAGTTCTAGAAACGTTGGTTCTTTCTAGATAAAATTGCTTTTTAACCTCAACCATTCTTCAACATATCAAGAGCCAGTTTTTTTTTAGCACCTGCCCATTTCTCTCGTTGGTCTCCTGGTTCTATTTCCTTCTCACTGACCCTTCGGAAGCTCAGCCTCTGGTGCAGATGTGTTCGGCAGCGAAGTAAATTGGCAGGGGTTCACGTCTTTGACATTCCCGGAGAGAAATCTAGAGACAGACGTCCAGTTAAGTGTGTCAGGACCACATCTGTCGGCAGAACCTTCCAGGAGCTGCCTGAGAAACAGCCAAAAAAACTCTGCGCTCCTTTTTAGGAAAATTGTAACGGATGGTTTGGGGCTGACTATGAGTGTTCCCTTAGTAAATCTGATAAATGTTTAGTTGACTTCAGGAAGTGCTCAGTGTCATCATTAATCAAATTGAAATGTAATAACAGCCTAATGCTGTACCTCCTCCAGCCCGGAACCTCCCTCGCACTCCCCGGTGGGCCCCAATGGCGCCGAATTGCAGTCAGAAGTCCTCAAAATGCTGCAGCACTTCGAGGAACCCGCCTCAGAACCCAAACAATCCGGCTCCTTCAAATACCTGCAGGGAATCCTGGAAGCCGAGGATGGAGGTGAGATGTTTAACTTTTTACCATGTTTAGAAGACAGGAGATCAGAACACTTTAAGGTCCAGGGGGTCACATGACTGTAATCAAGTCCTCATACTCAATATAGTAATACGTGCAAGAGCTGAAGTAAAAATGCCTAATAAGAAGACCCCCATCTACTCTTCTGGAGGAATACAATAAAGAGTTTTTCTCAGGTCTGACCCAGGACCTCCTTTTGGTTGGACAAGCTCAAAACACCTCAACAATCCAGTAAGCATCCTGACGAGATCCCTGAGCCAACTCCATTAACTTCACCTTGGCGTTCCACTTAGAGTCACTCCTAGATGTGAAACCCAATGCAATCTGGAGACAGTTTTTGAAATTTGACAAAAGTTGGCATCTAAAGTCTAAAAAAAAGTGGGTTTAGCTTGGGGTCAAAAAGGTGGATCTATGAGCTCTGTGAGTTTCATACTTCATGTAAGCAGTGCCATGTTGTTTGGCACCATTAGGTTAAAAAAATTATGTTTTGTTTCATTAGAACGCCATCTAGTGGGCCCTGAAAACAATTCCACTGCTTCATGAAGTTTCATCAGACCATCACTAGTTTAAGGGCAACCAATGTTTGGATACAAGTGTCTATTGTACTCATCAGTATGCGTTCAAACTCTCTTTTAAGCCCCGGCCACTGAAAACGCTTAGTTTTTCTAGAGATAAAATATTGTTTGACATAACTACACCCACTCTGTTGTGATTGGGTAAGCATCAAGGTTTGTCACTGAGTGTCATCAATCACAGAAGTCTCCACCTCCAAGGGACTTGTTGTATAAACAAAGCGGTGCGTGATTACAGCTGGCTGCAGGAGGAGTAAACCCATCATTACGTCATAATGGACTCCGCTCTTGTAACCCCTCATTCGCTCAGATTTCAGACAAGGGAGAACTTTATAAAGTAATAACTTCAAAAACATAGTCATGATGAGGGACTTACAGAATCCTGGAGAGGAAGAATTCAACATTTGACACATGCAAGTTAGGTTTTCACAGTAATTGCCCTTAAATAAATATTCTCTGCACATGTCATCCTCAATAAAGGTATATCTCCATGATAGCCTTAAAGGTCAATGAAAATCAAGCATGTGATGATGATCACATTTGGTGATCCCTCTTCCTTCCTTCATCCATGACTTCATAAAGATAAATCTCATTTACGCCCGTGTGACGTGACACAGCTGTGGAGTCTCTGGCCCACTTGGCCGTCGTGGTCCTCTCAGTAAATCGTTGGAGCAGATAGGAGGCAGCTGTTTATGTTCGTCCAGTCAAAATTTCCAAGTAAATATTTCTCCCTCACTAAATGAAGCCTGTGATTCCGACCAGAGGAACATGTTTTTCCCGTTGACTTATTGGAGCTCATCTGTCTTCCTGGCATACTTTTCCTTTTATAGAAAGACACCGGCCCAGAGGTGAGGGGGGCGTCGTGAGCTGCCAAAAACAAGTTCACTAGAACAGAAAAGCACTGACACAGCACGTACCTCCTCCAAGGACCAATTTCAGTTCGTCTTTTGAAAAGACTCGATGAGTTTATTAACCCTTGTCTTGCCTCTGAGTCAAGGTGATACATATGCAGTGATGTTGCCATTGACATTGACCCAGAGGCAACACAAGGGATACAACAATTGCATTTGTTTTTGGGCCTTTTGGTCACCTTGACCCTGAGATAACACAAGGGTTAAAGAAACACAGCATAGAATCTTATCTCATCTAATGAACTACTTGCATCAGCCACTAATTGTGTTTGAACAGATCAATAACCTTGCGGTCGATTTCAAACTAGATACTGAGTCCTATTGGACAATTCCCAATTTCTCAGAACTGATGTGTTCACGGACAGTAAGTTAACCCAAGTTTGAAAAAAGATTTACTGTATTTTCCGCACCATGAATGGCCTATTTTAGAACTGTTTTCATAAATAGGGCGCACCAGATTATAATGCGCATACAATAAAAGATACGGTCAAACGTTTGACTGGGGTTGCGTTATGCATCCACTAGATAAAGCTGTGCTAAAGGGAATGTCAACAAAACAGTCAGATAAAGTCAAACTTTATTAAGCGTTCTGACTCTTCCGTTCACTCGCATGGTAACGATGTTCAAATGATGTTTAAAAGGCTTCAAGCAGCAACGCCTGAGACTGGTGTTGTGAGCAGACAAATGTTGAGTGCACAGCAGTGAAGTTGAGCGCATGTATGACAGCTAGAGCGTGCGTGTATGACATGTTGAACACACGTGTATGACTGGTTGAGCACGCAGCAGAGTGATCTTGTGCAAAAAAATGTTTTGAGCGTACAACTACCAAGACACACTTGCTCAAAAGGTGGCAGTAATCTCACTCCAAAGACGTACGCCATGATGTGACGTGCGTCGTAAATCAGACCCCTTGATGACGTAATCCCGCCCACGGCGTATCGGCTCAGTCGGCGCAGAGTCATGAAAGTGTTTGTAAACAAGTCACCCACCAGGTAATGTTCATATATAAGGCGCTCCGGATTATAAGGCGCACTGTCGTTTTTTTGAGAAATTTAAAAGCTTTTAGGTGCACCTTATATATACGATACAGAAATAACAAAAAAGTAATTACCTCAAATCCAAAGGGAAATAAAAATTGAAAAAAATTGAAAACAAATTAAAACAGAGTCAGTATTGGTAGTAAAACTCAAATTTTTTCGACGTGAAGACAACACAAGCGAAACAAAATGATGTTCTGGCCTTCAGTGACCCCTCGCTCCTTAAGAAACCTCTTCGATTGATTGATCTAGATAGCTGTGTGTGGTTCTGATCATGTAGAGCAGGGCTAAAACAGGAAAATAACTAACACGCTAGCAGGTAAATGATGCACTCAGAAGTCTTTTTTCTTCTTATGTCATGAAGCGAGGGAGTTTCAGTCGTGCGTGGGAACTGGTCGTATCACCCGTGTGGTGCAGACCTCCAGCAGTGACAGTTGGAGTAAGACCTACCGTGCTGTGCCTTCATTTACTGGAGGACGGCCGTGAGAGAGACAGACCCACATTGAGGTAGAACAGTGTTTGTCTGCTGTCAGATTAACACACTGACAGATGGAATGACAAGATAATCCCTAAATAGACTTCAGACGATACCTACAGATTACCCCGTTGTCGTTTTTTTCCAAAAGCTACCTGTTGATGTGTTGCGGTGTCATATGATCGCGCTGATGATTTCCTAAACCCAAAACATCGCTCATAATCAAACGGCGGGGTTGTTGAAGCATTCCTCGCCGTCAGGAGATTAAATCATCACCCGGGTATCGTTTGAAGGCCGAAGCCCCCGCAGAGCCCCTTTTGACTCGAAGAGGCTTTATGGAGTGAAAGCAAACACAAGTGTCAGTTTACCCAGAATTCCACAGCTTTGGGTGGGATGGAAGTGTGTGGCCCGGGCTCTGGATGGAGAAGGGAATAGAAGTATATTTTAGTAGAATGTCTGGCCTTAATCACATTTGGCAATTTTAATTACCCATGTGTGCCAGGGTCAGAGCGAGGACAAAAATATTAATAACATACAGTCAAATAACCAGTTGTCTCAATCAGCAATTCTTCTGCTGCATACCCAGGCTGACTCAGCAAAATTCTGTCCGCTTTAAACTGTTATATTTTACGTTTGATTTGTAGAATATTCCTAAAAAACTTCCTTATATTGTTTTTTAGAGTTAACTTGAAGACACACAATGGAAGCTGGACTGTTGATTTTTGTTTTTTTCAAGCTATAAAGTATAGTGTTTGTATTAGCATTTTCTTGTTTAAGATAATTCAGAATCAGAAACTTTTATTGCCAGTAACATACAAATTGGTGGTGGCAGTACAGTATAAAATAATTACATTTAAAAAAAACACCACAAATAAGCAAATCAGAACAAATAACAATGACAAAATAAAAAAGTTATATATGCAGAACAATCTGAAAAGCAAACCTATTTCATGAACTGACGGTATTATAAATGTGTATTATTAAATACTTTGCTAATATATACTAAAATGCTGCAGGAAAAACATGCTTAACTAAATATCAAAAAACCTGACTCTGTAATAATTAATGATAATATAAATTGTCATTGCTTAATGTTTTACATTGTCATGATGGATGAACAAACATTTTGTCGGACTAAACAAAAGTACAAGGTCAGAAGATGAAGATAACAAATATATTTAACTTGCTTGAAATGCCGTTTCTGATATTAACATTAGCAAATATTGTTTCTAACTGCACATAGAGGACTGATATCGGTGTTGGCTAGCATGTTGGCGCAGTGGTTAGTGTGGCAGTGTGACCTGTCGGAGGTGAGGGGGAGGAATAAAATACAGTCTGTTATAAGCTTGTTTGGCAGCAAAGCTCACAAGACCAAACAAGAAAACTCCTCCATTCTGCCCCTGTCCTCAGGATATTTATTAGTCAGCTCTCTTTCTGTGAGAAAGTCTTTAGTAAGGATTTTCCATCCCTCTGGGTCACCGGGTAATAATCCCCAAAATAACACACCCAGCTCAAGAACTGTCATTGAGCAGCATCAGGGCTTTGTACCCGCAGCCAAATGTGACCTAATGAAGACTCGTGGTAATCGTTGACATTGTGTCCTGAAAAGACTTTTCCGTACATGAATGCTCGTGTTATATATTCAAACTTGTATAATTGTAAGATGTTAAAGACAAAGACTTCACTGTGGCTGGATGAACCGCCCCATTAACTTTTTCTTCTTTTTTTGGAACAAGCGTTGTGTAATGTTGTAGACACCAGACATATTTATGTGGACAAGAGAAAAAAACAAACTATAACCAAGTTTCTAACATTCTCACAGACATGGAATATCGTTTTAATAAGACAAGTGTATATAAATAGCCTCATCAAAGATTCCAACTAAGCACTACTTAATTACAATAACAAGCTATTCTGGTTGATCTATCTATTGACTGATCTATTTAAGATAAACCACATTGTGACTGGTTCAATGGTATTTGTAATCATATGTATGTAAAATACTATAACAATAACTGCTACTTTTAGCACTGTTAGCCATAATCTAATGTAGTTATTTTTCTAACTTGCAGTAGTCACTGCCTTAAACTTATTTTTCAATTTATTGTAAAGATAATCTAACTAGCTTCATTAGATACTGGAATCAACTGAATTTATACCATTGTTAGCTACATTAGCTGCTAACATATTTACTTTTTTTTTATTTGTTGTATTAGCTATTCCAACTTAGTTACTCACTCTAGCTATTTGTTTTATTGTGCTCTCTACTGTATTACCTTTTGAGATAATCAAACTAGATTCAATGCTTCACACGTATAATTTATACTTAACAACAGCATATATTAAGTATATTCCATTACCTATGTTAGCTTTATCAGCCACTACCTTTAGCTTTTTATATAACACTCAACAAAAATGTCTACAGTAAAAAAAATAAAACGCTCGTCGTAATCGAGTTCACTTTTGTGGAAAACGTCCAAGAAGATGTCAAAAGAATGTCCCCCTGGGGATCAAAAGGACTGCTGTGTGAAGGTATAGAAGAGAGATATTGATATCATCTTTCAGCCCACATGTAGTAAACACACACAGCGACACATGAAGGGTCCGCGGCTCTTAAATGTAAGACACGTGTGAGGTTGTTAAACGCATGTCATGCTCTCTCTTTCTTCTAGGCGTGTCCCCCACTGAGAGAATGAGACACTTGAAGTCCCCGGTGAGATCTCCCATCCCCAAGTTAGGAAGCCCGATTCCCAGCCCCATGTCTGGACTCCAGAAGCTTCCCCAGTGCACTCGCTGCTGTAACGGCATTGTGTAAGTATTGATTTAAAGATGTTAAAATGATTTATTCATAGGTTTAATAATCTATTGTTTTCACATCAAGAACTTCCTTTTCAACTTTTGAAGAAAAACATTTGTTAGATGCGTTTGTTTTGACACTAACATTTAATATCACAATTGTAAACTACTAATATTGTTAAATATCAACATGTGTTAACCTTCCACTAATAGCTACTCTTCAGACTCATATCATTTAAAACTAGATTTATTATCTACCAATACTATTCAAACTTTCTGTAATACACTTAATAAACTATAAATAAACTAAAATCTTCCTATGACAGCGAAACATTAACGCCTGAGCAACTTGCATACATGTGATACATGTGATGACTTTAACTAATAATTCACCAGTAGAAACATCCTAAACATCCTTAACTAGCTACCGGTACTTGAATTAGATACATTACATCTAACTTGATTTAATTGTTTAGCTACATGTCTAAGCTACTCAATTCATTAGGTGCCAAGACTAGCTTACTTTACTTAAGCTAGTGACACAAATTCACAAAGCTATTACTATTAAGCCACTAAAATTGTCTTCATTATATATGCTTATTAGCTTTACTCAATTGTATTAATTTATCTTACATTGTCATTGTGGTATTCTAACTAGCTGTATTAGCTACTACAATTCACCATATTTTTTTCTTTAGCCATGCTAGCTACTCATTACACTGTGATAAAACGTTCCCAACTCACTGGATAAGCTACTTAACTAGCTGGGTAAACTATTTCTAACAATAATAATTCATTACCTACTGAACCTTTTGAAGTAGATCCACTTCCTCACTTCGCTTTCGTTAGCTTAGCTTTGATGACCTTTTATTGATAGCTGGCGCTACTTCTTTTCAAGCTAATTGACTAGCTATTTTAACTCATTTTATCAGATGCTGAAACTATTAGCTCTGGCTTTAATCTAATTTTGAAACTACTTGTATTAACTTAAAAGCATAAATTCATCATAAATATAAATAGTTTGATACAGTTAATCGCACACTAACATAGATAATCAAATATTTGTCTATGTCGTAACATTCTTGGTCAAAGTCACATGAGTTCACTTAAACAATGCGGCGAGTGTGTGCGCACACCTTCGACACACATTTTCTCACCTGCCGTTCAAACACGGCAGCAGGAACCACATGTGGAACCACATGTGATCCAGGGTGCGATGAAGTCATCGACCTCAAATTAGCGCTGAGCGGGCGGCAGGTGCTCCCAGCGGCAACAATGGCATCTCTCATGACTCGCCAGCGTTTTACAGCTTTAGAAACAAGCTTTGCAGTCAGAGGGGGGGAGTTAGGGTTAGTCAGGCTTATGAATGAACCGGGCTAGATTTCCGGTCCAGGAAGGAAAATGTGAATAGACGCCGTGAATGAACGTCGACGCTTCACTTCCACTGACACAATCTGGGGAGTGAACTGGTGTTTGGAGTGAACGCCCGCTATTCAGAGACTCTGGAAAGGAAACCGTGACCTACTTCTTGTCGACAAAAACACATATGCTGTGTCTCAAATCGCATACTAGCGTACTCAAAGTTAGTTTTTTTAGTGCGTTAGTGCATCTCAATTCTTAGTATGCGAAATTGAGTGCGCCATGCACACTAAATTGGCGTACTAACACGTCCACGAAACTAGTATGGTTCGATGGACACTAACCACCCTAAACAGTCGTCATCTTAATGACGTTTTAAACGCATATATATTCATATACTTTCTTTTCTTTATTTCTTTTTCCAAAGTTGCAAAACGTGCTGCCAGCAGGTGTCGGCGATAGCGTTCAAACAGCTGGTTGAAACATCGTTAAATAGAAGTAGAAGAAGAAGCTGTCATGTGATTTCCGGTTAGTGTGTAGCAGCAGTGTTTGATTTGTGACATACTATCTGTGGAGAATTTGCCTACTAGTTAGTATGTATAATAAACTGATGCATACTAACTTCTAGTATACTAAGAGTAGTATGCGATTTGAGACACAGCAATAGTTAAACGTCGATGCTAGCAGGGTAACGTACATGTTTCTATAACGATCTCCGTCTCCCCCTAGTGGCACCATCGTGAAGGCCCGCGACAAGCTCTACCACCCGGACTGCTTCGTGTGCGACGACTGCCGCGTCAACCTGAAGAGCCGAGGCTACTTCTTCATCGAGGACAATCTGTACTGCGAGACCCACGCCATGGCTCGCGTCAAGCCGCCCGAGGGCTACGACGTGGTCGCCGTCTACCCCAACTCCAAGGTGGAGCTGGTGTGAGTCGCCAGAACGAAGCTGAAGGAACTCAATCTCGAGTCGCATGGTTACTGTTTATAATATTTTTTTTTAGGTAAATAATTTCTAAGAATTTACTTTATTATACAAAACACTTCCGTTTGGGTCGATGGGTTTTTAAGTTCATTATTTAACATTTGCTTGTGAGCTTCTACTCATACAGTTCATGCTAATGATGTGCGCTTCTTTTGCGTGTCTGCGACACAATAATTCATGGCGACCTTTAGTGACCTTCCACGTGCAAATATGCAGGCACCACCCGCCTGAAATGTAAACGAAACCCCTGCAGGAGAGAGAAGAGTCTGTGAGAAACTTCAGAGCTCAGCGAGAGTCCGGGATTTCTCCTGGATGAGATCATGAAACTCACATTTGAAAATCTGCTGAAAAGTAATCGGCATGTGCATGTTTTATTTTTGACTTGCACGTGATAGATAAGCTTGGTAAAGTTTGTCCTTCATGTGTTTAGATTTGTGAGGCATGAGAATGTTAATATTACTTAAAGGAAATACGTTTTGAACAATACAAAAAAAAAACATCTTAGAAAAAAGGTTCAAGTATTTAAAGAAAAATTGGAAATATCAAATCAATATTTTACACTGTTGAGTGAGCGTTCAATAAATTGATTTAAAAAATGATATATATTTTCATTAAAAAAGAAGATTTTTCATAAAAAAAAAGGTTATAAGGTAAAAGTATGAGGAAAGAAAAAAAAAGTGAATAACCTCCAAGATTGAGAAACATTATCATAAAAAAACTTAATGTAAGAGTTAATATTCCATTTTACATAAATCAGTGAACAAATTTGTGGGGAAACAAAAAAATACAATTTTAAATATAAAATTGTGAATAAATGAAAAGGTGAGTGATAATAAAAGAAGTTCAGTATAATTGTAACCATTGACATACACAAAATAGTTGAATACAGTTTTTAAATGATGTAGAAATGTTATCAAAAACGCATGTAAAGGAAATCTGACTCAAATACAAAAGGTAAAGTCGAGGTTGAAAAATTCTTCTATGTTTTTTTATCTCTTATAAGAATCTTACCAGCAATGATAACAAATGACGTCTCACTCTGATCTTAGAAAAATTCCCCTGTTGAGGTCATGTCAGAGTTTTTTGTGAGTCGCTCCACAAAAAGATTATTTGATCCAAAAAAAATATTTTACATGTAGATATTCTTTTTGAGGTTTTACAGCTAAATAGCACAGTGTAACCAATTTTGCATCTGGGGGTTTCAGTGTGTTTTTGTTTTGTTAAGTTACTCGTTTGATCAACTGATCTCATGTCTTTCCACACAGACGACTGTGTGAAGCTCAACGCTGGTTCAATTTCTGTCCTCGCCGTTTTGTAAATTATGTGAAAATGTATATTGCTACAACACTTTTGTACATAGACTACTGTGTAACGCTTCCTTTCTTTCCTGACGTCTTCTTAACTTATTGTTTCCGTCTGTTGATTTGCTTCTTATTTTCAAATAAAATGAGTTTTGCATTACATTAAAAAGAGCATTTTTTTTCTTTTGATCTATTATTGATGAAATCGATTCCACTGGGTTAACCCTCGTGTTATCTCAGGGTCTAGGTGACCCAAAAACAAATGTATTTGTGGTATCCCTTGTGTTGTCTCGGGGTAATGACCTCCACCACTGCATATGTATTTCTGAAAGGCAGTCGTTCACCTTGACCTAGAAAAATAACCAAAACAACCTAAAGTGAAAGTGAAATTTACAGCTTTATAATAATTCAAATAAACAAAGGTTAAGTAAAACTTTTGTCAAAGACAAGAGGAACCCAATTTAGATAAATTGTAGTAAACGACAAGATGAAAATAGGGAAAAAAGATCAGTATCTTTACAAAAAGCTTGAGAGCTCATTCTCATTCTTCAAACTTGTTTTCCCAGACAATGTTAAGACTAACTTTAATTCCAGTGCTCCCGTATGTGACATCCCATCGCCTTCATCACGGAGCGTCTGCTCCACATAAACGCTGAAGCTCTCTCTGCGTTTGTTTACATGGAGGAAACCTAACACTAGTCGCGCCCTGGGAAGCTTCAGAGATAAAGCGCGAGTGTTTATCTCCAAGGGATATGAGCGCGGCGTGTAAACATCACATCCAAAGTAAACTGAAATCAGAGCCTCCTTTTGGTACCTTTATACAAAAAAACCCAAATGTTAGCTCATTTGATGTGTCAGGAAACAAAAATCCCATATTTCTTGTTCCATTTGTCTAGATTGCTGCTAAAAAAAAACAACATAGAATAACATAGCATGAAAAAGAGACCTTGGCCCAAAATAGTTTTTGAACATCAGATTTGAGACATAAACTTCAATACAGGGAGGCAAATAGGGAGAAATAAAGGTTTTAAATCAATCTTCAACCGAAAAAAAAAAGTGTTTGTTGTATCCATTGACCCAGAGACAACACAAGGGATACCACAAACACATTTGTTTTCAGGCCTGCGGGTCTCCTTTACCCCTGAGATAACACAAGGGTTATGTTCCTCTAGGAGAAAACCACTGATTGCTAAGCAATCCCTAGAAACACAGATCCTTGAGCATTTTGCAAGGGTCTTTCTCTTAGTAACCGAATCCTATATTTTCATACAAGTAACTTTAGAACTCAACTAACTAGGGAAAGGACTTCTACTACAACTATTTACCCTTTTCCAACTGAGAAACACGTTCCTGGAATTGGATATTAAACTACAGTGATACTTCTTGTTACGCCCAATGTTGGCTATCGATAGAAGAGCATAGCATAGTGCAGTGATTTTGGTTAGTGAGGGTGTATTCACACAGAATCCAGGAGATATATAATTTTAAAGATATATTATTCAACAAAAATGTGCACAAGAAACAAAGTACTGAATAGTGTAACCGAACAAAAAACCCTCCCCACAATAAAAGCTGCAAGAGCACCCCAAAATACAGAGGGTGGTTCACACCGCTGACCTATGCTTTGTCTCAAATCACATACTTCTCTTAGTGCACTGGCGGTTAGTATGCATCAGGATAGCTTACGTACTAATTAGTACGCAAATTCTCGACAGATAGTATGTCTCGAATCAAACGCTGCCGGTATGCACTAACCGAAAATGACGCGACAGCTTCTTCTTCTACTTCTATTTTACGATGATTGCAACCAGCTGTTTGGACACTATCGACACCTGCTGGCAGCAAGTTTTTTGCAAGTTTGGATCAAGAAATATGAGCGAGATATTTACGCCGGTATCAGCACAGAAGACATCTCATCCTTCTACTGATGGCTGAAAATGCACTTGTAAGTATATTTGAGGTATATATATGAGATAACTTCCGTTTAAAACGTCAACTTCACTAAGATGGCGGCTGTTTAGGGTAGAAAGTGTCCATCGATCCATACTCAGTTTTGTGGGCGCTTGAGTACGGCAATATAGTGTGCATGGCGCACTACATTTCGCATACTAAGAATTGAGAGGCAATTACGCACTAAAAATTCTAACTTTGAGTTCGCAAGTATGCGATTTGAGACACATCAATGCTGTGTCTCAAATCGCATACTTCTCTTAGTATACTAGAAGTTAGTATGCATCAGGATAGTGTACATACTAACTAGTACGCAGATCCTCCACAGATAGTATGTCTCAAATCAAACACTGCTGCTACGCTACTGCTACTGCTACCGGAATTGAGGTGACAGCTTCTTCTTCTACTTCTATTTAACGATGTTTCAACCAGCTGTTTGAACGCTATCGCCACCTGCTGGCAGCACGTTTTGCAAGTTTGGAAAAAGAAATAAAGAAAAAATATGAGAATCGAAATATTCACGAGATATTTACGCTGGTATCAGCACTGAAGACGTGTCATCCTTCTACTGCTGCGGAAAATACACCTGTAAGTATATGCATATATATGAATATATATATGCATATATATGCATATATATGCATATATATATGACATAACTTCCGTTTACAACGTCACTAAGATGGAGCCGTTTAGGGTGGTTAGTGTCCATGGAACCATGCTCAGTTTTGTGGGCGTG
The DNA here is from genome assembly GCF_982586985.1 of Callionymus lyra. Classification (NCBI taxonomy): domain Eukaryota; kingdom Metazoa; phylum Chordata; class Actinopteri; order Syngnathiformes; family Callionymidae; genus Callionymus; species Callionymus lyra. The sequence continues at coordinate 20,682,926 of NC_141831.1, forward strand.
TTAGTACGCCAATTTAGTGTGCATGGCGCACTACATTTCGCATACTAAGAATTGAGACGCACTTACGCACTAAAAATACTAACTTTGAGGTCGCAAGTATGCGATTTCAGACACAGCAAAAGAGAGACATGAAGACGAGCCATCTTTATGGAGGTGACCAGGTGACTTGATTGTGAGGCTGATAGGATGATGAACTTCAGGTGTGCCACTGTGAACTTGATCATACATGTCAACAGTGCATGAACTTGTAGAATGTTGGTTTGTTATAGATAGATAGATAGATAGATAGATAGATAGATAGATAGATAGATAGATAGATAGATAGATAGATAGATAGATAGATAGATAGATAGATAGATAGATAGATAGATAGATAGATAGATAGATAGATACTTTATTCATCTCCTTAGAGAAATTCACTGTTCAGCAGCTCCAGAAAATGTTACAAAGAGATAGAACACAGAGGCATGCAAGTTATGTACAGTCTAAAATATAATGAAACATATGTATAAAAAGGGAAAAAAAAACAAAATAGAATAAAATAAAAATATTTAAAAATATATATAAAACGTTAATATATGTATCTAAGGACACTTTTCCAGTAGTCTAGTCAACCAAAGGAGTCAGAAAGGATCGGTTGTTTTATCCATGTCTGGATTATAACAGCTTTGTGTTGTTTGTTATTGAGCAACGCACAGAATCCCATCGTCCAGTCCTCCTTCCAGTACCGGAAACAATAAAATTACCACAATCCAGATCCCCGTGGGTGCTGAGTCAGACATGTTGGGACATTCAAAAAAAAAATCAATGTAGTTTTTTGCAGCCAAGATTCTGTCCAAACCTACATCAAGTCACCCACCTGTGGTCGTTGAGGCACTTACAGTTTAAGGATCAAGGGTTCTGTAACACCAGCCGCCGGGGGAACCATTCAACCGGTTTCCATGGAATCCTTTGACTGACGCCTCTTGTCGAGTCGTTGTCAGGGGATGTAAAGTAGAAAGCGAGGGAATGTTTCGTGTTCTTTATTAAGAAGAGGTTATTAGACAGTGAGAGGGCAGTGACTTCAGACGCAGTGAGCTTATGAAGGGAGTTGATGCACCTGGGGAGCATGTTCTTCTCTCGAAATCCTCTGGATTGATTCTGAAACTAAACCCCCTGGTGGTCCAAATCTTCACCAGCTTAAGGTGGGAAGGATTTATGTTTTGTAATTAAATAATATTCAAGAAGAATCATTTTGAATTGGAGACTGATTGGTGAAGTGAAAGCTAGGTATTTTGTTTGGAGAATGATGGTGGGCGAAAACAACAGAACCCACAGGATGTCGGCAGAGTGGTTAGAGGGGGAGATTTAAATGGCAGCGAACGAGGGTTTGCTTGGTGGCAACGTTTTATTTTGCCTTTATCTTCAAACTAAATGACACTAATAACAACAAGTCCAGTATTGGGGTTAACTCTTGTGTTACCTCATGGTGACCTGGTGGCCCGAAAAGAAATGTGTTCAAGGTATCCCCACTTTGACCCAGAGGAAACACAAGGCTTAAAAGAAAAAGAAAAAAAAATTGCATATCAAGGCAGTAAAAGTGTCAGCCCTATAAATATAAATCTAGTGGCTGTTTGGTCGAAGTATAATTATATATCATTATAAATACGCAGTTCAAATGTATTCATCACATGCCATTGATTAAAAACAAATAAATCAGTAGTTTGGATCATTTAGTTTTTATTGATAAAGTAAACTCTCGATTAATCGTTGCATTTGAGAGACTTGGACTCCTGGATCTGCTGGTGTTTAGCTCAACTTTGCGTGTTTGTTTTATTTATTTTCCACCCTTTGTTTCCTCTCCAGTCTTTTCTGTTTGCTGCCTACTTAAAAAGACATTCAAATGTTGCTATTTTTACATCCCTTCCATCTCACTCTGTTTACGGTTTGTTTAAAAAGCTCAGCTGTGTCTCATCGTCTTGTTTTATTTCCTGCTCCATGAAGTCTTTTTAGTGGAATTGCTGACCTTTATTGTTATTATTTCAGGATATTTTAAGACAAAAACAGGGTTTTTTTCTTGTACAAAAAGTTTTTTTCATTTTTTTTACCTTAGAGTGAAACAACTAAAAGCCATTCACATAAAAATAGCTGAAATACATGATGACCACTTGAAAACAAATAATCAACAATCAATGCTCACTTATTGATCACATGACTACCTGAATACAGAGTAGACTTGAAGGCGTCACTTTTGACTCTGTGTTTTCAATGACAGGTTAAGAAACACACATGCTAATTTAGCAACATGTTGAGTCCGTGCACGGAAATGCATGAGAAAGCGTGTCATTACCGAGCATGACATCATCACCGGGTTGAGGTTCACGACTCCTTCAGGGGTGATCAGAACTCACCATAAATTATGTTTTTATCCATGAAAATTTGGAAGAAAGCTGATTGTTTTGGATCATATTTTAACATCTAAAGTTACTGTTCTCTGGGATGGAGCTGCCAATAATCTCCAGAGGTTCAGCTTCAACACAAATCAGATTTTATTTTTGTGATCGCTGTCCGTGGGAAAGCAGGTCACAGAGCAACTCTTTATCCATTTTTGTTTTTTATAATTCTCAGATTTCAGCTAAATTTGCATTTTAAAAATCATTGCAATATACTCCTAAGTACGTTGTTTAAAGAAAGTTTGTACTTTTAGCATTGTTGCTAATCTGTAAGATTTTTGTTTTAATGTCATTCAGAATTAGCATTAACTTAATTAGCTTCTTCTTCTTTTGTTTACTTTACAAGCAAATCCTGGTAAACTTCAAAATAAATTGTACCTTTTTTTTTTTCTTGAAGCGCAAAATTAGCCCAAAATTATTTTTTTAAGTTACAGTTCAATTAAAAAAAATAATCGTAACAACACTCTCCTATACTTCTAAATTCTAGCTAGCTAGCTGCTTCTTTATAAGATACAACCCAAATAAGGACTTAAAGTTAGCAAACAAAAAACAAGTTAATTCATTTACAAACACAAATCAGGATCATTCAAAACAAAATAGTTGGTCATTTGTAACACTAGCCTCCAGCATGCTAATATAATTTTCAGCATTTTAGTTGTTATTGTTTTCAATGTGTGTGCATTGTGTTAGAATTGTACTTAGCAAGTGTCATAATAATTCACTGATTTTCTGGAGAAAAAAAATAATGTAAGCTAACTGAACGTCACTTTATTTGTCTGTTGTTAGCATTATCTTTAAGCCACTAATACCTGTTGCTGTCTTCAGGTACACACACACACACACACAATGTTTTTGTTTTTCTAACCCAACAATCTTTTCAAGCTGGTTTTTTTAAAGCTGGCATTAATCATGAAAACATTGACATTAATCATGAAAACATTGACATTAATCATGACGGTGGTTCAGGAAATCTGTTAAACCCATGTAGCATTAATTCTCCAAGTACAAACAATCAGGTCAAACAAAATCCAGGGCAAATAAATCCACCTCGCGGTGATTTAAAGTGGTCATGCACCGCTTCAGCCGTTCTCACACAGGAAGTTGTGGGTTTGCCAAAAGGGAGCAGTTGTTTGCTTGGTTTCCATGGAGTGAAAGTTAGGAAAGAAAGGTGGGGTTCATTTAGAAGTGCGAGTCTTTTGACGAAACATGAATAGTTTGTGTGTTTAAGGTTAAGAAATCCTGATGACACAACGTGTTCAAAGAGGTCCGTCCTGATGGTGTTTTTTTGGGGGTCTCCACACTTGTTCTTCAGAAGCCACGACACAAAAATAACCGACCCTGGTGTCGAAACAATACGCTGCTGTTGTCTTATTTTCATGGCAACCCCACAACAATTCCTAGTTGTGATTAGCTCACCAGAGGTCAAGGAGAATGACTTCCAACTATGTTTTCCTGCGCGAGCCAAGGACGTGGTTTCAGGATTCCATCAATCAAAAGAACCTCCTCTGGGTTTCCATGTGGAAGATAAGGATCGGTCGAGGTCCTTGGACGCCTTCTGATGAGAAGTGTTTCTCCACGTGAACCTCTTGTCCCCCAGACAAAGAACCCGTGAACACCCTCGCACGCCCACTTAAGAGCCCTTCAGTTTATTAATAATAAAAACAGCCTTGGACTTCTGGGTGTCGCTGACCAGAACAAAAGGTGTTCAAGAAATATATATTTAAGGCAGATTATATGTACAGACAAAACAAACTAAAATAAAAAAATATATAATTATAGGATTAGGTACGATTAAAACATGTTCCATTATATATTAAATTGATTTAAATAAATTAAAAAAAAATTAACAACATTCACTCATGAACTGTTTTATAGTTGTTTGTTTCTTTTTACTTTTTATTAAAACAATCGTTTTATTATATTTAGATAGATTTGATTAATAAGCAGAGATTATGTTTACAAACAAAACAAACCAACATTCTAAAAATTAACAATACGATTTAAGCATGACCCTAAAAATGGTTTCCATTATACGTTTAATTGTTTTACATAGATTTTAACTAGATAATATATTTTTTTAAAACAATATGAAAATGTGATCACCTTTAAAAAAAAGAAAAAAAGGTAATACAGTTTCAATAGCTGTGTGGAAATAACATTCAAAACGGTACCGAAAACAAACAAAAAAGAAGAAAGGGTTGATTTCGGTACAATAACAGATTTCCTCTGACATTATCAGGACCACATAAATAAAGTGAGGGACCGTGTCTGGCCCCCAGACCGTACTTTTTTTTAGATGACTAGTTGAAAACAATATAGGAATACAACTAATAGCTCAGTTTGTTGCTAGCAGCTAGTATGTTAGCTAAACTGTTCGATTTTAATGTCGATGTTTCATATTTTTTCCGCTTTCCATCACGCATCCATCCATCCATCCATCCATCCATCCATCCATCCATCCATCCATCCATCCATCCATCCATCCATCCATCCATCCATCCATCCATCCATCCATCCATCCATCCATCCATCCATCCATCCATCCATCCATCCATCCATCCATCCATCCATCCATCCATCCATCCATCCATCCATCCATCCATCCATCCATCCATCCATCCATCCATCCATCCATCCATCCAATTGTGACTCAAGTGAACCACAGGCTCTACTTGAAATGAACCTCCATAGACGTAAAAAATATGGAATTACAATCCCACATGTGGAGGTGGAGCTCAGTGCCAGGAGAGCAGCATGTTCCTGACTTCTTCTCACTGCTGAGAAGACACTTTTAACAGACGTCTCCGCGAAACCCTGTCTCTTTGAGCCGTGATTTAGGACGATGAGGTCATGAGGTAATCAAGGGTTTATGACACACAAGCACAACAACGACAGTGACATCACCACACGTGCAATTCTCAAAGAACAAGAAGCAACTAGATCTACTTTTGTTTTGTCTTTAATTTATATTAAATCTCGATTCATAAACAAACATAAAAATAATTTGTTACTTTTAAAGAACTTGCTGGAATAAGATATTAAAGAATGTATATTATTGTGAAAAGAAAATACTACTAGAATACATTGAGAGAAATGTAAAACAAAAGTATTAAACGTTATTAAAAACAAATACATTTGTATATAAAATTGTGTATATATATATACATATATTAATATTTTAAAGTATAATGATCAAATACAGTTTTTTAGAAAACTATATTAAATTTAAAAAACATGTTTATACTGTATTATATTTTTCAGTGTGTTTATTCATTAAAAAAGTTTCTTTACTTTTTATTAAAATTGACATTAATTATTATTCAACATAATCTCACAAGAAACATTATCATGTATTTTTATTATTATTATTTTCATTTGAAGTGTTTTATGTCATGTTTCCCACTCAAACAATCACTTTAAAAACATTGAAATGATTGTACTTCATTCTTTTTTGAGTATTGTTTTGATTGTTTAAGCGCTTTGTGACCCTGGTCTCGAAATGCGCTATATAAATAAATACTACTTACTTACTTACTTACTTACTCTAATCTGGTCCTTTTCTGAAGAAAAAACCCCTCAGATGTAAATAAAAATGAGAAAAAAACAATGCTTCACTATAAAAGAACACATTTTAACGCTCTTCCTTTAAAATAAATTGCTTTAGCGTCGTCTGGCCTTCTCTCTCGGCACCTCCAAGAGTTTGACTCTTAAATCAGTTTTATTCCTTCTCGTCACTCTCTGTGGTGAGTGTGTTCCTGGGGTCTCAGTCTCTGGACAGTAAAACTGTGACGATGAAAGCTGCGTCTGTGGAATGAGACGCCCACGACAAAAAAAAGTAAATGGAGCCATTTTCCACGAGCAGGCCCTGATTGTTCTGACCCAATTACTGCCGGGCCACATGTTCCAGAGCTGCCGGGGAAGCCCTCTCTCTTCTTTTTTTTTTTTAAACAACCTGAAGCAGAGGGGCAGCGAGAAATATCAGGAGAGAACTGTTATTGCTGCTGATGTCACTCTGGTGATGTGAATCTGAAGACTTTGGCTCCTGCAAGAGTTTAACTCACCTGCTGTCTTTGAAACCATGTTTATGTAATAGTCACAAAATGAAAATAAAAGTGTTACGTCGTGGTTTCTAAAACAGCATGGTTAGCATAAATAAGTAGAATTTATTATAAAAATAATTGTACTTTGAAAAAACGTTTTTTTCTAAAGGCTTCAATTAATTAATTAATAAATATATATACAAATATTTGAATCAATAAAAACCCATTTAGGTGCCTTTAAAGTCTTCGTATAGTCGAGGATGAAACTATAATCAGTTACGTCAAAGGCACACACGAATTATAGATTGATATCTGGCGCCCTCTAGTGTATATCCGCGCATTTACCATATCTAACTTTGGTAATCGAAAACTTATTATATTATTATTCAACTATTTAATTATCTTTTGCTGCTAACGAATATATATAATTGACGATTTCAGTTTAAACAGAAATATCCGTCATTTAATGGTTTTTAAATATAAAAAGGCTGTTTTCTTGTTCCGATCGTGGTAAAAAATAAAAGCTTAAGATATTGTCAAAGCTGGACCCTTTTTAAATTGTTGTTTTAAGTAATGAAGTAAGTCATGGACATTTTATTTTCATGTGATATTTTAAACCTGTTAACGCGTGTTTGTTTTTAAAAATATAATTATTATTTTCGTAACATTATTGGTATTTTATTTCTATTTTTTTTTTTGTTTTTTTTAAGTAAGTATTAAGATAACCCTAGAAAACGCCTTTTCCATTGTATGATCTGTCTGTAGTTATATATATCAATATTAAAATACTTCCATTTATATTTGCACATTCATATAAATGAGTTAAAGAGTGTTGATTTCTTCAGATTTATAGCACGTCTATAAATTCTAGAAGTTCTAGTAGCAGCAGTTTTGAATTTCACTTTGAATGTTATTTGACTAAGCAGGTGGGATTTGGTCTGTGGCTTTGAGGTTGACTCTTGTACTCATGCTATAATAATAAACAAATAAACAACTGCAGAAACACACACACTTCCCTATAGTGTTCATGTATACATTGTTCAAATACATGCCTTTTTTCTTGTATTTGCTCCATCGGTGTTGAGTCTCGGGAGTCATGTGTCAACACAAGCTTATGTACGTTTCTCTCAAACTGGTCTTTCAAGTTCTGGTGAGATAATCCAGTTTGATGGCTGAGAAGTGTCTCACATTTACCCGAGTCATTGTTCATTCAACATTTATAACAGACGTATTTGACACCTACTGAAAACTGAGCAGGTAAAGGTGTTGTGAAGAGGGGGGGAGGGGTTAAAATCTGCCTTGAGTCGGTTCTGAAGCAACTATAAATCTGCATCAAGTCAAGAGACAGGTACACTTAAGCACAGGTCTGTAGGTGATGCCATCAACAGAGTCAAGTCTATCTTCTTCAGCATCTGACCACTCAATCCATCACTTGGTCATCAATTCATTTCATAATAATAAACAAATAAATGAGATTCACAGACATGTGTAAACACTCAATGATTTTTTCTGTACATCTTTTATTATTTATGTATAATCGCTCCCACTGTACAGATCCCTAAACAAAAGCACAGCGATCCGGAAATAAGTATTTGCCTCACTAAACGATTTTTAATCAACAGTAATCATTCTAATTTGAAATCTTCCACTTCAACGCTTCGGATTACTAAATACTGAATTAGCTGCTTGTCCTGAAATGAGTAACAGTTTTTTCTTGTGATGTCAGAGGGATTAATATGTGCCATCAAAAAAAAAAATAAACAAACTTCAGTGACGAGAGAAAAAAGTAATACAAGATTAATAATAATTCATTAGTAATTAAAGAGCAACTAATGTGAAAACCCAAGTCTCCTGACTTACTCTTGTGTTTTAAATGTTTTTATTTGTTCAGGCTTTTCCTTGATTTTCTGGAACTCCTGTTGTGTTATCAGTTTTATCTTGAACTTTAAAGTATATACTTTATTGAATATTGTTTTGATTGTTTAAGTGCTTTGTGACCCTGGTCTGGAAAAGCGATATACAAATAAAAATTACTTACTTACTTACATCTCCAAGATGCAGTAAGTCCCTCATCATGATGTTTTGAACTTATTGCTTTATGAAGTTCTTGCTTCGTAATAATGGTCTTCGCTCCTCCTCCACGCCCTGCTTTGTTTATACAAAGACGCATGGTGACGAATGAAGTACAATAAGTCTAAGTCTAAGATCTATTGACGACACACTTAAATCAACACATGAGTTGCCCGGTAAGTTTGGCCCGGTTCAGACCTATACCTGTAAAAGGTAAAAATATCTTTAAGAAACTGAAATGTTGAAATGAAGGACATTTAATGACAGGAAATGGTTAGAAATCTATATTAAATTAAAAAAACATGTATATACTGCAATATATTTTTCAGTGTGTTTATTCATTAAAAAAGCATGTAGTTTCTTTACTTTTTTGCCTTAGTTATTTATTTTTTACTTGTTAAAATTAACAATTATTATTATTCAACATAACTTCACTAGAAACATTATAATGTATTTTTTTTATTATTTTCATTTGAAGTGTTTTATGTAATGTTTCCCACTCTAACAATCATATTTTTTTAAAGTACATATATAGTCGTAAAACAGTGAGTATCCCTGATAGTAAATTAATCTGCTCTTTCACAAGACATACTTAGTAATAATAATGTTACTATATACTGTACTATAAGTACCTCATATATCTTCTTGACAATCGTTTTTTTTGTCCTGAAGTTCACAAGTGAAATTGGAGAAGGATCTGAGAGAACTCGTCCTTCTGTCAAGACTGAAAACAGGAAGACTGTGTGGTTTTCATTTGAAGCAGCCAATGTGTGTGTGGTTACGTTGCCGGGGCGGTGTCTGCGTGTGTGTGTCATGTACCCACACACACACACACACACTTCAACATGTGCACGCGAGGAGGAGGAAGAGGAGGAAGAAGCTGAGAAAGACGAGGGTGACGCTGAAGTTTTCGCCGCGGAGATGAAGGGCTACGCGGAGTCCATCGGGTTCCTGGGTCAGTGGGGTCGCTTCCAACAGGTGGTCTTCATCCTCCTGTGCGTCACCATCATCCCCAACGGGTTCGGAGCCTTCACCCTCGTCTTCCTCGCGGACACGCCGGAGCACCGGTGCCTCGTACCTGCGGACGTCAACCTCTCGGACGCGTGGAGGGAGGCGATCATCCCCGAGCTGGTGAGAAGATCTTCTTCTGTGGGACTTTAAGAATGAAAGAAAACCTGGAGGAGATCTGGTCCGTGACGTCATTTCTGTGTCTTTTTTTTTTCGAAAACAAATCCTTCATTGAGAAGAACCTTTCAGCTACAATAAGAACATCATTGATAACGAATTAAGATAACTCACAATGACATTTTAAGACGAAGAACATTCTGTCCTAAGAACTTCACGAGTGACCTTGAAGACTTCATGGATGTGAAGGAAACTGTCTGGAAAAATGAGCTTAAAGTAAAACAGATGACAGACAGAATGAGTTGCCTTTTGTGAGGAGGAACCAAAACATATTTTAAAATCTTTCTTTGCATGTCTGTTGTGGTTACACAGTGCACTTTTTTTTTCATTGTTTACAAAATTACCCTTTTTTGTTCAGTGTTATTATCAAGATATATGCACATTAAAGTATCTACCTAGTCTCGCAAAATACATTTCTCATTATATAAAAGGGGAAGTATTTCTATCGCCCTTGGAAAGGCAAAAAAAACAAACAACCAAAAGTTAAATAATGCAACTGCATGGATGTCAAATAATTGTGTTCAAGCTTAAAGTTTAAAAAATAATAATAATTTTAACATTTATGTGATGTAACCAGTCACATGTGGGGAAAAGATGGTGAAATGTGTGGTCAGAGAAGGAAATCCCCAATTCTTCTAGCATTGTACTTGAGAAACATATGACTAACATATTAGACACAGAACAAAGTTTCGAATGTCCGTCTTCCTGTATACACCTTAAAAATGGATTATAAGCTTGTTTAAAGTACTTTAACATACGCTGAGATTTTGAGGAAACTTTGAGGAACTTGTACTAGCAACATGCTAGTATAGGAAGATATATTTAGCTTTAAACTGACAAGTTATTTATCTCTCTAAAATGTAATGTGGCGTGTTGAACATCTTACAATAGATCACAATAGACATATAGACAACAAACTCATTGTCACTGCAAATACTTTTGAGATCATATCCCGTCAGTCCGAAATAGGGACAGTTTCTGCCCCCGGGGCATCAACCGCTTCCTCTCAAACTGAGGTCTTTCTGTTGCAGATTTTGGGCGTGGAAACTGATCAAATAGTAAATATAATTTCTAGGCTCACGTTATAATTAACTTCAGAACAAAATTCCTTCATAAATGACTTTTAACAGCGTCGTAAATCCTTTAATATACAACATTAGAGCAGGAATGTCGTACCACAGCGAAGAGTTACTCAACATTTGGGCGTATTAAACCAGTGTAAAATACTTCCTTTGAACGCCTGTAGAAAGTCTTTAAATGAATTTGGGATCCATAAAAATCAAAATGTTTTGGGTTTTTTTTTCGAATGAAATTTGTTCTTAACAAAGAATGGTATATTCAGCAGCATGGATATTTATGGTTAATGGTTTTCTTCCAGTAAGGAGGGAGGGATGGATAGATGGATGTTGCAGAGATGAAGTCTTCGTATCAGCCTGTTGTGATAGAAAAAAATGTGGTGAGCCGAAAGACAATGCTCTGTATTTACAGAGTTTGGACTCATTGACACCTATAATGGTACGACAGGCATGTCCATAGTATGGAAGATTTGTGACAGATTCTAAAAATACATCTCTTGGTTGGCCTTGGGATGTCTTAGTTACCCCTAAAGAGCTTAATGGTATGTTCAGTGCTGTAGTTACAAAAATGAAACAATATTATTTTCCTTCTGTCTGTTTTAAACTTGGGTTCTTTTGTGGCACAGATCGAAAGGTTTTAGTAGTAGCGAGACATGCTTCGTCCTTCAGTACTCAAAACTTTTCTAAAGAGAAGCTGATAAGAGACAAAGGCAGTGAACAACATCATTTTTCACTTTTTAGAAAAACAACTCAAGAATTGTACCATGTGTAATGTCATTTTTAATTATGAAAATGGTATCGAAAAAAATGTATATTTTAAGAAACTGTATCGAGGTATCGGTAGCGATATAGAACATTTTCGATCGATACAAATCTCTAGAAAAGATGTGAAGTCTGGCTCCAAAAGATCAATCTTGGTGGATGTATTCTCAAAAAGTTGTCAACAGGATCTTGTCCAAGACATCTGGCAGAGGTTTTTATTGGGCACTACAAGCTTTCTTGTGAAAGGTAGGGTCAGACACGATGGTTCTCTGTTGGAAAATAATGCCTTAAGGTCAGATCTTTGAAGCAAACAAGGTCAAAAAGCAAAACAAAAGGTCAGCAATTTAGAAACGACCCACTGAGTGAGTCCATTTCTGTGCCTCTGTGTACTGATGTATATTCTTTTTATGCCTCTTCAAGGTGGTGGAAGACAAACTGATGCGCAGCAGCTGCAGCAGATATCGACTGGACGTGGTTCGGAACTTGTCTGCGCAAGGACTAATACCAGCTCAAGTGAATCTCACTACTGTGGAGCAAGAGAGCTGCAAGGATGGATTCTTCTACAGCACCGCTATCTACACGTCCACCATCGTGTCAGAGGTATCCGGTCATTCCTTCTGTCAGTTATAAATGTGTAACACAATGTTGCCGATCAACTCCCAAGTTGCTGAGCATTTATCATCTTTTATTAGATATATTTAAAGTATCTTTAGAGTTGACACGTGAAGGAGCTTGATTTCTCCACCACAGCAGCATATTGAGTTTGAGCAGTTGCCTGTAGTTTTCACACTTCTGTCCACTTTTAAACTTTATTTCCAAAGGTGTAAAGATCATTAATATTATTGATCGATTATGCATTCTTTCTCTTTTTATAACGATAGAATGATACACATAAGTGCAGTGCATACACAGAAGCCCCTTCTCTGGACTTATTTTCCAATATCACTAGACAAAGTTTCAGTAAAGTGCGATGTAGCAGATGATGGCAGATGCTGTCACCGTGTAAAAATTCCTGGAACATGTTGAGCAGGCGTAACATTTTTCGCTAGCTGTGTTTTTTGCATAGTCACGGTAATGTCCTGAGGACTTCTTGTTTAAGGTTGCCGCGCCTCTTCTGTTAAGGTGCGTGTTAAGTGTGCAAATCAGGATGGCCTGACAGAACAATAAATAGCCACATTGTGTTTGTTTCATGAAAAATACAGTTAACTAAATTTAGCCTCAACGATCAGTCACATGATCACATGATTCTCCGCCAACACTGCAGCGTGTCCTAACAAAGCTCCACCATTTAAAAAAAAAAAAAGAATCACTCTTTAGTCAGGTCACATGACATGGTTTCATTTTTCTTGCAGTTTGACTTGGTTTGTGAGAACAAGTGGAAGCAGCCGTTGACCAACACCATTTTCTTTGTGGGAATTTTCATCGGATCCTTCTTTTCGGGACAGCTCTCGGACAGGTATATATAAAAAAGAGACAACTGCAAATAGAAAGCAGCAACTATTGGGGTTTTCACAGAAGAATTCAAAAATGTGTACTGGCATTTGTTAGTGGTAACACACTTCATGGGATGAAGATCAGCTTCTCAAAGTTAAGCAATTTGGTTCTTAGTCGTCAAAGAGTGGCTTTGTATATTAACTGTGTATTGTTTTTGATTGTTAAAGCGCTTTGTGACCCTGGTCTAGAAAGGCACTTTACAAATAACCATTACTTACTGACTAACCTACTTACTCACTAACTTACTGACTTACTTATTTATTGACTTACTTACTGTGCAGAAGCAGACAAAGATGGTTGCAGAGAATCAAAGGAGTAGACAAGTTTGGTTGCGGGATATCAAAGGAGCAGGTGACTTTGTTTGAAGGGGAAAAAAGAGTATAGGCGGTATGTTGTTGGGAGCCACATGTGTAATCAAGTAGGAAGTAGACCAAGTTGGTTGCAGGGGATCAAGGAAGTAGACCAAGTTGGTTGCAGGGGATAAAGGAAGTAGACCAAGTTGGTTGCAGGTGATCAAGGAAGTAGACAAAGTTGGTTTCAGGGGATCAAGGAAGTAGACAAAGTTGGTTGCAGGGGATCAAGGAAGTAGACCAAGTTGGTTGCAGGGGATCAAGGAAGTAGACCAAGTTGGTTGCAGGGGATCAAGGAAGTATACCAAGTTGGTTGCAGGGGATCAAGGAAGTAGACCAAGTTGGTTGCAGGGGATCAAGGAAGTAGACCAAGTTGGTTGCAGGGGATCAAGGAAGTAGACAAAGTTGGTTTCAGGGGATCAAGGAAGTAGACAAAGTTGGTTTCAGGGGATCAAGGAAGTATACCAAGTTGGTTGCAGGGGATCAAGGAAGTAGACCAAGTTGGTTGCAGGGGATCAAGGAAGTATACCAAGTTGGTTGCAGGGGATCAAGGAAGTAGACCAAGTTGGTTGCAGGGGATCAAGGAAGTAGACCAAGTTGGTTGCAGGGGATCAAGGAAGTAGACAAAGTTGGTTTCAGGGGATCAAGGAAGTAGACAAAGTTGGTTTCAGGGGATCAAGGAAGTAGACCAAGTTGGTTGCAGGGGATCAAGGAAGTAGACCAAGTTGGTTGCTGGGGATCAAGGAAGTAGACCAAGTTGGTTGCAGGGGATCAAGGAAGTAGACCAAGTTGGTTGCAGGGGATCAGGAAGTAGACAAAGTTGGTTTCAGGGGATCAAGGAAGTAGACAAAGTTGGTTTCAGGGGATCAAGGAAGTAGACCAAGTTGGTTGCTGGGGATCAAGGAAGTAGACCAAGTTGGTTGCAGGGATCAAGGAAGTAGACCAAGTTGGTTGCAGGGGATCAAGGAAGTAGACCAAGTTGGTTGCAGGGGATCAAAGGAGTAGACCAACTTGGAGTAGAGAAGGTATGTTGCAGGAAATCACATAGGTAGAAAAGGTGTTTTCGTAAGGAACCACAGGAGTTGACAAGGTTTGTTGCAGGGGATTCCAGGACTAGAAGTTGATCACAAAATGTTTGAATACTGTGTCAACAGTGGGCGGTCTTTCAGGTTGAAAATGAAACGTGTGTCGGAAAAGAGTGATGGAAGCGTGCGGCGTATGATGACCAGAAGCTGCAACATGTTGAGACAAAGCTCTCATTCTATTTCCATTTGTTCGTCTATGTTTGTCCATTCAATCCCACAAGCTTAAGGCAGCTATTCTATCGACAAAATCTTAGATACAAGGCGCTAAAATTTTTTAACTCTACAAAAATTCTGTCTTAGAATAAGATAGTAAACTTAATCACCCAGATTTGGGAGCAAAGTAGAACTTTTGGTTATGACTTCTCATATTTTCTTGACAGTTGATGTAAAATATTTATCTTGATGATATATTTTATCCTGCAGGTTTGGAAGGAAGCCGGTCCTCTTCGCGACTGTGGTGCTTCAGACGGTTTCAACTCTCCTCAAGATCTTCTCGGTGTCATGGGTCATGTTCATTGTGCTCCTCTTCATCAACGGTCTGGGAAACATATCCAACTACATCTCTGCTTTGGTCCTCGGTGTGTTTCAGTCTTTCAAACACAAAAACAAACAAATGTATCAGCAGTGAAAGAAAAAGCCTGACGTTCATTTCTTTGCAGGGGCGGAGATCCTGACCGGGAATGTGCGCGTCCTCTACTCATCTCTGGGGACGTGTTTCGGGTTCGCTCTTGGATACTTGATGCTGCCTTTGGTGGCGTACTTCTTAAGAAGCTGGACG
The DNA here is from genome assembly GCF_982586985.1 of Callionymus lyra. Taxonomy (NCBI): domain Eukaryota; kingdom Metazoa; phylum Chordata; class Actinopteri; order Syngnathiformes; family Callionymidae; genus Callionymus; species Callionymus lyra. Next base: position 20,698,198 of record NC_141831.1, read on the forward strand.
TCGCTTCTTATCGCTTTGACCATTCCTGGCTTCTTCTTGTTCCCCCTCTGGTGGTATGTGATCTTCATGCTCACTTATTTGACCTATTTACATTTACAAATATTACGTTTTCTTAGCCTTTTTGTGTTGTTATTATCTGCTCTGACTGGGCTAACCTGTGCAGGTAAATATGGTCTGTGTTTAGACTGTCCAGCACACGTGGTTGGCCCTGCCGTAATGACACTAATATGAGCACAAATGGAAATTCTCTGCAGATAATGCGTCTATTTTCTTGATTATCATAGAAAAGATTCAAATTAGGTGGAGCAATCCCATCCCAGCTACCTAGGGTCGGAGGTTGAGACCTTCCTACACTGAAATTCGTTCACATTTACAGTCGCAACCATTCTTTTGTCACGTCCTGTCTCAGGTTCATCCCCGAATCTCCACGTTACCTCCTCTCTCGAGGGAGGGTGGAGGAAGCCGAGGCAATTGTGAGAAAAGCTGCGAGGATGAACAAAGTGAGCGCCCCCGCCGTCATCTTTGAAGACTACGTGGTGAGAACCTTCACACATGTGCATCGACACATGTGAGTTTTGGTTTGATGACTCTTTACATAAAACTATTAATTATTGTTAATTATCCTTTATTTTTATTTTTTAAATGATCTTTGTCCAGATTATTTATGTATTATGATTATTAAGTGTTGTGTAACAAAATATATATATATTACCCTTCTTTTTGTGTTGTCCATTCAGGGAATATTTGTTATTTAATAAGAGTATAAATATATTAATGAACCAAAAATATACATACATGTTACCCAGAAGCTTGAAATTTGATTGACCCATTCGCAGGTTAACCAGACGAAGGAGCCACAGTATCAAGAACAGTACCGAGCCATGGACCTGCTCGGAAAAAGTGCCTTCAGACTCACAACCTTAATCCTCTACCTGGTGGCGTGAGTATCACAACTAATATTACGACTTCACTTGCTTCTGCAACACAATTACTGCGTCTCAAGTCACATCTTAATGCTTTTAACTCCTTAATGACTAAAATTCTAAAAAATATATTTTGAATTTACTGCAATAGTATTGTTAAAATTTACTATAAATACTCATTTTTAATAGTCGCTGTGGTGGTCAGAAAGCTCCACATAGCAAAGCTGCAGAAATTGATTAGATTCGCCCAAATGCTGAAGGCTCTGAATTTTAAGGGTTGTCTTGGCTGACTCGTCTCTTCAACATTGTGTGGGCGTCTGGTTCGGTACCTGACTGGGTCGGTACCCCTAAGTGGAACCAGAGGTTGTGTGCCAACCACAGAGGCATCACACTCCTCAGCCTTCCTTGTAAGGAAGGTCTACTTTAAGGTCTTGGAAAAGAGGGTCCGATCGATGGTTGAACCTCAGATCCAAGAGGAACAATGCGGGTTCCGTCCTGGCCGTGGAACTACGAACCAAACTCTTCACTCTCGCGACGGTTCCCGAGGGTACCTGGGAGTATGACCTGCCAGTCTACATGTGCTTGTGGACTTGGAGAAGGCGTACGACCGAGTGCCCAGGGCGAAGTTGTTGGAGGTGCTTCAGGAGTATGGCGTGAGAGGCTCTGTACTGAGGGCCCTCCAATCACTGTATTCCCCCAGCGGGAGTTGGATCCTTGGATGCAGATCGGATGTATTCCCGGTGGGAGTTGGTCTAGGATGTGTTTTGTCTCCAGTCCTGTTTCTGGCGAGGAAGGTTTGCGGTTTGGTGGCCTGAAGATCTGATCACTGCTTTTTGCAGATGATTTGGTTCTCATCACGCTGCGACCTTCAGCTCTCGCTGGATCGGTTTGCATCTGAATGTGAAGCGGCTGGGATGAGGATCAGCACCTCTAAATCTGAGGCCATAGTTCTCAGCAGGAGAAAGATGGCTGGTTCTCTCCAGGTTTGGGATTGAGCTCTTGCCTCAAGTGGAGACGTTTAAGTATCTTGAGGTCTTGTTCTAGCTTGAGGGTGTTCGGGAATTAAAGATTGGTGCAGCATTCGCTCTACCGCGCTGTTGTGCCTCAGAGAGAGCTGAGCCAAAAGGCAAAGCTCTCTATTTAACGATCAATCTTTGTCCCCACCCTCACCTACGGTCATGAGCTTCGGGTCATGACGGAGAGCATCACTAGTTTTAGCTGCTGTGCTATGACTAGAAAAATGTGAAAGAAACTGACCAGTGTATAATTTAAAGTCACAGTTATATGAGTAATTCTTTAAAATGACAGTTATATGAGTGCAAAGACAGTTTTTGCCGATCCGACAGTGTTTGAGTCCCAGCAACAGGAAGTAGTCCGATGGTCTAACCGCATGTCGTCCCTGACAGATTCACTGCCATCGCTGCATATTACGGCCTCTGCTTCAACACGGCTAACCTCCACGCCGACCCACACATCAGCTGCTTCATAGCCGCGTCAGTAGAAATCCCAGCTTACGTCATCGCTTGGCTGGCACTGCATTATCTTCCCAGACGAGTGTCCATCATCGGCATGTTGCTGCTCGGAGGAAGCCCGCTTTTCTTCATCCAGCTGGTCCTGGAAAGTACGACCCGACACCGTTGTTAAACAAAAATGTACCATGTTGGTCATACGTTGTCTTCCAACAGAGCTGCCTACAGTCGCCATCATCCTGGAGATCTTCGGAAAGCTCTTCATCACAAGCACCGTCTCCCTTCTGTTCTCCTTCTCGGCAGAACTTTATCCCACTGCCATCAGGAACACGGCGACAGGATCGTGCAACTCCGTGGCCCGGATAGGAAGTTGCATCACACCTTTTCTGTTTGAATTGAGTGAGTGACAAATGTTTGGATTGGTGTTGTTGTCTAGTCATACTATTATAAAACGATTAAAACTGACCTTTTACAATCGATCGGACACGCTCTTTGCCGGCAGCTCTACAATAGCTCCGGGAAAGGTACGGTCAAGTACTATAGAGCATCGCTATATTTAAGGGAAAATTTCCTGTCCAGGGGGTCGTCTCTTCCGGGGCAGTGGTTCTTTCAAGTTCGTTCATGTCTCAGGTCACCTGGAGAGTATCTTCCTTGCTTCCCTGTTGCTTGGGCGGATGCCTTTGTCTTCCCCCTTTTTTGGGTGTGTTCTGCTTTGCTCTTTGTTTCACGCCCCCAGGTGTGAAACGGACAGATGTTCAAGTAATCGCTGTTATGACTCTAATTCTGCTCCAAGCTTTTCTTGAAACAGTGTATCAGTCTGGAGTGAAATGTTGGTTGTGAATGTGTATTCAAATGTTTAAGCTCTTAGATGAAGCTAGTCATTTATACTTTATATTTTGATTATCTTTTAGCATTAATTTTAAGTATGGCGTATACGTATAGTGTATAATAATTTTGAATCTAACACTATTTAATGACATTTCATATTGTAGTTATTAACTTTCATATTCAGGATTAAAAACTGAATTTTATTTGTCTTCATTTTCAGTTATTTCAGAGAGGAAGTCTCAACTGACAATAATATTTATAATCATATTAGTTTACACATTTTATATATATATATATATATAATATATATATAGATATAGATATAATTTTTATATATATATATATATATATATAAAAAAATGTTTTATGTTGGATGTTTTGAATTAAATATTTGTAAAATAACACAGTCCAGGAGAAACTAGTTCGGTTTTATACAACATGGAACTCATTCTGTATATTTATGTAAGTTTTATATATATATATATATATATTTTAAACGATACATATTTATATTGTTTTTTTCATATTTATATTGTTTTTTTCATATTTATTGTTTATTCTTTTTCAATTGTGTTATTTAAAGTTTAATTCTAGTAAATAAGTATGTATTGTTTATAATTATTTGTCTATGACATGATTCAAATACAACAATAAGCAAAAACAAATCTATATATTATCAGAAAAAAAGACAAAATAGTTTTTTCAAGAATTGCAAAAACAATGGTCCAATCCAAAGTGTAATAATAAAAATGGAAATACCTGTCATGAGTCTACATGTTCCTCCTTGTGTTTCCGGTTTTATTGTGAAATCCGCTCCCTTCTGTGTCTGCGCTAGTCTTACTTCCCCCCTGTCTGAGTAGTAATTGTTCCCAGCCGTGTCTCGTTAGTCCCGCCCCCAGCTGCTGCTGATTGCTCCCCTGTGTTCTTAAGCCTCCACTCTCTGTCACATCTTGGTCTTGTTACCACTGTTTTCCAGTAACCAGTATCTTCCCATTGAGTATTCCTGCTTCCTACCCTGTCTCGTTACCTTTGTCCCGACCAAGACTCCCGTTTGCTTTACCCCTGCTTTGCGTTCTGTTGCTGGATCCTGGAGTGTATGACTACGCCTCTGCCTTCCCCACTGAATTAAACCAAGTCTCTGCAAATTACCTCTGCGCCTGGCTTTCTCCATTCCACACCGTGATAATATCTAATATTTTCATATTATATTATAAAATTTAAATGCATTTTCTTTCTGCTTGACTGGAGTCTATCCCAGCTACTTCGGGTTCACAGAGAGCCACAACCATTCACACACACCTAAAGGCTATTTTGAGTTTTTAATCAACCTCTGTATGTTTTTGAACTGTGTGAGAAGTACCCTCAGTAAACCCACACAAGAACTGAGAGAACAAAAAAACTCCACACAGAAAACGCTGCAAATTGTTATTATCATTTGAATATAAAAATGTTGTTTGAAAAGTTGTTAAACATGAATAATTGAAAACAAATTAATGGTAAAATTATGTTTGATAAGATAATTAGGAGAATCACAATGTTTTTTTTTAAATAAGTTAATACATGTTAACACGCTGTACAAGTTTTTAGAGGGACTTGGGTAGATCAAAAAAGACAAAAAAAAGTTTATTTGAATATTCAGATAATGATAAATATCCCAGATAAATATGTCTCTCTCTCGTTACAGGAACTGTCAATAAGTTCTTGCCGTACATCATCTTGGGGACGATGTGCATCTTGTCAGCTGCTGCTTCCTTATTCCTGCCGGAGACTTACGGGAGATCTCTGCCGGACACCGAGGCTCAGATGGCTAAAAGGAAAAGGTGCGAGTCTCAGCAAAAATCCAGTTTTACCTGCATCCGACAAGCGTTGACGATTCTTCCTCTTCTCCCGCAGCATCGACTTCCCCTGCAGGAAACACACTCCAGTCCCGGTCTACTCTGCTCCGAACAACGACCTCTTGAAAAATGACATTTTGTAGTCAAGCTCAACAACAACCTCAGATACGCACAAGATAAACTGTTTATGGATGAAGGTGTTTTTTTTCAAAGAGCACAAACTGTCCTAGAAGTAGGACTGTTCTCAGCAATATGCTATTTTTTTAAAATGCTGTTTTATTAATGCATTTCTCAGAAACCATTCAATCAGGGACTTGAAAACTGCTACAAGATTTTGTTCATGTTGTTAAACCCTGCAGTGAGCGGGTTAGGGTTCCTTTATGTTTTGTAAAGCTGTCTTTGTTTCATGTTTTTTTTTATAATAAAACTATTTCTTTTATCACTTTTTCTATCCTTTTTATTAACCACTGAAAAAAAAAACCCCATTCAGCGAGCTGAAAGAATAATATAATTGTATAATATGATTACAATAATTGTAACTAAAACTTTTTATGATTTTCTGATAAATAATGATTTTCCAAACATTTCTAGAATGTCATTTTTACCTTTTCTAGCAGATTTATTTATTTTTTTATTGCAAACTTTGGAAGAAAAAACGTTTTTTTTATGTATTAAAATGTAATTAAAAAGTAATACGGGTTGGTTTAGTTAGTAATTTTCATACAAACTTGTTTTTATGTAAAATTATTCAACTATGGGTTTGCAAAATCCTGTTACGCAGGAAGACACTCCTAAACTATATCACTAAGCTTTCAAGAAACCAGGTCAAGCAGCTGAGATTGCTGAGTCAGATGTTCTCTAACCTGATGTCTCCAGACTTGCTCCCAGAGATGTTCATGTCGTCAAACTGTCGCCCAGAAACTTTTGTTTTGTGTCTTTTCTCACATTCAGATTTGGATCGATTTTCCTTTATTAGTCCCACAGGGGGAAATTTTAGTTACAGCAGCATCAGGGGGGAAGAAGTACAATAAGCAAGAGCACACACAAAAAAATGAATAAAATACTTAAATATGAATACAATACAAATATATATGTTTTTGAACTGTTTTAACAGTGTCAAAAACCTACTCTGGTGTTCAATAAAAGGATTTTGCTGACACAAAATCAGTGATAAATAACTTAAAATTAACCATTTAAGGATCTAGAATGTCAGGAAATCTAAAAAAAAAAAAAAGGCGTTTTGAGGAGCCATTAAAGTTGATCAAAAATAGTTTACATGTAAGTGTTCAATGCTAAAGCTAACCGATAAAGCTGACATGATAAAGCAAACTGTTTCATAAAATAAGAAAGGTCAGACGATAACAAGTTTAACCAGTTACACTCAAATATCTTATAACACTTATAACACTTATAAGAGGATTTGAAAAGCTTTTTCACCTTTAGTTTTGACCACACGAGGGCACTGTTGGCTTAAGTGTCGATATATAAATGTATTAAAACCAACGGATCGATGATCATCGAGGCTCCTGAAGGGTTAATAAATACTCCAGTTAACATGATTCCGAAACACTTTTGTTTAATGGTTGATCGTATCAATAGCGATGATAATAAAAAAGGGTCATTATCTGTAAAAGTGAAAAAAGGAAACTATTCTTAAAAAATGTGCGACATATTCAGCCATTTAGAGTTTCCGGAATGTTTTCTTCATCTTTGGTGCTTGTGGCTGTGTAACTCTTCCGGCAACATCTGGAATAATAAATGAAAAAGAAAAGGTTAATTACATGTAGAAAAAGTCAAAATACTATTGTCATAGTAACATAAATAATTATATTAATATTAAAAATGATTGTTCTCTGTACTTAAGAAGACGAAATATTAAGCAAGGAAGTACATTTATTATTATTATTTATTTATTAATAATTTAAAGAAATACAGAAAGAACAATTGTCGAATTTTATAAATGATATATAAGCATGATATAACATAATTGTGATTTATTATTTATTTAACATCTCTTTCTATTTTTAAAATACGGAAATCACACAGAACACAAAAGAAATGTTGTGCAAAAAATCAATATACATTTCCTACAATAAAATGAAAATCCAACGTTATTGTTGTTGTTTTATTATCTAGTCAGGCATTTTAACCCAACAGTGATGAACAGTGTCATGTTGTTTAGAGGTCAGTAGGTGGCGCCATCAGTTCAAAGATGATGTGATGTTTCATTAGATCAGTTGTTGAAAACAAAGGAAAATAGTGCACAGACCGCCATCTAGTGGACTCTGAAAACAATGACACTGCTTCATGAAGCTTCATCGGACCATCACTAGTTGAATCATACCCTGGGAACGGCTGTACGTCTTCGACGACGTCTGGAAGTGACTTTCCAAAGCTCTCCGGCAGCAGGAGGCAGAAACCTCCGGCGAAAACCGACAGAATTCCCATCAGGATGTACGGCAGCGACTCAGAGTAGCTTCCTGTAGCAAACATGATAGTTTAAATGACTAATAAAACAAATCACTCATCTGGCACCTTTAATGATAATTAATCTATTCAAATGCATATAACTTTATATTGAGGCTTTTTTAGTCCTGAACCACACAAAAGTATTGCCTCTCTGACCACACCTTACTGCTCACTTTTTTTAACCAATTAACTAGAATAATATAAGGTTTTCCATACAAATATCAGCCACTATCTATCACTCGTTTGCCATCTAGTGGTGAGACAGGGAAAGGTTTGCGAACCCTTTTTTAATATAGATTAGATTAGATTAGATTAAGGAAATTTTAGTTACAGCAGCATCAGGGGAAAAATACAATTAGCAAGAGCACACACACAAAAAAAATAATAAAATACTTAAATAAGAATACCATACAAATATATATGTTTTTGAACTGTTTTACCAGTGTCAAAAACCTACTCTGGTGTTCAATAGAGGGATTTTGCTGACACTAAATTAGTGATAAATAACTTAAAAAGAACCATTTAAGGATCTAGAATGTCAGGAAATCTAAAATTTTACTTATTAGTTTATTTAAACAAACCAAAAAAAAAAGTTTACAGATTAAAGGTTCTGGTGGACGCTTGAAACCAGCCCTGATTTTAATATGATGAACAACTTCTTGTAGCCAAACCTTTGATAACTGAACGTCTAAGAAAACGTTTTGGATTTTTTAAAATAAATTCATTCAAATGTCATAGTTGTGTTTGTAAAGATGTTTTCGGACAATACTATATAGATAACAAACATATTCTTACCGAGGAAAATGAAATATGGCGCCAAGATGCCACCGATCCTGGAAAACATCGAGCAGGCTCCCAGCGCCGAGTTCCTGAGCACCGTGGGGTAGACTTCTGTGGTGTATGCATAGATGATGGAGAATACAATCGTCATGCAGAACTTCCCCATCATCACCAGAGTTATTCCCAGAGCGGGCAGACCTGGAGGCGGCAAACACCGAAGTTACGACTGGTCAGAGGCGTAAAACAAATCCCTACCAATCCATACTTGCGGGTATCAGCCATATGAAGAAAAGAGAAGCCCCGCCCAGGAAGTTGCTCAGGCTCATGGTCAGTCGCCTGTGGCACCAGCGGAATAGAACCCACGACAGGATGTAGGCGGGCACCTCCACCACCGCAGACAGGAAGCAGTTGAAGTGTATGTTTCCGGCCAAGTTGGACGTGTTCAGGGACAACGCGAAGTAGGTGATGTTCAGGATCAACCTGGAAAATGGTGGATTTGAGTGGTTCAGAATAATATGACCAGCAGGAAGTCTCTGGGCCTCTTTGCTCCAGCTCCTGCCTCCACGACGGTCAATGAATTGATAATAAAAAATAAATGCAGCTAATTAGTAATATTAACCCATGTGCGGTCACTGGGTCAAGGTGACCCGGGGGCCCAAAAACAAATGGATATCTGAAACACATTTGTTTTTTAGGCCATCGGGTTACACAATGGTTAAAGAAATAACTATTTTAGTGCAAATGTCCTTACATATGTACATACATTATAAATATATAAATCAAGTGAAATAATAAGATAGAAAAATATATTACTAATTTATGGCAAAAAATATTTAGAAAATCTTAGAGACAAAAACGTGTAAACTATTATTCAATTTTTATTTTAATTTGTATATAAAACGCCCCTATTTGAAGAAAGATCTTAAAAATAAACATGTATATATTACTTTTTGTGGTATGTTCAACACCTGTCATTATTAAATATGAAAAAACATGTGTGCTTTTAATTTCATTTTTTCTTAATTATTCATTGTATCCTACAGTCTTGCAGCCAAATAACCGCATTGATTTTTCTTCAATATTTTGTTATTCAACAGAGTGAATGTGGATCAATCGTGAGCGCAGGACGACCCACTGGGCGCTCGCACAAAACAGCGGTTAGATCCGGGGCTCAGGCTTCACAGCCCCCGACAGGTCATTATTTGTTGTTAGCGAGATGGACCGAGATCTGGACCCGGCGACGGCGGCCACTGTGACAGAGCAGCGTGTGCGCGTCCACATGTGTGCGTGCTCGCCGGTGTGTACTTGTGGGTGCGAGGTCACTGTACTGAATGTGGGGGTCAGACGTGGAGAGCAGGAACTCACCAGACCAACCACAGCGTGACGGAGAGCCAACGCATTTTCTTTGAACGCAGCAGGTCGCAGATGTTGAGGTTCTTCCTGGTCGCAGACTTCAGCTCTTTCTGTTGGCGACACGTGGAACAACAAACAGTCCACCATTAGTCAGGATCCAGATCCCTTAGACGGGGTTCGGGAGGTGAGTTCCGTCCATCTTGGCATTTGTACACACATTCCTTAAATCCAGTTATAGCTCAACACAATTTTGAAAGACTTAAATGAAGACAATTATTTTACTCTTTTTTTTATGTAAAAAAGAGGAGAAAAAAACATTTAGGATGATGTGAAAAAACTGCCTCATGCAGCTGCCAACACAAATATAAACCTTACACAGACATGCCAACACAAATATAAACCTTACACACACAACTGATAACACAAATATATAAACCTTACATACAGTCAATCCCACGTAAACCTGACGACTCATATATAAACATTACATAAATACAATTAACACATATAAAAACAAATTCTACAGACATACAGCCAGACACACACTGACACACGCACACACAATCAAATATGCAAGTACATACATACACTAACATGCACACACATAAAGACACAAACTCACATACAAAAAACACATACAGACAAAAACACAAAAACAAGCAGACGCGTGCAAACACGCAAACATACACACAGAGACATGCAAACAAACACACTCATGCAAAGACCCACACACAAGTATAAAACTTAAACACGCACAAAAACACATACTACACACTTTCTTGCACTTACACGCAGAAACTCACAACAACACACACATAAACGCACCTACACACAAAAACACAGACACACAACAAACACACAACACACTCCTGCACGCAGCCACATGCAAACACTAAGGCATTCACACAGAGAAGCTCAAAAAACAAACACACTCACATACAGACACACACATGCACAGGTAGACAAACACACATAAACAAAAACACTTCTACTACACACTCTTTTGCGCTTCATGTAGAAACACACAAAAACACACACATGAGCACACCTACACACAAACAACACCAAACACACTCCCGCACGCAGACACATGCAAACACAAAAACATACACACAGAGATGCTCAAAAAACAAACACACTCACATACAGACACAAACACATGCACATGCAAAAACACAGACACACAAAAAACACCAAACACACTCCTGCACGCAGATACATGCAAATACAAAAACATAGACACAGAGATGCTCAAAAAACAAACACACTCACATACAGACACAAACACATACACAGGTACACAATCACACATAAACACAAACAAAAACACATACTACACACTCTTTTGCACTTCATGTAGAGACTCACAAAAACACACACAAACACACCTACACACAAAAAACACCAAACACACTCCCGCGGACACATGCAAACACAAAAACATTCACACAGAGACGCTCAAAAAACAAACACACTCACATACAGACACAAACACATGCACAGGTACACAATCACAAAAAAACTCAGACACACAAAAAACACCAAACACACTCCCGCACGCAGACACATTCAAACACAAAAACATAGACACAGAGATGCTCAAAAACAAACACACTCACATAGAGAAACAAACACATACACAGGTACACAATCAAAAACACATACTACACACTCTTTTGCACTTCATGTAGAGACTCACAAAAACACATACAAACACACCTACACACAAAAAACACCAAACACACTCCCGCGGACACATGCAAACACAAAAACATACACACAGAGACGCTCAAAAAACAAACACACTCACTTACAGACACAAACACATGCACAGGTACACAATCACACAAAAACACAGACACACAAAAAACACACAACACACTCCCGCACGCAGACACATGCAAACACAAAAACATACACACAGAGACGCTAAAAAAACAAACACACTCACGTAGAGAAACAAACACATGCACAGGTACACAATCACACAAAAACTCAGACACACAAAAAACACACAACACACTCCCGCACGCAGACACATGCAAACACAAAAACATACACACAGAGACGCTAAAAAAACAAACACACTCACGTAGAGAAACAAACACATGCACAGGTACACAATTACACAAAAAACACACAACACACTACCGCACGCAGAAACATTCAAACACAAAAACACAAAGACACTTTCACACAAATACACAAACTACACACTCTCTCACAAACATAAACATATACTCACACATACTCACATAAAAACACTCATACACACACACACAGACACACACACACTGGGTTAGCCATTTGTTTTTGCTACGGTCGTTCTGACGTCATAACCTCAGGCTCACCTGGCACGGACTGAAGATGGTTTGTGGAGGATTAACTTTGTTTTTTCGAGCAGCATTTATTATGATGGCTTCTGCCATTTCCACTCTCCCCTGAGAGAGAAGCCAACGAGGAGACTCTGGAAGAAACCTGCAACATTTTGTGCAAACATTAAACCAAGTCACAGATTTATCCTGAGCGAGACAAAGACACTCTGGCAGGGGAATGTTACAAACAAAGTGACCTACCACCAAAAGGGGAGAACGAGGATGTTTGGCAGGGTAACAGAGAGCAGGAGGTTCCTCCAGTCCCTCGCGTAGAAAGCGAAGAGCGGCAGCAGCATGTAGCCGATGGCGAAGAAAATATTAACCCCAGCTGTCGAGTACAGGAACCGCATCTTCGGGCCTAAAAGCTCCGTTCCTGCTCATCAGAAATAAAGTAGTCAGAGGTTAAAAGAAAACGATGTGGAAGCTGCTCTGGAGACTTTTCCTACCTAAGACGAATGAGGTAATGTAGTTCGAGATCTGCATGATCCCCACCAGGAAGTGCAGCGAGCAGAACATGGTCCAGGAAGACGAAAAAAACTGAATGACAGTCAGGAGCAGCTGGAGAGTCTTGGTCACAAACAGCACTTTTTTACGACCATACCTTAAAAGAGAAGACAGGTTCCGATTGATATCCTTGTCGAGTCCAGATTTTCAACCCGAGACAATCATGACGATAAGTACTAGCTTAGCAACACCGCAGATACTTTTACCAGAGGGCAGTGGAGGCATTTTAAAGTAGGGCTACCAATCCAGACAAGGATTCTCTCTTCTGTGGACAGCAAAACTTCTATTTCCTAGTAAAGTCTTGGTGGCCAGATTCCCTTTTGCTGGGGCTAAACATACACCAACTGTGCTGAGGGGCACTTGGTTGCAATCCAATGGCTTCTGGGGCCACACTGAAGACAAGGGTCATCTGAGACACCATCAGTACAATCTCAAGGTCAAAGTGATCAACCAATTGAGGTTCATGGTGTGACTTGAGTATGGTCAAGATGGGTAACTGTGGAGGACTTGGCCTTAGCAAATCCCTGATGTGATGGTGGCAACGACCAGCCTGTCCTTTGGGGGTCCCTCACTTTTGACAAAGATGGGGAAAAGGCACAGCAAGTAATAAGTGGATTCCCGCCAAAGGAAAAGGACTCGGATCTCGAGGTTGACATAAAGTCCCAGGACACCTGAAGGTCACAGTGAATAAAGCAACTAGGTTTCCACAGGACCCTACAATCCTGCAAAACTAGCAATACAAAAAAAATATTTCAAGATGGCGGAGGGTCCACTTGGACTCAAGACCGAGTTGAACGACGCAGAACCTGCTATGACCCACCGAAGATGTGATGCACCAGTATAAACATCGTGACTTTTAACTCCCTCCCCCACTGGAACTCAGTTCAAAATTATGTCAATAAATCACAACATTTTACAAGGAAGATTGAGTGCATCTATGTTTAGGGGATTGGCTTTTCAGATCGACATTAGTTGGGACCAATTCAGAGGGTTATCTTCTTTACTTCTTGAGCTTTGGAAATTATTACGGGGTAAAGAGCATGACTTTTACTTGTCTTTTGTGGGAGTTTCTTTGGCAAGACTGAAATACTTAAAATAATAACTAAAATGTTTAACAATTTTTGAATGTCTTATTATAACCCTCAAATTTGGAACTTCTCAGTGACGAGCCAGATTTGCTGAGTCAGGATCATTTGTTTCGCCAAAGAGTTAATAGGTGATGACAGTAGTCTCAGGTTAAAGTTAGTCGACCCAGTTTTGGTAAAACAATAAATGATAAGCTAAAAAGGGTAGGAACAAGATCCTTAACTTGGCATGAGCAAAGTTTAAACTACACTTAATCAATTGACAACACACTTCTCTTTACACACACTGAAAGAAAAAATAATAATAATAATAATTAAACACTGAATCCAAACAACAAGAATAATAAAGATTAACAAACATCAAACACACTTTAATTATGAAGAACATAGAAATAAATCCAAGGCCATCTAAAAAAGTATTATTATTATTTTACCTGTCGGAGAGCTGACCAGCGCAGAGAGAGCCGATTAAAACACCAACGAAGAAGAGTGAGGAGGTCATGGGTTTCTTCCATCCGTCATCACACACCAAGTCCCACTGTCGTGACGGTAATAGAATAGAACCATTTAAAAAAGAGTCACTGGCAACTCTGGTTTGGTGCTGTATTTAACCCTTGTGTCTGTCGTCTCTGGGTCAAGGTGACCTGAACGCCCGCAAACAAAAGTATTTGTCGTATCCCTTGTGTTGTACAGCTTGATTAAGTGACATTGGAAACACATTTGTTTTTAGGCCTTCGGGTTACCTTGACCTAGAGATAACACTCGGGTTAGATAAACAAGATTTGGATCATTGGAGTAAAACAAATGACTTATGGAAAATGTCGTTGCTAGTGATGAGCATGCAAAATTACCTTTCTTACAAGCTAGAGTTAAAAATAAGCATGTATTTGCTGAAAGGGCGATGTATAGAAGTAAAAAGGGGGCGTGGCCAGAGTGTTTGTGTTTGAGAAATAGTTTAACAAAAGAGGAGATCCTGGAAAGCAGGATGTTACCCGAACCTAAGAGACATGTGTTGAATACATTTATTAAAAAACTGGTGAATAGAAAACAGGTAAAAACTAATTCAGTTTTAAGTTGAATCAGACTATATATTTGAATAAACATGCCTATTCTTCTGGGAACAAAAAGGACCAGATGGACATTTAGCGGGAGTGAACAACGATTTAAAAGATCGAGAGATCTGAGCTCTACTACCCTGGACCGCCAAATTGCTGCGTCAGGGGAAGAAGCCTGGTCGATTGTCACTGCTTTTATTTCTTGTCACAGAATTGTGGAATAAAGTACCTGAATATGCTTTAGACCTACACATATCAAAGTATAAGAACACAGGGTCTAAGTTCAGATGCCCAGGCACAAAACATTGTATTCACTAAGTAAAGATATGTTGTTGTTTTTTAAGTATTCTGACTATAAGAAAGAATTTGCTATGCTTGTGTCCCTTATTTTTCATTTTCGTTTGTTTTAGGTTTGTTTTTTTTTAACCAAAAAATGTGAAAAAAACAAAAAAACGACTTATAATGCTTTTTAAAAAAAAAAAAACCTTAAAAGTAATAAATACATGTTTTAGGACGTTTTGCATTATTTGCCTGCGAGGAAAATTCCCTCTTGTAGAATATTTACAACAAAAAATATCAAGTACAAATCTGCCATAATTTGAAGTATGTCTCCACATTACTTCAATAAAGTTATTTATTTAAAATAAAGCTTAATAGATATATTTTTAGATTCAAATATATAAAAGTAATATAATAAAATATATATATATATATGTAACAAAAAATGTATATATGTAATCGATACCTTAAAAAAGCGATACAAAAATAGATTTTATCAACTTTTATAAACTTTTTTTTAATATAAAAAGATAATTTTAAATTTGATTTATGTTTATTATATTTATTCCATTGCTTTTCATCAACATGATGTGGCGTCAGCACCTCAGAGACGATGGTGGAGCTGTAGACGCTCCTGTCGTACTCCCATCCGTCCAGACATCCCTCCTGCGGCACCTGCCTCAGATCCACGTCGACCCCCGGCTCCAGACCCCTGTCGGAAAACTCCAGCAGGTCTCGGAGTCTGTACCTGGAGCACGGGCTCGGAACCAGACCTCCGCCCGGACTCTCCATCAGCGGGATGCTGGAGTTGATCCACGCCGCCGACAGGTTGAGGTGCGCGGGGATGACGCAGCTGTGCGCCGGCGTGTCGGCGAAGAAGACCACCGCGAACGGACAGAGCCCGTTGGGGATGGCGAGGAAACAGAGGAGGAGGCACACCTGCCACTGGAAGGGTCCCTGTTCCCCCAAAAAAGACGTCGCAGTCTCATAGTCGGCCATGTTAGCTGCAGCGTCAGAAGGAAAAAAAAAAAACCTGGACTTCATGAAAAGACCCTTGAGCAGCCCCCCCCCCCTCCAACTCTCAGAACCTCCAACTCGTAACACGTAAATAATCTCTAGAAGTCAGCCATCAAAGTGTCGGGTCATGGAAAAGCAGTTCTATTATAAAATAACGTTTTAAAAATAATAAAGTGATGCGTTTCAATTGTAAAACTTTTGATCAATGGATCATCTCAATGAAATAACATGAAACCTCTGACTTTGCCAAACTATTTCATTACATCAACGTTTTGATGTCAATCACCAACTCGCTGGTCCTGAGACAGATTGTAAAGTTAATCATTCAAGATAGAAAAACTTTAGAAAAAAGTGGACAATACTAAAGCGGTGAATTAAATCATCAAAATTACCTTCGCACAGTTTTTCAATTCAAAATGCCTAAATAATAACATTAATAAAACATGTTCTTCTTTTACACACAAGTGATATGAATTAAAAACAAGATCAGATGAGGTTTTATGTTTATCTCTAAGTACTTCAGCTGAAATACATTTTTAAAAAGGCAACTTATCCTTTATCAGGAAATCATATTAGAAAAGTGTTGATAAGCGTTCATTAAATGTGTTGAATCTGTGTTGATCTCTGTGAAGGAAAGAGGGTGAGATCTGATCTTGTCACTCATTACATCCTCAAGGAGTTGACTGATTACATCAAATGTGTCACTAGTGGATGTCACTCAGTTTAGGATTTAAAAGATACTGGAGATAACAGCCTTCAAGAGATGCCCTCTGTTAATCCAGTCATGGAGTTTGGCTGCTCTAGCACTCTCTTCGAGAGCAAGAAGCTGTGGAAAAATGAAAAACGACCTCTAACAAACCGAAAACTCAAATGAAACCTAGTCCCCTCTTTGAATGATCATAAAAAAACGTTCGTGGACTGGGAAGTGACCCTCTTCCCGTCTGCAAGAAGGCAAAAGGCAACTTAAAGGGACGTCCATTTTATTCCTGTTGACACTGTAGCATGTGAAGGTATCTGCGGTATAAACCCACCAAGTTAGCAGGGTCAAGAACAACAAAGAGGCATCACATGGGTCAAAATCACCCCACATAAGAAGGATGGCAGAAAGCCAGGATGCAGTTTCACCGTGTGGCATTATGCTGGTCAAAAGGGCCACTGTGCCGTGGAGGGGGATTCTGGACCAAGTCAAACTCAAGGGTGAGCGGTTGACAAAGCCCTACCTGTTTG
Source organism: Callionymus lyra (assembly GCF_982586985.1). NCBI lineage: Eukaryota > Metazoa > Chordata > Actinopteri > Syngnathiformes > Callionymidae > Callionymus > Callionymus lyra. The sequence goes on from NC_141831.1 coordinate 20,715,397, forward strand.
GTTTTCACAGTAATGTCCTGCCCTTTATTTGAAAGATGGAGGTAATTGCGGCCTTCTATGGACGACCGACAGTCGGTTCTGCTAAGGACATGCATATTTTCAACCAAAATCACATCTATCGACTTCTGACTTACTTCCGTAAGCCTGTACAGCTCCACCCATTACGGGGGGAACCTGCTTAACAGCCCCAAATCAACCCTAGGTAACCCCTAGAAGACCGGATACCTTGACCAGTCCATAGCCCCGACACTCTCCCATAACTACAGGGTGTCTGGACGGTCCTTAAGGTCCGTTCACATCGATTTATAAAGTATGTGAGATTATATTAGAGGTTGTATTATAGATTATACCTTAGAGATAGGGTGAGATGCACAGTCATCCGGGAGAGTCTCAGAGTAGAGCCGCTGCTTCTCTGCGTTGAGAGGAGTTGAGGTAGATTGGGCGCCTCGCTGATGAGGGGTTCAAGGCTGGTTCTACTGCTAGGAGACCCAGCTAAAAAGACTGTGCCTGGGAATTCCTTGGGGTCCCCCGGGAAGTGCTGGATGAAGTTGCTGGGGAGAGGAAAGCCTGTTGTTTCCGTGACTTGACCCCTGATGAAGCGAAAAAAGACAACTTTAGGTGCAACAAATCACTACAACGTGGGAGCAAGGCTGAAAATTCAAGGAGGAATGGTCAAAGCGATTCTAGAGACATTTTCATCCACCCAGCTGAATGATCTCTTTTTTTAGATTGGACTTAAGAGGCAATAGGAAGTTGTTTTTTCAGACAAATATATCAAAAACGGAAGGGAGTGGTCTAACAAATGTCGCCAAGTTGCTTTTAGTGAGAATGTTTAGAGTTAAGGAGTCAGTCAAAGAGGTGGGAATCAAAGTAAAACCACTGCTCCTCATCAAGAGAAGACGGTTGTTTTAGGAAGGCTGCCTGGGAAGGTGCTTGGCATAAACATCTAGATCCTGGGACAGACCCAAATGAACAGACTGAACCGAAACCCTAGGAACAAGAATTATTGGCAGGGCTTTATATATTTGTTGTGCTCTAAATTCAAATGTCTACTGAGGTCTCTGGGTTCCTTGTGGGAATGAGGTGAAAGTTGTGTCTTGGCACTTCAGCAACCCCTAAAATGAGTCCATTTGCAGTCTTAAAGCTACTTAGCACCATTTAGAGTACAGGCACGTGTGCGTCTTTGGGTATTTAACAAGTGTGGAATGTTGCTAAGAGAAAAGCGGCCACTTCAACCAGTGAAGTGGGGGAGTCAGGACCCCACCCCGTCTTTTTTATCTGTGATGCAAATCCTATCAGTAATTGAGTAGAGGTCTGGAATCCACTCACTGGACATGTAAGTGAACCCCTCTCCTTATAAGCTGGTGTTTAATGACCGCCTCAGTGTCGAAAGAATAGGTCCAGAGGGGGGGCTTCACTCTGTTGACTGCAACTTTGTTCACCACACAGGAGAGCAGAGTACTTGAATGATGCGTGATTATGATGAAGAAACCAGCTTCCTGGGACAGATCGGTCCTTATTACTGGACCACGTTCTTCCTTCTCAACACGGTTTTCGTGTCGACTGGATTTAACGGGTTGTACATTGTGTTTGCCGGAGCTGCTCCAAAGCACCAATGCCTCATTCCGGATGTCAACTTGACAGATGAGTGGAGAAATGCCATCATTCCTATTACAGTGGAAGATGGCAAGGCAGTCCACAGCCAGTGCTGGAGGTATAAACTGGACGTGGTGAGGAATCTCTCGGCTGAAGGACATGTGCCAGGGAGGGATGTGAACCTCACCAGTCTGGAGCAGGAGGGATGTTTAAATGGATGGAACTACAGCACAGAGATCTACCAGTCCACCATCGTCACAGAGGTTAGTTCACCTTTTTTTTTTAAATGTGCTTTAAGTCTTGTATTAAAACCAAGCTTTTCACAGTGGGATCTTGTTTGTGACGACCAGTGGAAAGTTCCGTTCACATCTTCATCCCTATTTATTGGATATCTATTTGGATCTCTGATCTCGGGCCAGCTCTCCGACAGGTTTGTTATTTCTTATTGGGTTTTATTGATTTTTAAAATTCACTGATAATGTCTTTGGTCTACAAGGCAAAAAATATGTATTTTAGCAGCACCATCTAGTGTTTACACAAAGCGTTACATGCAAAACACCTCTTGATTGATTTTTAAATGTGACCAATTCAAACCAAGAAATTCAAGTCATCTGAAAGCTTTTCATACTAATATACTTTGTTACTGCTTGATGAAGTAAAAATAAAAATAAATCGAACTTTTTAGAGCATACATGACCTTCATACCTGTAAAACAATATACTAGAACGTAATTGTAAAAAAATGATAATCAAATTCTTAGTCTGCCAGTGAAATTAAAGTTATTCATTTTGATTGGAACCTGAACATTTTTTTAATTTTATTATTTTGTAACTCTTTTTCAATCCAACATCGACAAACTTGCCCTTTACTTTTAGAAGGCTTTAGAAACCTATATTTTAAACGCAGGAATTGTATTGATTTTTGAACACCTACATAACAACAGCAACATAATGACAAAATATTATATGCTCAGGACTGTTCACACCACTTTGAACTTTAACCTCATTTTCAGATGTGCTACACAAAAACATTTATTTATTGTCTGTTATAACAGTACAATGCATTTTCTTATCTCAGGTACCCTTTTACACTTTTCCTGGAAGTTTTTTTCAGAAGAACACAGAAAGATTGAAACTACCAGGAAAGGGACTGGGTTCACGGCTGAGCTCATGAGAGTTAAACTTTGACAGACTTTATGCGGCGCTCAGCTGATTGTAAGAAAACAAGGAGCTCTTATGCAGCTGTTCAAACACGGTCGGAAGTGAGGCCAAAAATTGTTGCGCAACTTTAAGATCCTGCAGTCTTTACACTCTTAAAGATGGAAATGAAGTCGTGATTTAGAATCACAGTTTAAGAATGAATCAATGAATATTTATAGTTTATAAACGAATACAGCGAACATGGCTAAATGTGGAAAAATATTTTTAAAAGTATTTTTAAAAAGTGAATCCCTAAAAAATACACAACAGAAAAAACATTCCATTATAAAATGGAACCCCAACATAAATATAGTTATTTAAATAAAGTTTGATATTTGTTTCAGTTTTGAAACTGTATTCTAAGTAAAAAAAAATTTTATTATCCGAAATGTTTCAAGCTTTGAGCAAAATAATAATTATTTAAAAAAACTATGAAGCTTCATGAAACATTGTCATGTTGTTTAGTCAGTAGGTGGCGCCATCAGTTTAAAAATGATCTGATGTTTCATTAGAACAGTGGTTGTGCAGAGACCGCCATCTAGTGGACTCTGAAAATAATGACACTGCTTCATGAAGCTTCATAAGATCATCACTAAAAAAAAATAACAACAGCATGTGAATATCTCAACCCTTCAAGATTTTAGTCATCGCGTGTATCAAATGTTTTCATCAAGTGTTTTGTGTGTCAGGTTCGGGAGGAAAAAGATCATCTTCATCTCTCTGGCTGTTCAATGTCTGTCCGTCATGCTCCAGTCCTTCTCGTATTCATGGAAGATGTTCTGTGTCATGTATCTCTTCGTCGGCGCATCCCAGATTTCCATGTACATCTCTGCATTCGTCCTTGGTATGTATTTTTATTGTCTCTTTAAATGTATATCGTTGCCATCATGTGAATGTGTGCAATGTAGTGAATTTATAATAATAAGTCAGCGTTTGTCTTGGACTAGCCAACAGTTGTCTGTGGTCCATATCCTATTGATCCTGGCTAAAGCCATAGTTGATCAATTTCTATCAATGTTTTTTTTAATTCAGATGGTCAACCAAGTTTCTTTTTTCAGAAAAAATGAAATTTGAAAATATCCTATTCACTATTTGCAATGGCACTTTGATCAGGGTGTCCCATGCCTCTCGCCCTAAACAGCTGGGATAGGGTTCAGCCCTCATGTGTCCGCAATAAGGGAATAAATAATTGTTTGTTTTTTTTTACCTCTATGACTGTTTTAAGTATGGAAAAAAAACATGTTTAACTTAAACTGTGATGTCAATCGCAGGAACTGAGTTGCTGAGTAAAACCATGCGCGTCATTTTCACCACTCTGGGAGCGTTTCTCTTCTACTGCGCCGGCTACATGATGTTGCCTTGGATCGCCTACGCCATCAGAGACTGGAGGACACTTCTCGCAACCCTGTCCTCGATATCTGTCGTCTACCTCCCACTGTGGTGGTGAGTTTCACTGTTCAGATCCAACATTATATCGCTATAATCCAGTGTTGATGTGACGCACGCACTCTTTTTGTCAGGTTCATCACGGAGTCTCCTCGGTGGCTGATCACTCAGGGAAGGATCGAGGAAGCTGAAGCCATCGTGAGAGACGCTGCCCGCAAAAATAAAGTAGAAGCGCCTCCTGTCATCTTCAAAGAACATGATGTGAGTCCGAGATAGATGTCTGGGCCATGACTCCTGTTTTGATCATGATTTGTTTTGTTTTTTTGTTTCGCTGTAGGAGATTCCTTCAACCAGAAGGTACTCTATACTGGACATCATGAGATATTCAAACATCAGATGTATCACCCTGATGTGTCTTATGTTGTGGTAAGTAATTTGTCGTTGATTCGTTGTATGATAATCAAAGTAGTACACAAAGATTCAACGTGTTACGGGTTTGAAATTATCTTCAGAATTAGTGCTAGCTGCCCTATCAAGTATACTATTAGGCTAAAAATGTTTTCCAAAGCTCCTATTAGGTCCTATGAGATCTCCCTGGAAAGAAACAACACTTCACTCCCTCCACTAATGCCTAGACCCTCAGACAGGGCTCCAGCAAGGGTTTCCAGCACTTCCTCCCCCTTAAACTCTTGTGCACCTTTCCATTAGGATGGCCATCAACGTTGGATATTTCGGTTTGTCCCTGAACACCTCCAACCTTAGTGGGAACCCCTACATGAACTGTTTCCTGTCAGCCACCACCGAGGTACCTGCCTACGTGATGTCCACCCTGCTGCTGAAGAAATGTCCGAGAAGAGTGCTGCTGTCAACATTCCTGGTCCTCGGGGGCGGAGTTCTGCTGCTTGTCCAGTTCATCCCGGATGGTACGACTTTGCCTGTTCCTTCACTGTTTTATCAGTGAATGGATGAACTGTCTAGACAGACGTTTTAGCTGCTGATAACAGGGTTAGGACTTACAATTAGTAGAAAAAGCAATTTGATGCAATTGATTTTTAGAATTACAAGTTTAATAGAACATTGGATAAGACTAAGTGCTAACGGTGATGCAAGCTGGGAGTTGTACGCTCATAGAGTGGTTGGCGCTATTCAATTATGGCATTTCATTTTTTATTAATTTTCTCCAAAATGCGCCACTAGTGGTTGGCTACGACATCAAATAACTCCTCCTAGCTTACTGCTAATACCCTTTAAACAACTTTGAATGACAGTTGACTGTGAATTCCTAATATTCCCAAGAATTGTTCTATTTAATAACAAAATAGACAGTGTGTTGCCTGTGGTTTTATATCAACATCAACAATCTACTCAAACCTAACTGCTAATATATTTTCCTCAAAGCATGCGCTTAAGCCACAATGCATTGCTAATGGTTAGCTTACAATGTTATTCTTCGTAATGTTGAAAATATACTGTTGGGGTTGTGGCGATAACAAAAAACTATAGATTTTAACCAGTGTATTAAGCATTCCTCCATTTTTTATGTAAGTAAGTTAGTAATTATTAATTGTAAAGCGCCTTTTTCTCCAGACCAGGATTGCAGAACAGGAATCTAATACCTAACTTTGATCATCTATAAGTGATTCAGATCACAGCATACCTAACTAAATCTTTTCTCCTTCTCAAGAATGGCAGTGGGTTGCTCTAGCTTTGGTCTTGGCGGGGAAGTTCGGCTTCACGATGGCGTTCAGCATGGTCTACATCTACACCGCAGAGATCTACCCGACTGTTCTCAGGAATGTCGGCATGGGAATGTGCTCATCGGCCGCTCGGATCGGCAGCATCACGGCTCCTTACGTCATTTACTTAGGTACATACTTGTGCAGCTTGAGCGTCGCCTGCTGTGATTGTTAACCTCGATGTCAACGATTCCTCTGACGCAGGAACGTACGACAAAGCTCTACCGTACATACTCATGGGAAGCCTCACCATTGCCAGCTCTGTGGTCAACTTCTTCCTCCCCGAGACCCTCAACAAAGACCTTCCGGAGACAGTGGAGCAGATGCAGGAGTGTCAAGGGTAAGACTAGGCTGCGACAAGTTATCGTCTCAACAGAGTTTCTGAGAAATCATTTGGTCTTCCAGGATGTGCAGCGGACCCAAAAAGAGAAAATACATGGATAACGGGAGCATCAAACCATCGCTACAACCTGAAAGTGACGTGGAAAAAATTGTATGTTAGAACAACCTGTTTGCAATTCCTGAGAAGAAGGAAAACCCAAATATGCAGATTAGGATTTTAAACATTCCCAGTCGACCAACTCACGGACAGATTCACTTTTATATAAATTAAATACATTTGTATTTAACTTGTCTTTTTGAATTGATGACAATTCAAAGCAAGCATCCAAACCAAGAATTAAACGTTTTAATCCCCTCATGGTAAGCTTTTATTTTAAATACTTCATGTTAATCATCCTGTTTATTAGCAACATAACTTAGTTATAGATGATGTGGAGTTTCATATGGAGTTGGGAAGGTTTTTGTGTCTTTATTCACTTGTATGGTTCCTAACTGCTGTCATTCAGAGGCCAACTGTTGACCAGCGAAAAATAAACCATAAAACATACAATCAAATTACAAACAAAAATGTTTTATGGTTGGCACACTTTTGATATCAGGATCCACGCTGTCCTCTCCAAAAATACAACGAGGGGCTTCCCTGTGCCTTCTTTAGCAATCTCACCGCTGCTGAGAGGAACTTTGTTGTGCGAAACGAGGATCTGCTCACAGAGGTGGTGGCACTGCAGGACAGTGGAAAAATTGGTTGGAGGGATCAAAGGTGCCCTTCCTGATTCTGAGAGACCTCAATGACCTTAAGACATCCAAGATACTGAACTCCTGCCAGGCTTGCCTCCCCCTTTCTTATCACCTATATTTTAAAAACACAGAATATTATGCTTTCTCTTGGCTTTTTCGAAAGCATTAACGATTAAAGAGCAACTAATGTGAAACCCCAATTCTCCCCAAATGTTTAAGATGTTGAAGTCTTACTCTCCAAGATGCATGGTCCAAGATATAAAGGTCTTCTTCAACCTCTCCTGATCACTGACTGCATCACGGGTTAGCCTCCCTCATATTGCTAGAAAATCTTCCTGACCATAGTGGATGGATTTTCTAAGATAGTTCACCGCGTTTTTGGAATCCCTTTGTACATTGTTTCCAAGTTTGGTAGGCTTTCTATAAGGCCGTCAGCGCCATCTCCAGCATCGCCTTCAAATAGTCCCTTTAAGGACTGCAGAAGAATCCCGGTTTGCTCACAATACCAGTGGTGAGGCAGAGGGAGCTGTGGGGACTGTGGAAAGGAGGTGATAAAACAAAAGCTTTGTTGGCGTACCGTGCAATACCCCTAGAAAGCGATTATTCACCTGCACAGCTTCTACGTTCTACAATACCACAGGTACCAGTTTTAGTCTGGCCTCATTGGCCCCACATCAGAAATTTCATGAAGGTGGAGAAGCAAGCAAAGGAGAAACAACGACAGCGATACAATCTACGCTACCTTTGAGAATTCTTCAACCCGGTCATAATGTTTGGCTCAACAAAGAGAGGAAAGAAGCGACTGTTGTACAAATTGCAAAAAAAACAACAGGTTGTGCGTAATAAACACAGATGAGGGACAGGTCAGAAGGAATTGCACACAATTCATAATCCTTCCTTATATCAGTTATCATTTAACACATAAAAAGTCAGATAGCACTGACACAAACTTTACTGTCAGTAGTAATCCAGACCGAAATAGCACTAACAGACCATATGTTACTCTGTCACGCCCTCCTTTACAGATGTATTTATAATAGTTGTGTTTAAAAATAGAGTGTTTGAAATGTTAAGAAATACTGTGTTCTCAAGGAAAATGACTAGGAGTCTATTTAATGTTTAATATAAGTCAAAGTGTTCTGAAGAAGGGAAGGTTCTTACTCAAAGGGGGAGGTGTTGTGTAAGCGGAACCAAGGGTTGAGCGTGCGGGTTGCACCCCGGACATGTTTTTGACGTTACAACATCAAAGATACTTGGTAGTCCGTCTCGTGCTCCCACAAAACACGTAAAGTAAAAGTTGTAAACTGACGTACGCTTTAGAACAAATGGAAAGGTCAGTGTGAACTTCACGCCTGCATATTTTGCTCCCTGCTTATCTTTAACAATGGCTTGTCAAACTTTAACATCTTTGGAGATAATTTACAGCTGATTCGAGGACTTCACCATATAAATGACATAATTATACTAAGTAACAAATATTATATTTAAAATGTAGGCGTTTTTGTACAAAATGAAATCTAAGAAGCTCACTTTGGGAAATTTGAAAACTAGAAATATAATCTATAATTTTATGTCTATGTAAGATTTCTAGAAACGTCACCTCCCAGATGAGGAGTGAGTTAATATAAGCAAAGTCCACTGTGACACGTTACAACACAAACCAAGGAGACTTGTGTTGTCTTCTAGGAAAATGAGCAGCTCCAAAGTCAGAGATTATGACAGTATTGTCAGTTTTCTTGGCTGTTGGGGACCTTTTCAGAGGCAGATTTTTTTCTCACTTGCTATAAGTATCGTTCCAAACGGCTTAATTGGCATTTACATCGTATTTGTAGCAGCGGTGCCGCCTCATGAGTGTTTCATACCTGGCAGCTACAACCTGAGCCAAGCATGGATGGATGTGGTCATCCCGTTGGAAACAGTGGACGGTAACGTAAGTCGAAGCTCTTGCTTCACGCTGAACATGGACATGGTCAGGGACTATTCTGACAGAGGAATCAGCCCAAATGAAGGCGTGAACGTGAGTGAGATTCCCCTGGAATCTTGTGCGGATGGTTGGAAATACAGCAAGGACATCTTCCAGTCGACCATCGTCACGGACGTGAGTGGAGAAGTGTTTATTTTTGTAAGCTACGAGAGGGAGGCTCATAGAAAATGTAGTGTTTTATAGCCTTGTTGACACTAAACCACAAACTGAGTCACGTCTTTGAGTCCTACAAATATCAACCTAATAATTTATCAGTGAGAACAAATCATTCCCTTTAACTTGATAATAACAAATGTCGAGCAAACTAGCGTTGATCTTGTCTAGTTAATTGGTTGTTTTTACCAATTAATAATAGATATATCAAACATCATACTGTAAGTTGTCAACACTAACTATTGGCAGAAACAGAAATTATAATATTATTTATGTAATGACACATTAGTAAGAGACATAAAAATTAATCCAACTGTTAAAAAATGTCTGTTAATAGTTAATAATGCATATACAGATTAAAGAATAAATCATATAAGGAGAATAAAATGTATACTTTTGATAATAAGGTTTGTTGCATGTAAGTATAACATGGAATAAAATGATTGAAATTATTTATTCTCTCATAATAATGTTTTTGTTTTTGTTTTTTTTAATTGACATCAGGAGAACAGTCATGGCAGATACATGATACACATTCTGTCCAAACCATTGCGTGACTTTTACAATAGACCGATGTACCTACTGTGTGACGTCTTCTTCTGAGCAGGAGAAAAATACTCGTACAAACGCTTTTTGTACTTGGACTGACCAACAATGTCTGATAGTAAAGCACAGTAACTCCACCCTTTTAAAGAAGCATGCAGTTAGTGAGAACATTGATGCTGGTTTAGTGGATACTGTCCCAATCTGCACCAATATTGTTTTATAGTAGACTGTAAAACATCCTTCTGGGCTCTAGACAATGGTTTTGTTAACATCTTCATTACCTGATGGTCACAGTGGGACTTAGTGTGTGACGACGCCTACAAGGTCCCGTTGACCACGTCCATCCATTACGCAGGCGTCCTCGTGGGTGGCTTGGTCTCGGGTCAGATGTCGGACAGGTCAGTTCACCTGATCTCTCGCTGATGTAGCTCCATTTGACGAAGCCCCGACGGTGATGTGTTTGACGTCCGCAGGTTTGGCAGGAAGTACGTTCTCTTCCTCATGATGGCGCTTCAAACTCTAGCCACGACCGCGCAGATATTCTCGCCGAACTGGTTGACCTTCACCGTGTTGTTCAGCATCATTGGAGCCGGTTCGATCTCCAACTACCTCATCGCCTTCGTGCTAGGTGTGTAAGGAAAATGACGAAGCTAGTAGCAGAAGGAAAACAAAGTTTCCATTGTTTGTTGCCTGCAGGTACAGAAATATTAGGCGCCAAAACTAGAGTTTTCTTCTGCTCCCTCGGTGTGTTCATGGGCTCTGCTATAGGCTACATGTTGTTGGCTCCGGTAGCGATGGCGTTGAGGGAGTGGCATCTGTTGATGATCCCCATGGCTGCAAGTGGCCTGATCTACATCCCACTATGGTGGTAAGAGTTTTACCTAAATATCTGACGTTTTTAACATGATGAACTAGGAGCAATTTACAACCCTTTGTAATTATTCTACCTTAAATTCTTTCCCTTTGTTCATTTAATTTCACAGTAGGTGTAAGTAAGTGTTCCCATCACAACAAACAGTAGGCGAAAAGAAGAGTTGTCGAAATCCTTTAAAAATGTTCTAAATCAGCATTGAAATCCAGAATACCTCCAAAAGGTAATCATCTGTTCCTGGTTCCCTTTTTTGCAATTTCATAACCATTGGTTCTAAGGGTTTACATTTAAAATATACTACATTTAAGAAAATAGTCACTAAAATAACAATTTAAAAAACCTAATAAATTAAAGATTAGTGAAATGTTAATTAGTTAAAGAAACATTATTTTGAGAGACACTTGTTTTGTGGGACTGAGACCAGAAAGAATGATCAGGACTTCACGTAGAAGATGAGATCCTTCACAGTGTGGACATGTATCTTGGGGGTTTTGTTCACGGGTGAAAGATTAATTTTTTATTATAAAATTCTGTTGTGATTATAAAAGAGCTGAGCCAAAAGACACAGGTCTTCATGTACCTGCAAGCAAAACATTTGGGTAATGATGGTAAGCACCAGATAAAAATGGCCAAAATATTTTTTTTTACTAACAGTGGTTACTGGTCTGATGAAGCTTCATGAATCAGTGTTTCGTTATTTTCAGAGTCCACTAGATGGCGGTCTCTGCACTATTTCCCTTTTTTGAACAACTGTTAAAAACATTGCTTTATTTTTAAACTGATGGCGCCACCTACTGACGTCTAAACAACATGACACTGATCATGAAGCTTCATCAGACCATCACTAGTGTAGGGAGTTTTTTCTTAGAAATAAGATCAAAAGTTTAGTCGTCCAGTAAAGTAGAACCACTAATCTTTTTGTTAAAAAAGCTTACCTTGAAGAGCTTTTCAGAATGTCTCTACGATGTCCCCCCTTGGTTATCTGGCAACGTTATTTGCCTCTGCTTCTTCCTCAATATAATCTCTGATACACTGTGGGCAATGGACGTGTACATTTACAACCAAAAATCTTCCTTCTCTTGTCTTCAGGTTGGTTCCGGAGTCTCCGCGATGGCTCTTCTCTCAAGGACGAGTGAAGGAAGCTGAGAAGATTCTCTTGTACGCGGCCAAGAGGAACAACATTGTCGCTCCCGAACCCATTTTCAGTCAAGACGATGTAAATATCATACATTTGTTAAAACATCCATGGAAGAAGCTCAGATGCTAGAATGTCTATGCTGTAATATAAATGTATTTTCATTATATATTTTTTATTAAATTGCTATCCTGACTGATAAAGACAGCTGAGATGTTTTAATGACACATGTCTGTCTAAAGATCAACAGGGTCCTGGAGACGAAAGACAAGAAGTACAACATCTTTTTCCTCCTTTGTGACGGCAACATCTTCCTCATCCTCCTGCTGTGCTCGCTCCTCTGGTAACACTCCCTCTCGTCACCCTCACAAAACCACCGGCGTGTCTCAAAGCTGCTCCCTGCAGGGTTTTCATCACCATCAGCTATTACGGCCTGATCCTCAACACCTCCAACCTGCACGGAGACCCGTACCTGAACGCCTTCCTGTCGGCGGTGACCGAGGTCCCGGCTTATCTGATCGCCCTCCTGCTGCTCCACTTCTTCTCCAGGCGCCTCTGCCAGTCTTCCACTCTTTTCATCGGAGGAGTGATGATCCTCTGCGTTCACCTCCTTCCCATCAGTAACTATTCGCCGTTACACACCTGGACAATAATACTATCCTGAAATATCAGATATTTATCTGAATTAAACATTTTAAGAGATGCATAAATATTTTGTACATGATAGCATGGGCCGCATACAATTTGTAATTAAAGAGAATTTGTTGGTATTTTATTCAAACATTACATATAACCAACAAGTTTACTTCACTTACTTTTTCTTTTTTTTAATGACAGATGTTGTCAAAATTATTTTCAGACAGTAACAAAGAGATATAATGATATTTATGATTCAATTTTAAAAAGGGTTGCTTTAATAAATAAAATAATAATAATAATTGAATCTAGGAAAAGTTGCTTCAATCAAGAAAAAAAGTGTTTTATTAAAAAAAAGTTACATTTATTTAGGAGATATTATAGGAAAGTATTTGCGATCATTTCACAATTATTAAATCCCAACGGTTACTTCAAATAACTGTAAAATCATGTTTTTTTATAGAAGTATATATTTTTTAATAAAATATAGAATTTAATTACATTTTTCGGATTCCCTTTTTTTATTCAAGAACATTTTTTATATAAGTAACTTTTTTATTGAAGTAACTTTTTTATAGAAGTAACTTTTTTATAGAAGTAACTTTTTTATTGAAGTAACTTTTTCAATGAAGTTCCTTTTTAATTGAAATGATAATTTTATTGAACCGTTTTATTAAAGTAACTTTTTTATTGAGGTAACTCTTTTTATTGAAGTAACTCTTTTGTTGAAGTAACTTTTTAATTGGAGTAACTTTTATATTGAAGTTACTTTTATATTGAAGTTATTTTTTGTTGAATGATGATGAATGATATAAATAATGCATTGTAAATTTACCCAGATGTACCCTGGGTAAGGGTGTTGCTGGAGATGTTGGGAAAATTTGGCGTCACCTCTGCGTTTTGCATTGTCTACACGTTCTCCTCCGAGCTCTTCCCCACCGTGATAAGGAACTCAGCAATGGGATGTTGTGCCATGGCAGCCCGAATCGGCACCATCGTCTCCCCGTTTATCATCTACATGGGTGAGTATCTTGGTTCCTGCTCCGTCCTGGCACAGACTCTGACTCACTCTCTCAACGCAGGACAGTATTATAAGGCTTTACCATACATCCTCATGGGAGCTTTGGCTCTTCTTGGCGCCGCCATCGCTCTCATGCTGCCCGAGACAAACAAGAAGCCACTTCCAGAGACTTTAGATCATATGCAGAAGATCTTCTGGTGAGTTTAATGTTCACGTTGATGAGGTGGTCAATGATGGATGGATTGATGATAAATGATGGATGATGGATGATGGATGATGGATGATGGATGATGGATGATGGATGATGGATGATGGATGATGGATGATGGATGATGGATGGATGGATGATGGATGATGGATGATGGATGATGGATGATGGATGATGGATGATGGATGGATGATGGATGATGGATGATGGATGATGGATAATGGATGATGGATGATGGATGATGGATGATGGATGATGGATGGATGATGGATGATGGATGGATGATGGATGTTGGATGAGGGATGGATGGATGATAGATTGATGGATGATGGATGATGGATGATGGATGATGGATGATGGATGATGGATGATGGATGGATGGATAGATGGATGGATGGATGGATGGATGGATGGATGGATGGATGGATGGATGGATGGATGGATGGATTGATTGATGTTGGATGATAGATGGATGGATGGATGGATGATAGCTGGATGGATGGATGGATGGATGGATGGATGGATGGATGGATGGATGGATGGATGGATGGATGGATGGATGGATGGATGGATGGATGGATGGATGGATGATTGTACTTGTGCTCTGAACAATATTTCTCTCATATTCAAACAGTACAAGAAGAAAAGCTGAAAAGGAAAAAGCAGAAGAAGAAGCTGATGATGAACAAATGGAAGAAAAGTGTCTCCAGGAGCATAAGTTCTAGTTACTCTGGAGTTTGTTGTAAAGCTGGAGTTCTTGTGAGGATAGAAAACACTTCACTTTATGTACAGTACAGTCTAACATAATTCAGCTTTTTATGACAAATATATGTTGTGATGTATGTTGTAAAGAGGTGGGAACTTGTCACATGTGTTTATTAATAAAAGATGGTATGATTTTTATTTGTGTACTAATGTTCATCACCCCGCCTAGTGTGTGTGTGCATGTGTGACGCAACAGGATGTTTTGACGCATGCCTGCTCTTTTAAAGGTTGTCGCAACACGCAATTCACAATTTATTTTATCTTTTAAAATGTATTTATTTAATTGTGAAGTCTTTTTAGATTTTAAAATATATAAATATATGTTTGTTTTTGTTTTTTTACCTTATGGAATGACTTCAAGTCTGATCACAAGTAAAAGTGAAACTAAAACACCCTCGTTATTACCGACCTCGGTTGGTATCCAGAGACTCCGCACTGTGGATTAAAATCTATAACATGGATTATTCTTAATCTCCTTTACTTCTGAAGATTTATATCCAAGGTAGGTTTTATCACCATCTTCAGTTGTTGTTGTTCAATTTAACGGTATTTTTGCTCACCAATGTTTCATTTGAACGTAAAAGTGTATGGATTTTACTTTAATATACTATATCCTAATGTTACAATGTAATACAATATCTTTATATACTTTAACTTAGTTTGACGAACCTATGTTGACAACGAATTCAAATCAGAAAGTGAAAGTTGAGAAACTTGTAAAGTGAAAGTTGTCAAACTTTCTTTCAAAACTTTCCAACTGTTGCATTTTTCTGAATTTAAAATCGCTTTCGTTTGGTTATCGAATGCTACATTCTTTTTCATAGATCTTTACTTTTAAATCTGAATAAATTATACATATTACATATGACATATTTCAAAACTTAAACACAGCTCTGAAAATATTTTGTTCATGTTTAATACAGTGTCTGTAGATTTAAATAAACTTAAAGATATAACCTCAAACTCAAGTTACACGAGTCTTTAAAAACTGCCACATCGCACGCAGATTTTATTATTCTGAACAGTACCAATTGTAACCGCAGGATGGCGTCAGAGGATTAAGTTCACACACTCACGAGCTCAACCACGAATAACTCTTCATTTCATTTAAATAAAATCTGTTTTAATGTCGACTTTTAGGTTTAAATCAAATAAACAAAACTACATAAATCAAATAAACTAATTTCACTCTGCTTCAACACAAATATGATCATTTACAGAAAGACAGATCATTTTTCATTCAAACAGATCACAATTTTATTTCAAGTACAATCCTTTCCTTTTACTTGTCTTTTTTTTTTAAATATGTTTCACTTTTTTTTTTGTTATCACCATTATTTTGAGGGCAACCCAATAACCTTTACAGATTGAGACCCATCTTTAAGATACCTTTTCTTTTCTCTCTCTCTTGTCGAATTACATCCTCAAGCAAAGTCTCAAACTAAATGCCGGCTAGATAGTTTGCGGTGCTTTTACTCTGGTTCAAATTTTAAAAAATGCTTACTGAAGTGCACCTTTTTTTTTTTGTGGAACCGAAAGTAGCCATGAAGATGCGTAGGGCGAAAACTAGCCTCTTTTTATCCAAATTATAACCGGTCACTCTTATTTTCCTTTAATGGATTGCAGAAGAAATTCTTTTTTGGTGTGTTCAAACGCACACACTTATAAATGTTTTTGTCTTTTGGTCAATGAAACCAAAGATACTTTCAATTGTTTTTTCAGTGTTCGGCTTTTGTAAGTGCAATAAATAAATACCAACATAAAAATTAAATATAGCGCAATAGCATGCTACATGCTACAAGCACATATATTTACTTGTGATAAAGGTTGTTTCAAATATACAACCAAAAACATGTCCTTTAGATAATAAAGAATAGAAAAAAAAAAAAAATTGTGTAATCTCTGGAGGGTGTTTTTTTTTTTTGCCTTCACATCCTCATACATTTGTTTGTGGGTGTTTGTTTCCACCCTGAAAGTCTCAAGATGGAACCATAGATAAAAGATTTTTGGCATCGAACTACTGGGGAGGTTTTACATCTGTCAGCGTTTGATTTCAGTTACAGAGCGTGTTATCATAACACATACTTTCTTTTTTTTATTGCTTTGGATGTTGTTATTTTTTTTTTTATATATATGTTTGGCTTAAATTAAATATAATAACACATTTACTCTTGTGATGCACTCATTGAATTCATAAAACCTACTGTATTTATGAAGTATTATTATTAATAATAATAATAAATAAGAAAATTAATTTGTTTGTCCATGCACTAAAAAATGGATTTTAACTATTGTTATATATAAAATTACCAGCTGCAGGAGAAATAGAAATCTTTGTGTGAAACAAGGCACATATATTTCTTAATGTGCTTACATTGGAAAAAAAAAACGTGATCAAATCCCTGTCTGCGTCTGTCAGTGTGAAGTTTCTTACATGAAACCGGTTGTTTCTTGTAAACGCTCCCCCTAGTGTTCAGAATGCGACCAGCAGCGTTTATGTTGAAGTCACTTGATTTCTTGTAAATGCTTCTCGGATTTAACCAGGTCACCCAAGCGCTCCCCCTAGCGTTCAGAATGCGACCAGCAGCTCTTTTGTTGAAGCGACTGTATTTCTTGTAAACGCTTATCAGATTAAACCAGGTCACTCACAGCTGCCACCTTTAGCCCTCTTTCTCTCTCTCTCTCTCTCTCTCTCTCTCTCTCTCTCTCTCTCTCTCTCTCTCTCTCTCTCTCTCTCTCTCTCTCTCTCTCTCTCTCTCACACACACTCAACAATTTGGTGAGTCTGAACTTTCCTCGCTGTTATCTGAGTGTCAGACAGGTCCTGTCGGAGACTGATAGCTGCTCTGTGCGGGTGAAGTTTGGTACTTTTGCACACAAACATTTGATGAGTCTGATTTTAAAAAATAGACTGTTGGAGGAAAGTTAAAAGAAGAAAGGGAAGTCACTGGTCTGAAAAATTTGATTAGTGCTTCTTTTTTTTTTTTAATAACGGTATTCTAGAGGGGAAGTAAAAAAAACGTGGTTTTTATTTGGTCACGTATCTCCAGTTTTGTGTGTTCAACGCCGTGAGAAGTAGATAAAATAGACCATTAAATGCAATCTGTTGTTTGGATTCTGTGTGGTTGTGTGTGTGTGTTTTTGTGTGTTATCTTTTAAAATCTGATCCATGTTAACTATTTAATCCGAGCAATATAAACGATAACACTTGATGTGATGACCTTTATTACTTAACCATCGGACCTTTGCTCGACCTGCATTTATAGAAAACAAAGTCGGTAAAGCAACAGTTTACGTTGAATAATCTGTTGTTTGTGTCACGACTCGTACACAACAGTTCTCGGACGACAACAAATTTGCACAAGAGACCATTTGTTCTGATCCATTTTTCTTTGAAATTCCATAAGCGACAAAACTTGATCTTGTTTTTAATGCACTTTAAACTGATAGTTCACCCAAAACAAAAACACCCTCATGTCGATTAAGGGTTGGGATTATGTTCAGAATAATCTGTTCCTTTTTAGAATTATAGGTGAAAAATATTCTAAATGCAGCTCTTTATCACTTCATTTTCTTGCCTTTACCATTGAAAGAATCAGTCGAAAAGTGTCTAAACTTAGAGAATATGAATAACATGAATAAATCATCACTTTAACAGCTAATGATGAATAATAATGTTTATAATGCTACATGTTTCGATACAAATAAATAACACACTTTAATTATACTCTGTTATGCATCATGCAGAATAAACTAAATTATTAAATAACAAAAGAAAAGCTATTAAAAACCCGTCCTCTGCAACAGAACAACACTTTCTACTCATCAGAAAACAAGCAAACGTTTACCTTTATTTGTAACAATCATTTATGAACGCTATGTGGGACAGAGATGATGGATTTTAACAACAGGAGTTAAAATGTTAAAATGAAATTGATTTTTGGTGAAAGGGAACCAACACAGAGATAAGATTTTTTTTAAGACTTTGTTTATTTTTTTTGTACATTTATTTTCTTACCCTAAAAAATGTATGTAAACCTGTATGTTATTGTAGTTATTATCTAGAATATTTGTAAAGCTTTTTTCAATCAATATACGATCAAATAACAATTTATAGTTAAAAGTTTTACTGTATTTTTAACATCCAAATCTGGCTGCCGCTTTTCCCACTGACTTCCTGTGTGTATCTCACAAAGAGAGCATACATCCCCTGCTCAGGCAGATAAGACAGGGCAGCATGTTGACTCCTACACTGAAGGTTCAAACTTAGATGATTCGTTTCAAGGTCGTTCAAATGTTATTCGGAATGTTCAACAAGTATCGCACATGAATTTTGAGTCTCTCCTCAATGAACAATTTAGTGCAAAAGAAAATCAGTATCTATAATATTTTTGAGTCTGTTTTCATAAAATGAGTTGTAGTTCAGTTCAGGAATTTTGTAAGAATTTTATTGTTGTCCTCTTTTGATTTTGACCTTTTTCCTAATATTTTTCACAAATGTTTTTGTCTGCTTATATTAATTATTCTCTTTATTTTTGGTCTTTTTTGTTTTCATCATACATACCACGATTTGCCTTGTCTTTTATTATTATTTTTTGTTGTCTTGATTTTTCTAGTGCAAGACACATTTTTTGGATTCCATTTCTCTTTGTGATCAAGATGCAGTGAAAGCAAAGACAAAATCAAAGAAGTCATTGTCGCGTTGTCAGGTAGAAAATGATCAGAGACATAAACACTGATGAAAATATTGAATGTGTTAAGTGGGTGATCTGGTTTAGAGGCCACGTGTCAAACGGCTTCTGCTGCTTGTAGGCGATGAAACGTCAATCATTTTTTCGTGTTTTCCTTTTGTTGATCTTGTCAGAATTCACCTTCACGTCAGTTGATTTCTTCCGGTCTTTCAGGTTTGTGGTTTCAGCCACGCCTTTTTCTATTTCAACCTCCAGCTGTAGTTCTTGTAAATGAATTTTCCTTGTCATACAAGTTGTGAGTGGATGGATGACAGTTAACTTTTTTTTATTTGATCGCCGTTTTGAAAGTGTTTCATAAATCAAAGAGGGATGTCGATGATCTGCTCTGTCTTTTAGGGAAGCAAATATGGATCGACATTATTCAAGAGAGGGAAGCAGACGAGTTCAGATGTTTGTCTGATCTCGAGGGAGGAACATTTTGGCACTTGTGTCGCGTCGATCTCGTCTCTTACACAAACAAAATATAATCTGCACACTGCTACACTAGCTGTCATCAATTTATGACTCAGAAAGTGTTTTTAGAGTTCACTGACAGTACAAGTAGAAATAAAACTGACTTTCTAGATGCCTGAGGAGATTATTGTTGGTTAAGTATAATCTAGATTAACACCAAATATCCACGAAGGTAAATATGAATAAATGCACAACTCATACATAGAAAATGTTTTTTAACTAATTAATATATTCATTTATAACATTATTTTTTTTTCTTTTTCAAATTTCTTTCCATTACTTTTTTTTTTTAATTAATTAAAAAAAATTGTCTGTTTATATTTAACATTTAACATTCTGAATCTGAAATTCATATTATCATTATTTATCATCCTTTTTTTCTTTTGAAAAAAAAAAAAATTTGATGTCGCTTGTGGGGGTCTTTATATTTTATTCCGAGCGTTTTGTTATTGATTTTAACAGTTTTCAGATTTTCCTTTTTTTGTGACTTTTAAAATTTCAAAATGAATTGTTGTTTTTCTGAATCTTTTCTGAATTTATTGTTTAAATGGTAAAAAACTGTTTTTTAAAAAAAAATGTATGGTTGTTGATGTTTATTATCTTAATTTAATTATTTTAACTAGTATTACATTGCATTTTTGGTTCTCATTGCAAACTTTATTTCGATTAAAAAACGTGTTTTAAATTAATTTATTTTACAATAATTAAGTTTCACTTTTTAGTTGCTTTCCACCCACAATCACTTGCAATCTAAAACATAATAAAAACACAGTTGAATAAGAATCATTCAGAAGAATTCAAAATCTGAAAAATATAAAACATCAAAAACAGTCAATGGAGAATCAAATCTTTCATATTCATACAAAAGCCAGGACCATGACTGAAGAGTTGATGCATCCTGTAAATGTGAGACATGGATTGGATCCTGAAACTACTTCCGTTAAAATGTTTTTTCTGGTTAATTTAACTTCAAACCATCGTGGGGACATATTTAAAAAACCAAAACAATTTGAAGAGATTGTGTAGCTTAAAACCCGTTATGATGATAAAGACACATGAAGGTCTTGGGCTCGATGGTGGGCTCATCACCCGTAAGTGGAGCCAAAGGGATGTGATGCATTCTAAGGCAGGGGATGGTGATCGGATTCCTCGGACGCAGAAGCTAGTTTTTCGGACCCAGAATGCCACATTTTGGTCGGGAAGCAGGCTGAGTTGCGTGAAAGGTTTCCAGCGGAATATAGTCGGAATCACTTTGACACAGTGCGGGCCCCAGAACTAGTAACTAGAGGGGTGGGACACCTTTCCACTCTGGAGTTCTGAACCTCGATCTGACCCCGAATTGCGGTTCATTATTGGACTTCTTTGCTGGTCACAGATTGTCCACCATGGACAAGTACAAGGGTGTCCACATGTGCACTCGGCACCAGGACAACTTAGGATGTAGTTTTGTAGTTGTGTTGTCTGTCTTGCGGCCCCGTATCTTGTGCTGTGTCTCAAATCGCATACTTCTCTTAGTATACTAGAAGTTAGTATGCATCAGGATAGTGTACGTACTAACTAGTACGCAAGATAGTATGTCTCAAATCAAACACTTCTGCTACGCACTAAATGGAATTGAGGTGACAGCTTCTTCTTCTACTTCTATTTAACGATGGTTGCAACCAGCTGTTTGAACGCTATCGCCACCTGCTGGCAGCACGTTTTGCCACTTTGGAAAAAGAAATAAAGAAAAAATATGAGAATCGAGATATTCGCGAGATATTTAAGCTGGTATCAGCACCAAAGACGTCTCATCCTCCTACTGCTGCTGAAAATGCACCTGTAAGTATATACATATATATGCATATATATGACGTAACTTCCGTTTAAAACGTCACTAAAATGGCAGCCGTTTAGGGTGGTTAGTGTCCATCGAACCATACTCAGTTTTGTGGGCATTTTAGGACGCCAATTTATTGTGCATGACGCACTAAATTTCGCATACTAAGAATTGAGACGCACTAAAAATACTAACTTTGAGTACGCTAGTATGCGATTTGAGACACAGCACTGGTCTCTCAGGTGAAGAAGGCTGTCAACTTATCACCGGTGGTTGAGGAAGGACGTGGCAAACCCAGACGTCTTGATATTCATTCCAGAGACTAGAAATCAGGGGAAGATAAGGTCAGGTATCTTTGTAAGACTTATTTCATAGTCAAAGTAGCTACATTTGCATTTTGCCTGTTCAAAGACTAGTGTGAACGTGTGTGTAATCTGTGACGTTTGATGAAATTGTTGTGTTGTCCAAGAATTCTCCAACTGCAACCGTGAAAAGACGCAGGGAGAGGTCGATATTGTTGCGACCATCCAGAAGGGGGCGTATGTGAGGCTGCTTTTCACTGCGACGAGCATTTAATCGTTGTCTTTCCTCCGTCGGACGGCCAAGATGTATTAGATACCAAAGCTTAACCCTTTTCAGTCAAAATGGGAAGTAGTTAAGAGCGAACGCTGGAGACAAATATGTTGCTTCAAAGTACAGGACAAGAGATATCAGAAGACGAATGAGTCGCTCTTCTCCTCAATAAAAGCACCTGTTTGTTGTTTTGTGCCCATAGATACGTGGCTTTATCGTTCTGGACGGCAGCTGGCAACAATGCCCTCATGATTATATAACATTATTATTTTTGAAGATAATATAATAATTGCTGTGGTTTAAATGTGCCGCCTTATCTTCACACACTTTTATCATTTGCTAATGCAATATAAAAAAAACAGCAGCCAATTGAATTAAAGCAAACTTTTGGGTCAGTGTGAGTCAGTTCCTCACCACCCACTGATACAAACTATGCAACCCCCTTCCTGTTCTTGCCTGTTGTTGTGTGTGTGTGTGTGTGTGTGTGTGTGTGTGTGTTACAGGCTATATACCAACAACTATTCTATTTATACCTCCAGGTCTGGTCCTTATAAATGTTTGGAGTCCTTCATAAAAGGTGTGCGAGGTCAACTTGTGTGTTTATTTGAAGTGTTTCAAGAGGCTTGTTTAGTCACTGCTGACTTCGGTCTGTCGCCTGCTTGTGCAGCAGTTACGTAACCACACATGTTGTGTGTTTAATTCAGCGCCGTCGCCTGCTTGTGCTTCCTGTAAATCATCAGACCTGCCAACCGTTGGTGTGAGCTCTCAAGTTCAACAGCGGCTCGGTGAAGCACTCGCCGCCACTTCCTGACCCGATGGTCCGCCCTTTATTCCTTATAAGTCCTGAAAAATAAATGAGAATCCAAATATATCCTTCTTCTTCTGTTGCTTTTATAATAAAACGATTCTGCTGAGTAATCATTTTCTTCTCTGACAGGGATCTTCCTGAGGACAGAAAAAAACACCTGGGAAAGTTTTAAGCTTCAATTCTTTGGATTCTACTGTCAAGATGGTAGATGGACCTAAAGCTGTTTCTCCCGCTTCTCCACTGACCAGGAAGAATTTTGGCGAAAAGATTTGATCGTTCCAAATGATGAAAGGAAGTCATTTTTAAATCTTTTGATCTTGGACCTCTATTGTACTCATCAGTATGTGTCTGTTTGTACAAACATTTTTTATTTATTTAAATATTTACATTACAAAATGTGCTTAAGCCACGCCCACTGAAAACACTTTTTTTTATCAAGATAAAATCTTGTTTTCAATAGCCACACCCACTCTGCAGCGATTGGTCATCAAGGTTTGTCACCCCGCATAATAAATCCAGGGCGTCTCTACCTCCTAGGGACTCGTTTTGTGAACAAAGCGGGCCGTAATTACAGCTGGCTCGAGGAGGAGTGAAGCAATTATTACGTCATAATGGACTCCGCTCTCATAACCTCTCGTTCGCCAAGAATAGAGACTGGGGAGAACTTTATAAAGTCACATTCGTTTTCCTCAAATAGAGAAAAAAGATGCTAACATGTAAGTAAGTAAGTCATTTTTATTTGTATAGCGCTTTTCCAGTAAGGTAAGGTAGAACTTTATTGATCCCTCAGGAGGTCTCCTTCGTGAAATTGTTTTGGGTAATGTACAGGGTTAATGTACCAAAGAATAAGTTCTAAGGTGAGGGTAAATAAGGTGAGGATGATTAAGCCAGGAGACCTCGCTTTCAAAGAATGTAGTTATAGTGTTATAGCTTCTAGTTATAAGTTTTGCTTGGAAGTTAAACGTTGACATATAAATGAAGATCAGAAGTCAAGCGACAGCAGTGGTCAAAGAAAGTAAAAAAAAAAGAAATCATTATGTTCACACATTTAAAAATAATCTTAAAAAAAGATGTAAAATACGTTAGTCTTCAAATCTAAATATTTGATTTATTTAATATTCCACCCAGTATTTATTTATTAATTGCTTCATAAGAAGTAGAATTACCCCAACATTTAATGCATTTATCTTAAGGAAAATCAACCATTTTTGGAAAATAATTCATTTGCAAGACACAGTTGCGGTTTGTTTATTTTCTAATTTAACAAATAATAATTGACGAAAGACTTCTAGTGAAGAGCAAGGGTATCTTTAGAAACATCAGGCTCATATGACAACATTTTTAATGAAAAATTAGAAATAAAAAAGTTTTATACTTAACATATTATTTTCGACTAATATTGGTGAAAAAAAAACAACCTTTTTTTACTTTTATTTTTGTTACTCTTGCTGTGAATGAGTTATCATGGTTGTTTTATCCATATAATATAAGTTATATATAAGTGATTTTCTTTGTTCCGGAATATCTAGTTAAGGTATACAACTTTTTTTTTTCCAAATTCTTTCAGCTTTTTCAGCTAATGGTTAAATTCAGAGATCGCCTGAAGGTTTTCCTTCTTTTAAACTTGTATTGTTAAATCAAGTCACAGTAGTTATGACAGTGGACTTTTGTGTTGGACTGTTAGTCAATTCACAATAAAGTTTTTAAAAACACTGAATTTCTACGCTTCTTTTATTTAAGTCTTCTATACTCTTACCCCGACTTTATGAGTCTTTTATTTTTGACCTTGATGTTTATTCCTCACCTGCCCTTTCCCAGCAATTGCTAATTGGAAAACTTCACAAAAACTGCAGTTTTAACAGGAGAAAATTCAGGAACATCTCAGGCTTTCGGATGCTTGAGCATGTTTGGAATACAAAAACTCTACCTCTGAAATTCTTGCATCAAAACTTGCCTCTGTAGGTATAAAGTACAGAAGCATTCATACCCCTTGAACTTTCCTACATTTTGTCACATTACACGTCACAAACATAAATATATCTTATTAGAATTTAATGTGAAAGACCAACACAAAGTGTCAAGTACAAAGAAAATAATACATGATTTAAAAAAAAAATCACAAATAAAAGTGCATGTGCAAACGTATCCAGTCCCCCATTCTCTGAGTGCAACTAGTTGCCTTCAAGCGTTGATGACTTCTGAACGACTGAATGTTTACCTAATAACTAAATAGAGTCCACCTGTGTGTAATCCAATCTAAGCGCAAATACAGCTGTTCTGTGACAGCCTCAGAGGTTTGTTAAGAGACTATAGGGGAGTCTACAGGACCGTGAAGTACAAGGAACACACCAGACAGGTGAGAGATAGTTGTGGAGAAGTTAAAAGCAGGGTTTGGCTATAAAAAGATTTCCCAACAGGGCCGGGTCTAGGCAGGGGCAAGAGGGGGCCTGGCCCCCTCAAATAAATGTTGTGCCCCCTCAAACTTACATGTAAGTAAGTAAGTAACAGCACAATGCCCCCTCAAGATTTGTGGCTGCCCCCTCATACATGCCTGCCTAGACCCGGCCCTGTTTCCCAACCTTTGAACATGTCACGGAGCAACTGTTCAATCCATTATTCGGAAAGATTGGCACAACTGCAAGCCTACCAAGACACGGCCGTCCACCTGAACTTACAGGCCAAACACTGATAAGAGATGCAGCCAAGAGGCCCATCTTGACTCTGGACAAACTGCAGAGTTTTAATTGCTGCAAAAGGCAGTTCCACAAAGTATTGACTCAGGGTGGCTGAATACACACTGCACTTTAAAGTTTTTTATTTGTGAAAACAATTTAAAATCATCTATAATTTTCTTTGTACTTCAAAATTGTGTGACACTTTGTGTTGGTCTTTCACATTAAATTCTAATAATATATATTTATGTTTGTGGCGTGTAATGTGCCAAAATGTGTAAAGGTTCAAGGGGTATGAATACTTTTGCAAGCCTTGTATTTATAAGTGATTATCATATATAAGTAAATTAAAAAGGTATATTGAAAATGTTATGTTAAATATTAGAAAATGTAGAAGTATGTGCTTTGATAATGAACAAGTGACCATATTTTTTGATGAAGCATTTTTATTTTTTTAGAAAAAGAAGACACACATTTGACTTTTTACAATATATACACTCACAATATATACACTCAAAATATATACACTCATTATCACACCTCTCGGTGCAACAGTGCAACCTTCTTTGTAGCTCTTACACACATTGAATATGTGATATTTGACAAGATTAAAAGATGGCTGTGCTTTCTTGAGCATGGAGAACAGTAGTAGTTATCAGGACTACAGTGCACCATTTGGATAAAACAGCAGGAGTACGGCGGGTCATGGGAGTCTCCAAGCTGGAGTCTGCGACGAGATGATAGTGGATCTTGACAAGAAGGTGTTTTAAAGTCCGAAAGAGAACTCTCTAAATCAGAGAGCGCTCACAAGTGGAATCAGGAACACCACAATGCATCTTCAATGTTGATGATGTCCGTACTTAGAGTTGTGTAGTGTGGCATGTAGATGTCATCTGCTGTGGATAGAAATACACATTTTAGCGATTTAAGTCTAATTTCCTTTTTCTGTTTACTGTATATATTTCACATACAGAAATTTCTCTTCCTTAATTCATACATCTTTTCAACCCCTCTGGTTAATAGGTTGTTGAGATTGTAGATTATTATTTATTTAATTAAAATAGATGTGGTTCTTATCATCGTAAAATTAGATGAATAATTAAATAAAACACTTAAATACTTCTACAAATAAACTATTAAACTGTCTTGATTAATAACATCGTATTATGGTTTTATAGGTTTTTTTTATTATTAACTCACCCGACGAGTCGCTTCCACTTGGACTGAAACAAGTTAGGTTTTGATGGAAGTTTAGGTTCATCATCGATTCCCTCTCCATGTCCTCGCAAATCTGAACCAAGAATTAGAGCGTTAAGCATCATCCTTTACAAACAATTGAACAGAAGAAAACTCTAAACATACTGATATTTACCTTAATAATCTGGTCGTAGGAACAATCTGTAAGGAAAAGAGCAGACAAGAGGAGACCAGAGTTAATTTATGGACCATGAATGAAGGTTTAAATTTAATTTAATTAAAGTGTAATTAAATGTATTTTAAGTTGAATGATTTGACATAAATAAGAGTGGTCTAGTCTTACCGTTGCTGCTTTCAGGAGAAACTTGGAATCTGTCATTGTAGCTCGCGAAAACATCTGATTCAATCTCTACTGAAAGGCAGAAGTCGGGAACGTCCATGATGAGATCTGAAGTTACAAAAGACGGCAGTATTAGAAACGATTCCCAACCCTCCTCGTGCCTGACAAGTCGGTCTCACCTGCGCTGCCCGGACTATCCACACTGCCCGCTCTGTTTCCCTGAGACGACGAGTCGTAGTCTGTTTGTGACCGACTTGTGGAATACGTGTCGTCCTCCTTCTCGATCTTGACCTGTGCAGGTGGGATAAGAAATTAATTCTTGACCTGATTCATCTCTAATATGTGTCAGATAATTAAGAAGCAGAATTCTACCTTCAGTCGTCTCTTTGTGTCCGCGCCTCTCCCACGTTTTCTCAGGGAAGCTGTAAAAGTCAAGGTAATTATTCAAACTGTCAAAACAGTCCAACATGGCGGCCACCTCGTCCTCTCTCACCTCTATGTTTGACCGGGAGCATCCTGTAGACCCGTGCAGCCATGTGTCCCTTGTTTACGCTCCTGTTCTTTACCTCCTCGATGTCCGGCAGAGAGTTCATGGCACAGCGGAAGTTGGCTTTCCACGTCTTGGGGTCTACTGC
Source organism: Callionymus lyra (assembly GCF_982586985.1). Taxonomy (NCBI): domain Eukaryota; kingdom Metazoa; phylum Chordata; class Actinopteri; order Syngnathiformes; family Callionymidae; genus Callionymus; species Callionymus lyra. Next base: position 20,742,960 of record NC_141831.1, read on the forward strand.
CTGACCCTCCACATATTTACCTGCAAGAACATTCTGTCAGTTCCCATCTCAACCTCTGGATTTTGAGCATGTGTTTTTCCTCTCACCGGTGTGGATGGCCCATTCCCTGAAGATACAAGCGTCCTTGCTCAACTCCCAGCCTTGGCGAGCGGCGTGCTTCCAGGGGATGGCGAACATTGTTCTTTCCTGAATAGAAATAAATAAACAATGCCGATCAACAAAAACACAAAGTCAAAAAAACGCTGTCAGCTTTAGAGTCAACGATAAAGCTACACCCGAGGATGGTTGTTTTTTTTTTACAACAGGTTCAATTATTTTCAAGATTAAATAATAAGATTAAATCCTCACCTTGTCAATCCAGGTCAGACCTTCGATGGAGTTGGAGTTGATCTTCTCCTCCAGCCACTGACGCATCTTCTTCCTCAGGACTGGCATGTTTGCTTCCTAAAAAGCGGTAAAAAAAAAAACGCGTTAAAATGCGCCCCTTATGTTCGTAAAACCGCAGAGTTGAAAAAAAGAGTTGAGAAGTTCATGACCGAGATGTAGAGTTGGAGCCTGCGGCGCACGTAACATGCGCGCTTTTCTATTCACGACACAAACGCAATGTATTTACAAGGAATATTCTAAAAAAAAATAATTCCCTTAATGCTGAATTTAAATTATGAATTTAAAAGCAATAAACCGTCTTTTTAAGGTTTAAAACTCTTAAAAGTAAAACATCAAGAGTCCACTTACAGTTGATCTTCGTTGTCAGACAAAAAAAGATCGAATTCTGGGAATAATCTCCAAAGAATCTTCTCTTTCGAACATCCACTTGAAGAGAGAACTCTGAATGGTAAGGAGCGAGACGCAACACTGTCTCTTATTCTATCTCAGCGGGTATTTCCCACTGTTTCGACCGGGGGAGGCGCGACAGTGGGATCTGCGCATGCGCTCTCACGTATCCGCGCCGGCGCTCTTACTATAAGTCACGTGGGTACAGAGAACCCTGAAGCGGTGGCGTCAGATTTTTAAGATGTTTTTTAAAATGATTAGAAGCCAAAAGTTGCATCAAAGCTGAATATGGATGAACCTAAAATGCATTCTTAATAAACATTTGTATCCTCTTTTTATTTTTATTTTGAATACCATTCTGCACGAACAGATCTCGTCAATTCAACTTGTCAATTTTGTGTTAAAAGCAATGATAGTTAAATAAAATTAGTTTTACAGAATCATGTGACACATCAAAGTTTAATTACCAACATTTTCCGATGCCAAAGTCGTATACACAAACACACGCCCTTTATTGGAGATCCACCATTTCCACGAAGCCTGTAGTGATTTATTTGGCCGTTAGAGGCCGCTGTGCATATTAAAAATGCGCTTGCAAACGTGACGCAATAGTTCATGTTCAGACTGTAATGTTGTTTCAATTAGAATTTCACATCTGACGTGTATTTGCTTGACTGAAACCCTGGGGTTTAGGGTAAGTCCACTCTAACTGCCTCGTCTGCCTCTGTGCACCCAGGTGCTTCCCAGGCGCGCACACCTACTAGTCACGAGTTGTTGTCGTGCCCGCGCACGACGGCAGGAATTTTATCTGGGATTTCCAATTTCTACAAGGAGGGAAAACGAAACTTGGCTGGTGAACTCAAACCAGTGATGTAATCCCAGAGAATGAATGGAGGAGCTGGAAAAAGGGAAACGCACGTGGGTTACAATAAGTCACGGAGAAAGAAATAAGAGTAAAATCACAAATAATAATTATAAAAGCTAAAAAAAACAAGTTAAAAAGTTCAAAATGAACGAAATTAAAATCTATGAGCCGATATTGTTTTGTTTTTTTGTTTTTTTTAGATGTGTTCCATCAGTTTGGCAAATAAAGATGAGTTCATTTGAAGTATCTTGAGGAACTGATCTCACTGTACAACATTAATATTGCAGTAATCAAGGTATAATAGAAGATTATGCTGATAATACGTGTATTAGTTTGTTCAATGTTAAGTTGTGTTGCACTGGTATAATTTCCTGTGTCTTCTATAGTTGCCTCAGTCGAGATTTCACACACATGCGGTTCTTCTGATACATAAAACAAGACACTTTTCCAAAATGAAAGCTTCTTATAAAAAAATATTTTATTCATGAATATACTGAATAGTCTTCAAAAGTACAATGTATGTTTATGTACGTCATGTGATCTACTCGCACTACCTGTGTGATCAACTGGTAGATCAGGCAAGTCAGAAAACAAAGTATATAATAAAAACCACCACATCTTTTTTTTTTCCTGTTTCTTCATTAAATACCTTAACTGTGCGGATTTCAAGACATTCATATGTATTTCTGCATCCCTTGACACATCCTTCACATTGAGGAAAGGAGCTGAAATTGTGGAAATATCTCTTAATTAGTATGTAATACTATTAATTAGTATGTAATACATGGTTTAAACTTAATCGAAATTGGACATGTTAGAATCTTCAAGGGGGTTTTCTGCCTTCCTTCTGTAGTGATGGTCTGATGAAGCTTCATGAAGCAGTGTCGTGTTGTTCAGAGGTCCGTAGGTGGCACCATCAGTTTAAAAATAATGTGATGTTTTATTAGAACAGTTGTTCAAAATAAAGGAAAATAGTGCAGCGACTAGAGCCATCTAGTGGACTCTAAAAATAATGACACTGCTTCATGAAGCTTCATCAGACCATCACTGCCTTTCTGCCCTTTTTCCATTGAACTTATCGAGTTGTCCTCCTCCCTATAACCGACTCTGAGAGGTCAGAAGTCTTTTAGATGTATTTTAATTTTTCTACCATAAATGCAAACTGTGAAGGTTTGGCTTTGTATTATAGTTGTTGACAGATGGACGGAGAGTCCAGTCTTCTCAGATAACAACACCACCAATAAAGAAAGGTCAAACAATTATTAGGGTTATCATAACTTCCTTTCTAATCTGTACTTTGTCCTTTCATGTAAGTGGAGAACTTAAAAAGGTGGTGGCAATTCTTCAGGAAGCAGATGGAAGGTCCAGAACAATGACCTCTTCAATTTAGAGGGTGGCTCATATGATGCTGGGTTTTGCTTGCGTGACGGGGCAAAAAAAACTTGCACATTTTTGAAATGTCTTACCAGAAAAATAGTTTGAAAGTGATTTACTTATGATTGATTAATTTAAAAGTTGAGTTCACGCAAAATTTTATCTTCACTCATTTTCTACTCCCACTCATGTCGACCAAGGGTTGGGATTATTTTCAGAGTAATCTCCATTGCTCAGGTATCTTCGTATTTATCTTCCTCCAGAATGACGCATTAACCCTTGTGTTCTCTTGTTTTTTATTTTATTATGTATTGATTTAAGTCATGATGATAACAGTGCACCACTACCCTCTCAATGTCCTTGTACTATTGTCTTGGTCAGTTTCTAAATTCACAATGAAGTTTGAAAGTGATTATTTTCTGGGTGTTGCAGTGTAAAAACAAATAGCAAATAATAGGACTGAGAATTTTTTTCATTTCCATGTCTTTGGCATCACTCTCCATTCTGTGACTTACCTATTCCATCCAACTGTTGGCCTGTGTTGGTCATAGTTTCCTTCAGAACCAACACGATTTTATTGTAGACATACAGTATGTGACAGGATTGGTACAGTAAAGGTGGCATGTGACCTTAAGAGTTGGGTTTTATCCTGGGCTTCTTACACTAGGGTGGGATATTTTGCCAGAGACAACAACCTAAGCAGAGTAACTGAAAAAACAGTAGTTTATAGAGTGGCAAGAGGTCCAATTGTTAAATGAACGAGCCAAAATGTGTCCTTCCCATGCTTTGATAATGAATCAGCGACCATATTTTTGAGGAGCATTTTTTATTTAAGTTAATAAAACAAACAGACTTTTTACATTATATACACTATATCACTATTACACCTGCAGATTCTACCTTCTTCATTGAATAAATGAAGCCATGTTTGGAAAGGATAAAAGATGGTTTTTTTGAGGATGGAAAAAAGTAGTAGTTTTCAGGAGGAACTACAGCATGCGGATAAAACAACCGAAGTACGGATGGGAAGAGACATGACAGGCTTCAAGCTGGAGTCTGGGACGAGATGATGGTCCCTCTTGACAAGAAGGCATTTTAAAGTCCAAAGAACTCTTTCACCTGAGAGCGCTCACAAGTTGAATCAGGAAACCACATCTTACTCAAATGACCTTCACTGTTTTGAACAAAGTCTGCACTTATAGTTGTGTAGTTTTGCATGTAGTTGTCCTCTGCTGCGGAGAAAAATACACAGTTTAGAGACTTTGTACCAGTTTCTTCTTTTGATTTTCTGTATATATCTTTCGTATAGATCTCAACGTATATATGTGTCATAAAGATATCGTAACAAGTATGATTACAATTTTAGTTTTGTGTGTCTGTGTTTATTAATAAAACTATTACATATGTGCTACAGTATGGCTGCCTTGGTTCTTAGTTGTTCTTTTTATTCCTTATTTTTATGTGTTATCTTATTTGCATTTTTATTCTGTACTTACACCACAACAAAAAAACATGTTTTGTTTACAGAAGTTTCTGATTCTTATATATTTATTTTATTAAGAGAGAAATACACATATTTATCTCAGTAATTACTTGAAAATCTAGTAAATAATATGGATAAGTAATTTTTTTTTTTTTTAAATAAATGTAATTTAAAGTATTTCTTTTGAGTTGTTCAATTCAATTTTTAATATTGAAATATTATATATGTAGCATAGTACACGATGAATGACAAAAGACATTACTTAATCATAATGAATATGTAATATTTGAAGCTTCAGGAAACACTCACCTGACAAGAAACTTTCATTTGGACTGAAAGAATTCACGTTTGTTTGGTAGACTTGGTCCAGCATCGAGTCACTCTCAAACTCATTCCAGATCTGAAACTGGAGTATGGGCATTAGCAATCATCCCATAAAAACCAAACGAATAGAAGAAAACTGTTAACATACTGATATGTACCTTAGTCATCTGGTCATGGCCCAAATCTGTAAGAGGAAAAGGGGACAAGAGGAGGACACAGTTAATTGATGGACCATGAATGAATGTTTTAAGTTGGAAAACTTTACGTAAATAAGATCCAGTCTTACCGTTGCTTTCAGGAGCATCATTGAATCCGTCACTGACGTTTGGAAAAAGATCTGGTTCAATCTTTACCAAAGAGCCCAATTCAGGAACATCATAGGAGTGATCTGAGGCTACACAATTCAGAATTATTATCAACATTTTTCAATGTGCCTGACAAGTCGGTCTCACCTGCGCTGCCCGGACTATCTACACTGTCTGCACCGTTTCCCTGAGACGACGAGTCGTCGTCTGTTTGTGACTGACTTGTGGAAGAGAGTGAATCTGTGTCGTCCTCCTCCTCCATCTTGACCTGTGCAGGTGGGATTAGAAATGAATTCTTGACCTGATTCATCTCTAATATGTGTTGATAAATTAAGAAGCAAAATTCTACCTTCAGTCGTCTCTTTGTGTCCGCGCCTCTCCCACGTTTTCTAAGGGAAGCTGTAAACGTCCAGGTAATTATTCAAACTGTCAAAACAGTCCAACATGGCGGCCACCTCGTCCTCTCTCACCTCTATGTTTGACCGGGAGCATCCTGTAGACCCGTGCAGCCATGTGTCCCTTGTTTACGCTCCTGTTCTTTACCTCCTCGATGTCCGGCAAAGAGTTCATGGCACAGCGGAAGTTGGCTTTCCACGTCTTGGCGTCTACTGCCTGACCCTCCACATATTTACCTGCAAGAACATTCTGTCAGTTCCCATCTCAACCTCTGGATTTTGAGCATGTGTTTTTCCTCTCACCGGTGTGGATGGCCCATTCCCTGAAGATACCAGCATCCTTGCTCAACTCCCAGCCTTGGAGAGCGGCGTGCTTCCAGGGGATGGCGAACATTGTTCTTTCCTGAATAGAAATAAATAAAGTCTGAGCTACACCTCCACGTCAGACCTGAGATTACTTTTTGAAGGAAGTAAGTAAGTCATTTTTATTTATATAGCGCTTTTCCGGACCAGGATCACAAAGCGCTTAAACAATCAAAACAATATTCAATGAAGTAAATACTTTAAAGGGCAAGATAAAACTGATAACACAACAGGAGTTCCGGAAAATCAAGGAAAAGCCTGAACAAATAAAAACATCTTAAGATGTTTCTTGAAGGAGTCAGTAGATCATCAAACACAGAGGGAGATCGTTCCAAAGCTTAGGAGCAACAGCCTGGAAGGATTTCTCTCCTCTGGTCCTGAACGGTGTGCGAGGAACCATCAGTAGATTCTGATCCACAGACCTCAGAGCCCGAGCTGGGGTGTAAGGCTGGATCAGATCAGTGATGTAAGTAAGGAAGTAAGGAAGTAATTAAGTAATTAAGTAAGTCATTTTTAAAATTAAAGCGCCTTAAGCAGACCAGGGTCACAAAGCCCTTAAACATCAAAACAATACACAGTTAAAAATATTTGTGTTTATCCTCATTACTACTCATAAGTACCAAATGCACCATTTCATGGCAACATATTATTGTGTTAGTAATTATTGTTTTTAATTACTTTTACTCCTTTTTTTTACATAAACACCTTACAATAAATCCATAAATTCATTGTTTTAATTTGAAATTTTACATTAATCATTTTTAGCGAGTATATATAATATGTAAATAAGCATATACAAATGTATTAGTTAAATCTAGATGATCGGTATGGTTAAAATGGTAATTTCCTTGTTATGAATTTAAACTATAAACTTCAATCCTCACCTTGTCAATCCAGTTCAGACCTTCGATGGAGTTGGAGTTGATCTTCTCCTCCAGCCACGGACGCAACCTCATCCTGTCTGCCGGCATGTTTGCTTCCTAACATGTGCGGGAAAACCGAGTTAAAAAATGCTCATTCTAGCGACAAAAACTGAGTAGTGAAAAAGAGTTGAAAAGTTCATGGCCGAGGAGTAAAGGGGGAATACGGAGAAGGCTCCTGCGCGCATTACATGCCCACTTTTCTACTTACAATATAAACAAAATCACTAAACGCCCTTAAACAATTTTACATTTCGTCGTCTTTAAATACAAACTTAATTTTAAGGTTTCAAATATTTAACTCTGATGCGCAAGCGTCCACTTACTTATTTTATGGTGAGAGCCGCGCAAAGATTCTGGAATATTATCCAAATAATGTTCCCCTCCTTCGATTATCCACTGAGAAGAGTGAAGCTACAACACCATGCAGCGAGAGTGACACGGTTTTTTTTGTTGTTTTTTTTAAACTTTGAATCATGTATTTCCTACCGCTTCGGGAGGCGCGACGATTGATCTGCGCATGTTTGTGGACTCCACGCTGGAGTGGTTAATAATGGTTGTTTTACATAAGCAGGTGACACACCCACGTATTAACACAAACACACCTTTTAGGAGATTCACTTTCTTCAGTACTCAGTCCGGCCAGCTGGGGGATACCACCACGCAGAATCTCCTAGGTGCACAAAAATAAAATGTAGATCCTTGAAGAGACACTAACAGTCGGAAAATAATTCCATGTTTATTGTTAGTTGGCCAATAAAGCTGTTTCTCATTTTGACATTCCTTACGTTAATTACCTACTTGTGTCGTTATAAAACCCTTGTTGTTGTTGTTGTTGTTGTTGTTTGTGTCCCTGAGTTTAAATAATATACGAATGCAAATATATTACAATCCACACTTCTGTTTTTTATGCAGATAGTTTTGAAAAGTTAAGTTGCACTGATATCATGTTCTGTGTCTTGCATCTATTTGCCTTGGGCATAATATTACACCCTTGCAGCTCTATGGATACTTAAAGTCAGAATAAGTAAGAATCACCATAGCATGGGTTATTTTACGGTTTGTAAGATTTTTCTTAGCTTAAGTTTTGCCTATAAGCTTTTGCCACAGAAAGTCACAACGTTAACACTTTTATCCTCTCTCTTTGCACTTGATGGAGTCTACTAAATCCTTTAAGAAACATCTTAAGACGTTTTTATTTGTTCAGGCTTTTCCTTGATTTTCTGGAACTCCTGTTGTGTTATCAGTTTTATCTTGCCCATTAAAGTATATACTTTATTGAGTATTGTTTTGATTGTTTAAGCGTTTTGTGACCCTGGTCTGGAAAAGCGCTATACAAATAAAAATTACTTACTTACTTACTTACTTACTTATTTACCAAAACCTGGAAAGTAGTTGGTCTTCTACCCCCTCCAACTGGTACCCACATTTTAAGATACCGTGGCCAAATGAATATCCTTTTTAGAAAATACCATTCCTTTTTTCCCTTAAAACTAAATTTGTAGAGTTTGCCCTTAAAAATATGTTTTATTTTATTTGTTTTTCAAGTAAACACTGCCTTTCTCGTACTTCAGAGAGGCTGCAGGCTTTTAAACAATATATATATATATATACATATATATATATATATATATGTATATATATATATAGAAACTAAACAAATTGATTTCCAAGTGTGACTGCTCAGAAAAAAAGTGGTCTTTTCGATGTCACGAGCACAACCACATAGAGGTTAATAGGAGCAACTCTGGTTCTCAAAAAAAAAACGACATATATATTATAGTGCAAAGAAACAGATGGAGAGCACGAATGCTCCTTCCCAGATGCAAAACTAATAGACTCAGTGACTCATTCATTCCTCGTGCTATTAGATTGTACAATTCTGAGTCAGGAGTGGAGTGAAAGTATCTTGACATTCTATTCTATGTTAATCTTTGTATCCATTGTCTTTGTTATTTGTCTTCAATCTACAGTATGTTCTTTATTGTTAGACTTAGATTGTGTCATCTTGTTCTTTCTTTTTATTTCTTTGTTCTTGTTCTTATTTTTATTTTTATGAATAATCGTCTGTGTTGCTGTGTCTAATTGGAACACAAATTGCTGTGTCTAATTGGAAAAACAAATAAAGTTCTACATAACCTAACCTAATAATAATAATAATCTCAACCTATACATATACATATATATTATGTTAGGTATATATATATACTGTACATCATTGGTGCAATAAACGTCAGCCTGTTGTGTAATCTATCACTATTTACCCCATTGAAAAAAAAATCCTAATAATTGTCAAGGTTTAAGTATGTTAGTTTTCTTCTTTACAGCTAGACGGAACAATTATTAGTAAGTAAATAATATTTATTTATATAGCGCTTTTCGAGACCAGGGTCACAAAGCGCTTAGACAATCAAAACAATACTCAAAAAAGTACATACTTTAAAGATCAAGATAATACTGAGAACAACACAGGAGTTCGAGAAATTCAAGGAAAAGCCTGAACATATAGAAACGTCTTAAGGTGTTTCTTAAAGGAGTTGTCCTTCTACCCAAGCGGAGGAGTGTAAAAATTTGTGGCACACCTGCAGGAGACAGATGAAGGTCCTGAACATTTGAGCCATTTCATCAAGAGTGAAAGTCACGTGATGCGGTGTGCAGAGCAGAGTGCTTAAATACCGGAAGTACCTTAGTTTTTACTAAAAGATTCAATTTACATCAACCAACCATAAATGCTTCTAAATGCTCTGATTAAAAATATATTTACTTATTTTAATTTCATTCAGCATTTTATTGCGTTACTCGAATATATTAAAAAAGCATTTATTCCGTCTCAGCCCAGCCTCCACGTCATCGCTATCACTGTGTCAGCCGTTCTCAAGGTTACTTTAGTTCAGTAGGCGTGGCCTGTTTTGATCACGTGCTTTTGACGTCGGACGACTGCTGCTCGGCTTCAGGAAATTTAACGGTGCAGTAAACTATTATAATTCTAGTTAAAAATCGCAAATGCAAATATTTTTCACCTGTTACATCAACAAGAAATAAAAAATAAATTGTGCAAGACGCCACCATTAGGTGAAGGAAGTGGTGACTGAACGCTGTTGCTATCGATATTGTTTCACTATTATGGCCACAAAAACAGCATTTATTTAACATTATTATAGTCAGAAACATTTTGAACGTATTTTCCTCAATGCATTTGGAGCAATCACACATGTTAATAAACGCATTTCTGAATACAATACCGGAAGCGGAAGTGACCCTCCTCCCCCAACCCCCGGAATTCAACACGAATTGAAGTGTGTGAAAGTGTTTGCTTGGATCTGTTCTCAGTTTTCGCTCTTATAATATACAATTTCCTTTAATATTTTTGAAATTGAATCGTGCTAGATTTTGTTCAGTAAAATGTTGTAATTATTTCGATTTCAAGACCGAAAGAACTAATGTAAGCGAGGAACCAAACACTTGAGCCGCATCTTTCATTATTTTTCGTTTATTATTGTTTTTATCATTCAATGTAGGTTGCTACATGCATACTCTATGTTACGACAAATCACCATTTGTTTTTTCTATAAACCTGCAAATGTTTAAATATATTTTGTACATCACAAGCAATTATTTTGTGATACTGTTTTCCTTTTATTATTGTGTCCGACTATATTATATATAAATATATATATATATATATATATATATATTAATGTGTATATTCATTGGTCTCTCATTTCATTCATTGGCCTCTCATTTTCTTCTGTGACGTCACATCAAGTCACTTTATTTTGCGCACACAGAAATATTTCCGTTGCATTCGTAGCTTATCACCAGACATTTGATCCTCAGTAACCTTGTCCGTCATCTTCCGACGGGACCGGTCAGCCCACCTCTCCTGTCGCGGTGTTCCAGCCTCAGCCAAGTAGGTGAGGGTGCAAACATCCACCGGGGAAGATGCTCATGAGGTCTTGTTTGCTTAACCAACACTTTTTCATATTGTCCCCTTCCAGCTGGACTTTGGCCCACAACCCCTGTCCTCCGACGTGTCTCAGATCAGCGGTCGACCCCCACCACCACCACCATCTCCTCCTCCTCCTCCTCCTCCTCCTCCTCTTAATCTCCCAGATTGTCGGTGACTTGCTGCAGTCGATGCTGCGGCTCTGACACGCTCCTGCACCGGGACTCCATGACACAGACATGCTCGCATTCGTTTTGGTCTCTGGGTCGCTCTGGATTATATTAGGTGAGTTTTTTTTTGGAAAAAAAAGCCTTTTTATGTGCGATCAGCAATATTCGTAGGAGCTGCAGGGGGGGTCGTTTGGTCTGATGCACATCGTGTCATTCATTGCCGGCTTTTTCACTCACTTGCTGCACTGCGTCTATTTTTAACTTCATTATTAAACATTGATGTCACTTAAATGTCTGGGCACCTGTGATTAAAACCATCGCACCTATTTGGGGGGTTTACATGGAGGTAGAAACATAGAAAAGGTGCACATCAGGTAGGGCGGAATGGCTACCAGTGTGCGCCTGCGTACAAACGAGCACCAAAAACGTCTGCTCTCTTGAAATAAACCGCACGTATAGTGACGCGTTTTTAGACGAACACTCGTCCTAGGAATGCGTGTCAATATGAGCGTTTTTGAAGGTGGGCCAGCCGGGGAAAGTCGTTTGACATTGTGCGTAATTCCCATGCGCACTTGACGCAAGTGGATTTTTTGCGTACAGGCCTCTTTGGCAATTCTGCGTTAAATGACTCATTTAAACGCGCACGTCGCATCATTCGGTCGCTCGCGAGCCGGTTTTGAAACAAGCCATGTCCTCCACCGTGCCTCAGAGATGGAGGACGAGAGGAGGATGATGGTGGCGAGGAGGACGAATGACGCGATCGGAAGCCGAGGTTCTGATTGGACGGAGCTGTCCACCAGAGAGGGGTTCTGAAATCCAGCGGCCCACCGGCGGATTCTCTCCTCGCTCCGCCTCGCGCGCACTCTCCAGTTGCAGGTTTATATCCGGCCATTGACCTCCTGTCGTCTTTGAAACGCCAGAGGACCTTCTTTAGTGACGTGAATCTCACACAATATGCACGTTAGTAAGCGAGTAGACTCAAAGGAGGGTGGCAGAAAGGAGCTCAACTAACAAAAAAAAAAAAGAAAGCAAATATTATTTTGAATATGAATGATCAGCTTTAGGGGGTGAATACACAGCAAACGGGTAAAGCAAACAATAATATTTTTATTTAATCTGGCAAGTAATCTTGTTCACAAAATACAAGAACGGTGTTTTTGCACCTATAATAATATGAATTTTGAGACGTTAATGATGTGTGATAACCCCTTAGAATATGATTAGAACTTGAAATTTATTACGCAAAGTTTCAGTAAAATTAATATTTTACTAAACTCTTTGTTGTTATTTTGGGGGGGGGGGGGGTGGGGGGTTGGTAGGTGGTTAAGAGGTTTTGGATTTCAACACCAAAAGCAGCAGAAGCACGTTAAGGTAAAGGACAGTTGGTTTGTCTCGAGCATTAATATTTAACTGTCACAGTATGGTGCTGCATATTTAATAACCAACACTGCCGGTGAGAATGAAGTGCTATTTAAACAACTCTGAATTGTTTTGTAATTGTTATCATAACTAATTCTTAAAGTGCTTTCAAGTGGCCACATTTTCTGTCACAAAATTAAAATGTATATATTTGTATTCACCAGTTTATAACACGAAAATTGAGTCTAAAGGGGAAAAGATATACATTTCTATTTAATTATTAAAGGTTATTTTAGTGAGTCTCATGTTAATTGTACCCCCTCGGCACACACACCTTATTTGAAACTCAAACACAAGTATTTCGATGTTTCCAATTAAATTGTAAAGATATAATAATGTATACATCATATAAAGCACCCTGTTGAACCAAAACACATTTGAACATATGTTACTGCACTTTCAGGATACAGAATATAAAGTTGTATTATACATACTGCTTTAACATCTCAACTCTGCTAGGTTAGCTAAACTTAAGTACATAATGAATAGGGTTGAACTCGATGAGATGGAAGGTTGCTGGTTTGATCCCGTGTTCAGATCTGTTGGTGAGCTGAGCTCTGTGTCCCATCAGTGTACAAGTGTGTACCTTTGGGGTCTAGAAACACATTGTAATTCTGATTTAACATAAACAGATGTCTTTCATTCAAATTGGTAGATTAACGCAGCTAAATTCCATTTGATTCATCTTTGTTTCATTAAACTTTAGTTTTTTTATATATGTTTTCAATTGATCATCACTATTTTTTAAATAAAATGTTAGATATTCCATTTACAAGCAGAAAATACTCTCAAACATGTAACTCTGCCTCACAAACAATGCAAACACTGTTTGATCTTGATTAGCTTTAGCCTCTTGAGTGTCTTCTAATCAATTCTATTGTCTTGTGTTGAGTGTTTAAAAAGAGATCAATGGTTTTGTGGTAAAGTTGAACAGCCTATTATCGCTGTTTCAGCATCCAGCGTTTACTCTAAAGTAATGCTCAAGCCGTGAGTGCTGACTCAGTCCTGTCTGCCCGGTTACACTTCTCCAGTGAAGAGCTGAAATACAGTTTTTGTGGGTCAAATACCAACCAGTAGCTCTTCGGTTATCAGCATTTAAGTCCACAGAATATTAAAAGCATTAAACTGTCGAGAAGCTAGCACTGTCTGCTAATACAAGCTAACTGCCATGCTAACTTTGTTAACGGCCATTAATAAAATACAAACCAATAGCTTTGTAGTTTCTATCATTAACATCATTTAATATTACAGGATGCTTTTTAAATTATATTTTATACTCCAGTGAGAATGGTCTTTTCCGTCTGATACCTATTATCATGGGTACTGTACAAGCTAACCATTCCATCAGTATGTAGCAAGTTACCTTGTTGGTCTTGTTTGTGGTATTACTGATATATTAATGAAGTTTACAGACTAACCCACAACTGTTTAGTCACCACAATTTGAGTGTTGATCCAGTATTTATATATTTAATAAAACAAACAATAGTTATCAGGTCACTTGCTACTTGCTAATGATACTTGTTGGAAGCTATTTAGATGCTGTAAATAACCATTTGTGACCAACATCTGTTGATGACCAAAGTATATGTGAATGAAATCTGCAGCCAATAGCTGGTCAGTCATTCATATTTATATATTTTTTACAATTGTATAAATCATGTTTGCCAACAGACCAACAGCCCCGGCCATCTGCTAATAAAAGCTAACTGATAAAAGTTGGATTCAGCCCAGTCTGCCTGGATATACTTCGCTAACAGGTAACTGATAGATATTTATTTTCATTTCCACACCTTTTGTTGACTCAAATATTTTACTACATAAATGATCATTATCTCCTGTTAACTTTGCTAACATGTAGCTATTTACTTGTCTTGTTTGTTAAACAATAATAATAGTTTCATCTTTGGTTGCATATCTCGATCAGATAAGCACATGATATTTTCGGGTTAAGAAGATCACGCATTACCACAGTATAAAGTAAGGAAAGATTCTTCTAGTTTACAATTTCATCTGAAAGCCCTTAATCTGACACAAAACACTGTTTGCGCAACATAGTAACTATAGATTTTCTCCTAACAAATATAATTAAAGCTATTGTTAATGTACAAGTTATTACCACTTAGATTAAATTGTCTCATGTAGAAATAGAAGTAAAACGTTTATACAATAGGAAGGGTGACAGATTAGCAGTTTTTATGGAAAAAATGTTCTTAATAAAGTTAAACTTAAAGAAGTTGTATTTAGCTAATACAATAATAAATACACAAGTATATTAATACAATTATTTATCTGATAGGTTCCTTTGGCTGTACTTTAATTGTATTGTAATTTAGGATTTCTTTCCAGTTATTTGGCATTCTTTTATTAATTCCTTTTTTATATTAATTTTAAATTAGTTCATAGACATTATCTCCTCAACCATAGAGGTTATATGATCAGCTACATTCGTCTGTCTTTTAGGAAAATTAATTCTCAGTTAATTCTGATAATTCATTCACTCGGATCATCACATCTTTTGCATAAATCGTCACTCTCCGTGATGGAGAGGTAAGACAAGGATAACGTATTAGTAAAAACTGATAATAAGGTGAGATGTACAACACTATTTACAACACTATTTTTCAAATTATACAGATTGTGATTTTAAAAAAGCAGAAGCAAAAGGATTGGGATAGGTCAGTGTTTTTTGAGTTCTAGCAGTAGTTTTGCATGCTTCTCTCAGTGATAGCCATTCAAATGTAGCTTGCAAATATCAACTGCATTATTTACCAAGGAAGGTGAGTGTAAGGTATCACAGGAGTCGAGGGAGGAGTAGAGCGGAGGGTGGTGTTTCGCCAGGTGCCAAACCCGGCCAAAGCACATCACTGACCTACTCCCGCTCGCCTCAGCTTAATCTCATCAGTGGCAATAGGAAGGTGGTTGTAGGTGAGTGCGGGGTAATGTGAAACCTGAGCGGGCGTTGGCACATCACACATGCACCTGAGACCTCTGGATAACAGGTTTGACTCAATATTATTAAATAATTTTCCTCTTGGAAAAAACTTTTTTTTTTATGTGTTTATCTCTAATCCAGTTTAAACATCGATCATGCGTTTGTTAGTTTGAGCGAGAGCCTGCACCGGAGGGGGCAAAAGGAATGGAATATATGATTTGAAAGATGGAGACTGGCTTCTTCTCAGCGCCTCAGTAGTGAGGTTACTGCTGGTCAGCTGTCTCTGCGCTAATAGGCTGTAATCCCCGTCCGCTGGACTCTAATCATTGGTGACAGGCCTCGGATGGGCTGATGGGGCGTGACTTAAGGAAGCATAGGGCGTTTCAATCTGAAAGCCTCAGAGGTCAAAGTAAGCGTCTCATTCAGAAATCTAACTCACACTCGCCTTTTAAAATAATTTTTTGTTATGATCATTTTTATCTCCTTAAATGCATTTAAATGCATTCAATGATTTTAGCATCAACCATTATGAAACGATCTACATTCCAGCTGTGGCAACATTCTTGCTCAAACAAAGCAAGAATGACCTGCGTGATTTTTTCTCCCTCTCCCTAAGGGGGGTTCAAAAACAAATAGTCGCATTCCAGATATGACCAGCTGAGTCAACAGTTCCGCTCAAATTAGATTCTTAAAAAATAGATCAGAAAAACGGTTTCAAATCTCCTCTTTGGTCAGCGAGGAATGTGTGTCGCTTGAAATACAGTGAGTCAGCAATTTTCTCTTTGAGTTGTGTGACATGGAAGCTGATAAACGTGTTCTAATCAATGTTTGTTCTCTCTTGTTAAACTCAACTTTAATACAACTTTTATCTCCAGCAACCTAGAAAGGATGAATGAGGGAAGAGGCAGCTGGTTGAAGCTGATATAAAGATAAAGGCTTCAGTCAAAATTATACCTTTACGACAACATGGAAACTGTGCATCAAGCTGCCTTGTCTGTCTATCGATCTTTCCATCAGGGATAGTGCAGGACGATAACAGTGGAGCTGAGCCAGTGAGCCCAAAATGGAGCCGAAGTCATTATTTGTATGAAAAAAAATGTTTTAAAAATGAGAAAATTCCACTGGTGCAGCAATTTTGTATTTTTTAATTGGAGTGGGGGGTACATTATTTGTTAATGTTATTAAAAAATGCATATACATTTTATATAGATAATATTAAATTCTGGCATATAGTGCCCAAAGATTAACATAATAAACTTATAAACATGTGGTCAAACAAATGTGTATCTTAAAAATACCCCAAATCATTTTTTTGTAAATAGCCAGGCACAAGACAATATTACAAAATTAAAAATAATTGATAAAAATAGAAACAGAAATAGAAATTTAATAGAAATTGATATATAGAGGGAAACGAAAAACACAAATTCCTAAAATGAGTAGAAAAAATAGTCACAAATATATATTTAAGAAGAAAGAAAAAGTAATAAATGATCAATTGAAACACTTTTAAATTGTATTTAAACATGAACGATAATATAATAGATCCTGTGGGACATTTTT
Organism: Callionymus lyra; assembly: GCF_982586985.1. NCBI lineage: Eukaryota > Metazoa > Chordata > Actinopteri > Syngnathiformes > Callionymidae > Callionymus > Callionymus lyra. The sequence continues at coordinate 20,759,795 of NC_141831.1, forward strand.
ACGTGTTCAAAATGACACCAACACTGTGAGGAAAGGACTAGGGTGTGTGATTCCCAGACCACACTTTGCTTTAGTCTTTCCTTTAATATACAGCTTCTCTTTTTTGTACAGATGTAAATGTAAAAACGTTTTCCTTTGCGTGTTGGTTCAGTATGGTCGAGGGGGCTGGATTTTATCCCAGCTACTTGGGGTGAGAGGCAGGGGTTACCGTGGACAGGTCGCTAGTCAATAGTGTATAGAGATATGACCGCTGACATCTTAGGAGTCGTGAAGTATTTGTGTGTTATGCAACTTGTATTGAGCAAACGTCTCACTTATTTCTATAAGAGAATCACACAACAAGTCACTGCAGTGTTTCTCACCGCTCATGACTTCCTCCTCTGAGTCATGTCCATGGAAAGGGAAAGTACGCTCATCTGAACAGTTGTCAAATGTTACTATCTTCTGGAAGAAGAAGATGAAAATGAGTGAATGAATGAGTTAAAAAAAAAGTCATAATGGCTCTTAAACAGATGATAACTAATAAAACTGTACAAATCTATTGTCTGTTCTCAGAGCTGAGCTCCACGTTGATGGAGAAGATGCAGGCGCAGGAGATGACGAGCGACCTGAGAGTACCAGAGATGGAGGATCTGGGCCACTACATCCGCTCCCTTTCCACCTCCACGCTGGTGGGCATCGGCGCCCTGACAGCCATGCTGGCCTACTGGATGGCCACGAGACCCCGTGCCATCAAACCACCGTGCAACCTCCTCCACCAGTCTGAAGAGGTGCCGGTGAGTAAATACACACATTTATATATATTTATATATATATATATATATATATATATATAAATGTAAAACCCTGTCTTGCAGTTTGAGGTGTTATATGTCTTTTTATTTGTGATTAAAAGTTCATTATAATGAAATAAGCCTCCAAAATATGCAACATTTAGTCCGAAACACGGAGATTAAAAATGTAATTCTTACTGCCAATGGATTAGCGGGTCTCAGCTTTGGCTCAGACTTTAGAGCAGACAAGGGTAAAGTGCGGCCCAGCGGCGACACGCGGCCCTTTGACTGTATTTATGGCGGCCCTCATGAGGTCAGAGTTGAACTGATCTGCATGTAGAGAGTGTTTTAGACAGTGAGAAAACAATTTTATGTTGTATTTATTAAAATATTAACCCTAAGTAGAACTTATTTAAGTTCTTTATTTAGGACTTTTCAGCCTTAATCAGTTTGTCCTTTTTTGAAGATAATTCCCCTAAAATAATTTGAGTGAATTTGATAAAAGAAGGTATTTTATATTCATCTTATATATGTGAAAGGTTTATAAATGTGTTTAAAAACGTTTTTAAACCTTGTTGTCCAAACTTATTAGAAAGAGATGCACATTTGATGTTGTAAAAAAAAAACAGTGTTCAAAATTTAAGGCACTTAAATCTTCAACTGGTTTCAAACAACCTTCATAACTTCTTAAAGGAAGTGAGAAGGAAAACATGTTCTTTTTCATTCCAATTGATTCTTGGGATTTGTCATCAAAAGCCCATGTGACAAACTATCGTGCTCTTTTGTTGCTCGAGTCTCAACCCTGGTATGAAATGTATGAGTCATGCCAAACTTTCTCAACAAGATATTCGTCGGTTGCTATTTTAAGAGAAAAGTAGGACTAAAAATATCCACTTTTTTTTTATTTAAGAATACAAGAGTACAAGGATTTTTTACATTCAATCAAAAGGTTTATAACTAAGAAAGAAACACAAATAAAAAACTGTATTTTTAAACTTACATATGAAATAATTTCAACATATTTTATATGAAACAACATTCTTTATTTAAAAAAAACAAAAGTCGGACCAGCTGTGGTTTTGTTTTCAAGTGACACATGGATAAACAAATATCACACGACCGCACCTTCACCTAGGATTTCAATGTTGCGTCGTGAGATGCTAAACATGCCATTCATATTACTTCCACTTCATGTAATCGCTGTATTTCCTAGAATCGTTTGATTTCAGTGAAATATATCAACAGGTTGTAACACAACGGTCTTTCCTGTTCACGTGTTCAAACAATCCGATGTTTCCTACCTCAAAATGATGATGATTCATCCAAATCCCTTTCTTTATTTCTTCATCCTTGACTCATTTTACTCTTCTGCTGAAATTGAACTCACACTGAACTACTAAACATAAATAGTAAAACTAATACAACTATCTGAGGAAGATTTTTAAATAGTAATAATAAGTCACTTAAAACAGTCTCTATTTCTAAAAACAATTATTGCACCAGTGGACAAAGCATGTGCACTATTTTTAGAACTTCCTTTTTGATGCTAAAATCTGTTCAAGATGATGCTCTAACTTTTTCCTCCTCTCTCTTCACTAGCTTGAAGCTGGGGCACGAAGGTCGATGATGGGCGACAGATCCAAACTTCTGGCTCATTACCATGACGACGCCAAGACCATGTACGAGGTCTTCCAGAGAGGCCTGCATATATCTGGTAAGAAACACATCATACATTCTGTCTCCAGTAAATAAACCTATTTTTAGTAGGTCAACCAACCCACCAACCAACTTGTTGTTGTAAAAAATGTTGTTTCATTTATTTCATCTTGGTGAATAATAGCGTTTTAAAGTGTTAAACACTCCAAAGGCAAAAAAACAAATGTGTTTGTAGTATCCCTTGTGTTGTCTCTGGGTCAAGGTGAACGACCTCCACCACTGCATATGTATTTCTAGAAGCCAGGGAGGTTGTTCACCTTGACCCAGAGACAACAATAGGGATGATAGGGCCACACTATACACTGAATGTTGCAAAGGCCTTCTAGTATTTTCTTTTATTCATTTTCAAAAACAACACATCTTTAAAAGTGAATGAATTCAAAATATTGTATTTAAAAAAAAAGCAACAAAAAAAAAAAACAGTTAGAAACTAATTCTACTGTTTTATAGTTTCCTGTTGCGCATACATGGGTCTCATAAGTGAAGGGAAAGGGCCACAAACCAAGGTTTTCTAACAAAGAAAGACTGATTAAGTCATCAATTCTGTTTTGTATTCTTGCACTCATTGATCCGTCAGGAGGTCTCCTTCCGGAAATTGTTTTTTTATTTTCTATAATTATTTTCTCTCAGTTTAAATAAATGTTTAATACAGGTGGGAAGACTTTTTTTTCTTAGCTCAAAACAATATTTCTAATGTTTGTATATGTACAATGTCTAAGAATTTTAAGATGCCAGACTTTATAAATAATTTATTTGTGGTTTAATTGGATAAGAAGCTTTATTAATTATTCTAATGACTCCTTTCTGGAGTTTAATTATATGATCTATGTATGTCCTGCATGTATTTCCACAAACCTCAACACAATATGACATATATGGCATTATTAGTGAGAAGCATACTACACACAGACATTTATTGTTCAACAAATCCCCTACTTTGTAGATAATACCAATAGATTTAGCTCATTTCTTTTTAATGGACTCTGTGTGTGAATTCCAACTAAATGTATCATCTCAAATTACTCCCAAGAATTTGTTCTCAAATACTCTTTCAATTTGTACTCCATTCAGGGATAATTTAATTTCACAATTAGCCCTGACACCACCAAACATTTATTTGCATTTAATGATAAATCATTATTTTCAAACCATTATTATCCAATCCGTCAAAACAATTCTTCAAATATTTTTGAAAACTGAGGTAGCAAAGACACCGGTCTATAATTTAATATAATATGCTTGTCATCATTTTTACAGATTGGGATTACTTTATTCTATCATGAAAAAATACCTGTTTGGAAAGAAGTGTTACATATATATGTAAAAGCACCGAAGAACAGTTTTACTGCAGCACAAACATTTCTGACGACACAGTGTTCTGACTCAGAAACCCCCAATAAAACTGCTGCTGGAGGAGTCCTTCGACTGCTGCAGTGCTGGGTGCTGTTGCCAGTGGTAACAGTGTTTCCGCTGTTCTAAGTCACCGAGAAATTGACATGTAGCGCCTCAGATATTTCCTCTGCATCCACACCTTTCTGGATGAAGGTTTACAGATAAATAAAGCATCAATTCTTCCTGGATTTTATCAGTCAAATGCAAATAAGAGGTTGGTTCTCTGAAGGTCTTCTGAAGGAATTTGGAGACTATAGTAACTCAAAGGTACATATACAGCCATTATAATAAGGATAATAATACATTTTATTTATATTGCACTTTTCGTCATACATGACCTCAAAGGGCTACAGCAGAGTTAACACGGGTAAAGTAAAGGTTAAAAGTAATTTAAAAAATCAAAAAAGCTTTTTAATAAAAAGGTTTTCAGGCCCTTTTTTAAAAAAAGAGTCCCGGCTCTTAGTGGGCCTCTTTATGTTTTCAATGTGGATGAGAAGTCGTTGGAAATGAGGGGTCACCGACCTTTGTGCGACTGAAGGCTACTTCATGGACCACGGCTACCAAGAGTTTGATTGACACTTGGGAAAAAAAGGAGAGCTTTTTAGTAAAAAATAGTTATAATGTTTATTTATGTTTATCACTAACAACATTTATAAGCATGGAATGATCCTTTCTAATATTTTTAACGTTAAATTTAAAGAGATTTTTTTGAAAAGACAGAGCTCCAATGTGACCATTGCTATTATTAGCACCGCGGAGCACAGCGTTGGTGACCCCCACATAATCTAGTGAACCATGAAGAAGCTGCTCAATTCTATCAATCACGCCTTTTTTATCTTTTCCTCCTCATCTGAACAAAACGGGAAGCAGGCTCTCTCTCTCCGGCAACTTGAGTATCGAGAGGATCTAGTTTTCATCATATCCTGCTAAATATAACTTTTGACTGTTTCAGGCGATGGACCTTGCTTGGGATCAAGATTGCCTAACCAGCCTTACAAATGGTTGTCCTACAAAGAGGTGAGAGTCATCATAGAGACATCTACTGGGATTAAACTCAATCATATGCTTCGTATTACAGACTGACAACTGTTTTTTTCAGAATAATAAAAAAAAGGCACATTTTTATTTATTTATCACCTCAAATCGTTGACTATCTGTGCCTCAAAAAAATCAAAAAAACAGTTTTACAGAATACAGATATATAATACAGATAATGTATTCCTGCTGTCAAGACGGACTTAACGCTTTGAACCAAGATTGGATTTCTCATCATTGTTTAAAGACACATTTTAATTTTAATTACAAAGAGAGAAAGGACGAGCAGAGTTTGCCGTTCTGTGTCCCAATCCTTTCTGAAACACTGACGTGTTAGGTTGTTATTTTGTTATTTTGTACCCTCCCAACTACACAAGCCATAAATGATTTTACTCTGAAGGTTCCATACAATAACACACCTGGATAATTTATACCATCGAGGTCACAAGTGGCGGTTACTCAAGAGTCCAGTTCCTGGCTCAGAGACCTCTCCCAAAATTCCTTTCTCACACATAGAAGCAGACAAACGATACCAACAATTAAAATACTGTTATGTGTTCAAGTCAATTTTATAGGTTAGGTTAGGTAGAACTTTATTGATCCCTCACAAAGTCTCTTTCGGGAAATTGTTTTTTTTCCAAATTATCCACAGCAAATACAGCAATTTTTCATAAAAAAATAATCAAAATAAAATAAGAACAAGAACAAAGAGAAGATATAAACATATCTTAATTCAACACTTTTCCAACATCCGCCCTGGATTCTGAGGCGCAGCGTGTTTTTGTTTTTTTTAGAAAGTCCAATGCTTTTAAAGTGCATTATAGTGGAAAATACAGTAAATACATTCTAATGGTGTTCTTAATAATTCTCCCGATACACAAGAAAAAACAAAACATTTTTTATATTCAAATACTGGCAGAAGAAGCTTCCTCTTTTTCTGCTTGCCTGTGTGTTGTGCGAGCAGGTTTCAAAACGCCACCTACTGTCCATTTCCTCGTGATAAGGTTTTATTAATGATAGAAAAAGATTTGAAAAAATAACAGAAATGTACAGCAAGAATATTGGCAGCAAATAAAAAACGTCCAACTTGCAAAAAATATTTTGTCCATTTCAAAGAATCTTTGCCGATTTTTTATTAATTAATAATGTATTTAATCTGTGTTTATGTGTGTGTCCGTATTACGATTTGGTGTTGTTACTGTACAACCACTTTAAAGTTAAAATCATTTTTATCTGCCTATTTGAATCAATATGTTTTCCTGTGTTAAAACGTGTGAAGCTGCGGCGGCGTCACGTGGGCTTGGGAGGGAAGCCTGTGAAGTGTTATCGTGAGAGTTTCTCAATCAATGTGAATTTAAGGGGTTTTCCAGCTCGTAAGATGATTTGAAAACTTCCCGGTGCTGTAAGACATGTCTGAACTTGACCACGCGCTCATCATCGATGGGCTGCAGGAAACGGCAACAAAGCAGAAGTTGCAGTGGAAAAATGAGGCAACACTGAACTCAGATTCCTCAGTTGATTTATGCAACTCTGATTTCCTCCCATAGTCATACCACATACAGATGTTTGCTGATTATTGTAGATTATCTGTAGATGTAGTTTTTTTTTAAAGTGGTTGTCTGTCCCTTTGACAACAAAATGAAGCTTGACTTGAACCGCTTTACGTTCAGGTGACGTCCCGAGCCGAGCACCTTGGATCCGGCCTCCTGCACCAGGGCTGTCAACCCAACCCCGACCAGTTCATCGGAGTGTTTGCCCAGAACAGACCCGAGGTGACTCGCCGACTCAAAACTCTTGTTTTTAAAACCTCTGTTCTGCTGGGTTTTTTTTTTTAACATTTTCTGGCCACGTCTGGTCTGATTTTAGTGGATCATCTCTGAGCTGGCCTGCTACACCTACTCCATGGTGGTGGTTCCTCTCTATGACACACTGGGCCCAGACGCCATCAGGTTCATCATTAACACTGGTGAGAAGAAACGCAGACAAAGTGGAAAAATTAAAATGATTTTCCTGTTAAATAATAATTAATAACTGATTTCCTTTTGACTACATTTTGTTTAAATGCTTTCTATTGTCATGTTTTTTGGAAATGGAATGTATTTTTTTTACAAACACAAAATGTTACGTCATTATTAATATAAATCTTTTTTGGAATACTGAAGTATGTATTCATTTACCGTGTCTACAACATGTCTGTGTTTTGATTTTTTTTTAAAACAAATTCAGTATAATTTATACATGAATAATTATAATAATAATTCATTTTATTTTAAGGCCCCAATACACAGACAAAAGTCATCGTACATTTAATACAGCAAAGCAAATTAAAACATGAAAACACACTTATAAAGTCTGAGTAGTTATACAGTATATATATATGCAGTTTTTCTTTATTATTATTTATTTGTTTTTTTTGCTTTAGGGGTGTCACCACCTCATATTATTATCCCTTTCAAATAAAACCTGTATGACCCCCTCATTCATTTTTTATTTCTCATAAAATCCCTCAAAATCAAAAATGTTTTGTTTAAAATAACATTGTTGCCGCATATAAACCCACATTATCAGATTATTATCAATGTTATTTCCTCTATTATGTGTTAATATATATCCAAAAATATAATTGTGTCTCTTCAAAACAGTTTGTCTAATAAATAACATTCATTGTGTTCTTTTAAAGTTCCATTTTCCTCCTCTTTCTTCTGCTGATACTCACAAAAGGCTGCTCGTGTGTGCTTGTGTATTTCAGCGGACATATCCACGGTCATCTGTGACAAGATGGAGAAGGCTGAAGTGCTTTTGGGCAATGTAGAGCGGAAGGAGACGCCGGGGCTTCAAAGAATCATCCTGATGGACGCCTTCAATTCGGCCCTCATCGATCAAGGAACCGCCTGTGGTGTCCACATCCAGGCAATACAAGAAGTGGAGGTAGGAGCGCTAATGATTCTGACGATACAAAACAAAATGTCTTAAAGGCTAAATAATTAAAGGCTAAAGACAGCATTGTATTATTGTATCTTATTATTGTTTTGTTTTTTTTACCGGTCGAGTCACTCACAACAAACCCTCATAAACACAGAGACAAAGCATCAAAGGAATGTTTTTTTATATCCGCAGCCGGACAAACGTCATATTAGGTCCTTATTATGTCTGACAGGTTTGTGTTTATGTGACAAGTTGTATTCTCTTGATGCCACTACACCAGCCGGTCAGGTTTTCAGCTGTTTACTGGAAATGATGCGCGATTATAATCGACTGAGGTGAAATGAAACACATGCTAACTGTTTGCATTTTGTTATTATGAAGAATATAATATAATCATTCTTTAATAGAATTAAAAAATATATATATTTCTCACTTTACATTTTTATGAAGTGAGATAAATGAATATATTTTGCCTTTACTGTAGTTCATATTGTTAGTTAAGGGGAGGTAAAAAAATAAATATATTATGAATATGGATATACAGTATTTCAAAACATTTTAATAATGTGAATTGCTGTTACATATTATGAGATTTATTTTCCCTCCAAAACATGTTCAATTTATACATTTGCAAAGAGAAAGTTTATTTATTCAAAAAAAAAAAGCATGCTATTGTTTACTCACACTAAATAACACATTTCTTTTTTTTAGGCTCTGGGCAGAGATCACCACAGAAAGCCGATAGTAAGTATGAGAACAGCTAAATACAAGTAACCATCATCTTCCTCTACTAATGAACATAAGCTAATAAGCTAAACAACTTAAAAGATAATTTTCCTGCGTGTATTAGCATTTTAACATTATTGTGTTGTTTTCAAGAAAGCTTATGATCGCTATCTAGCCTCCTGATAATGTTAGCTTGGTTAGTAGCGCAATATAGTAGTTGTAGGATAGTAGTTGATTAGCAAGTTGAGTGCTAGCTTGTTAGCTAACAACAGTAAACATTTAGAAAGTTAAATATTCAACAGCTACTATCTTACATTGCTTTATACCTTTTTAAAGTTGGCATTTGTGAACCTTTATTATGGTCTAGAAAAGCGCTCTATAAATATAAATTACTTACTTATTTACTTACTTTATTATTTAGTTTTGTGGTATCCTGTTGAATTGATATGTACTTGTAAGTCTTACACTGTAATGGATTTCCTATATAGATAATACTAAGCAAAAAACACAATTTAAGATAAAGTGCTATAAAATTACTGTAAATAAAAAGAGACAGCAAATTACTGGATACTTCCCCCCTTTTTACGTATGTGAATACAAGCAACGTATAGTTGTTTTTTATATGCAATTTACCTTCTTTTTTTTAAATCAACAGTTATTTTACTGCACTTTATTGGCCCTTTTTTGCCTGGTCTTTTCTGTAAATCTTAAAGGAAATTTATTACAGTGTGGGCTAATGCAGGTCGCTGCCGTTATCTTAACTTAAAAGCTAACAATGTTAACATTAGCAAAGCATTGGAGTACAAAATATTCACAAAAAAACATGATTAAGATAACTTAAACAATAAAACAGTCAAAGACACAGGCTGTCAATATATTGCATGTGGTTACAAATTAATTAATTGAATGGTTTCATCATTAATGTTATTAACGTAATTACATTTTCTTTACCGCCAAATTAAAACAGTGAATTTTTGTTTATACTATGTTATACTTAGTTACACCCAAGTGAAAACACATGTGATCAAGTTACTGTATATATAATAACACCTTGGAAAATACTAGAACAAGAAGCTTATATAACTTTTTATTTTCAACCATAGAAATTAGACAAATGTCTCACAGTGTGGGATGCTTTAGGGGTTGAAAAGTCTCATTTTGTTGTATTTCATTTTACTTGCAGCCACCATCACCTGAGGATCTGTCCATCGTCTGTTTCACCAGCGGAACCACAGGTACAACACATGGTCTTGTTGTTTTTTCATGAGATTTCCGTGTTCAAATTCAAAGACCTGGGCTTGTCTGGGCCTGATAGATTACCGCACAAGTTATAAAATACAATCTATGGCTGATAACATTGATAAATCGTTTTGCTTCTTCAGTAGTAAGTAAGTAAGTAAGTAAATCATTTTTATTTGTATAGCGCTTTTCCAGACCAGGGTCACAAAGCGCTTAAACAATCAAAACAATATTCAATAAAGTATATACTTTAAAGGTCAAGATAACACTGATAACACAACAGGAGTTCCAGAAAATCAAGGAAAAGGCTGAACAAATAAAAACTTGGATTATTTTTGGTTTTATTTCACGCTGAGAAAGTCAACAATGTAATCGGGGTCTTCCAAAAACGTGGTGTTTGAAGATTGACTTTTTGGCTGCTTTTATCAAACTGATAAGCTTCACCATGAAACCAGGTCACACGAGGACAAGGGAACATCATCGTGACGCTCTGATGTGGAAGATACTCCCACCTAGCGAGGGAAGCCAGTAATGCATCAATAACTTCACTCGTTGTTGCACCATCCTTTAAAAGAGGAACCTCTTTATACCTCAACAACAACAAAAAATATCTTCCATGTGATCAGTTGGCAATGGAGGGATTTTACAGTGTGTGACCGCTTTCTTTATTCATGTGATGATGACAAAGATATCTATATGTGAAGGGAACCAGGAAAAGTAAAACACACTGTGCAGTTAAAACTTTCTCTCCCCTCACACAGGATTACACATTACAATAATAATAATAATACATTTAAATGTATTACATTTATAATATATATTAAAACATATATAAAAATATAATAATATAAAAAAATATATATATATATATAAATAAATATTTTTTATAATTATTTAATTATTATAATAATTATACATTATATCTACATAATTCACAAGAAAACCTTAATAAAAATTGGTGATTGGTGATGTGTTGATGGAAAACTTCTGTTAGGGTTTCATTATGTGATGTGGTAATTATTGATAATTATTTCTTTGTTCTCTTTCTCACAGGAAACCCTAAAGGAGTCATGCTCACTCATGGGAACGTGGTGGCGGACTTCTCCGGGTTCCTCAAAGTCACAGACGTGAGTGTTTTACACGTTTCAGTGAAAAAACGTGGATCACAGTTAATTCTGGTCGTTTATTTTTCCTTCTCTGCAGAAAGTCATTTTCCCAAATCAAGACGACTGCCTCATTTCCTTCCTCCCACTCGCCCACATGTTCGAGAGGCTGATCGAGGTACGGGGAGGAGGGGGATTGTCTTTATGGGATGTCAAGCGGAGATCAGGGGGCGGATGTTTGATGAACTCACTTCCTTCTTTATCTAGACAGGGGTTATTTCACAAGACAACTTCCTGACCTGTGCTATCATGTGAACAGATAGAAACGCCACGTACGCTGAATCAATAGATGCAGTCAGACAAGTCACTACTTCATGAAAAGGACATTTTATTCAGGAATGTGAAAATAAATACAATTTATATTACTATTTATAGTGACAGAAGTGAAGACATACACAAAACAATGTGATAAAAGTAGGACATCAGAAAAAAAATCATCAATTATAATGATAAATACTTTAAAATAAACTATTTTAAAATATCAATAATTAAATGACATTGAATAATAAAGAAAACATTATTACATATAACATAATTAATTAATTTAATTTGAAAGTATTTTAAGAGAAAAAATTCATCGCCTTAAAGGCACTTGAGAAAAAATGACAAATTAAAAACAAATTACAAAAATATTGAAATGTTAATTTATAATGTTGATATATTGATTTATTTTAATAGAATAAAATTGATCTAAAGAAGCAAGACACAGGAAGGTTAGCAAATTAAAACCACAAAAGTAAGAGTGACTATTTTTTCTCCAAACACTCCAAACGAAATTTTTGATTATTCTCCCAGAATTCATTTCATATGGTGACACTCTTCGGAGTGTGCTGGCGTAAAAATGGTAATCCATGGTGCTCTAACTGGTTCAACAAGGTCCCGTATGTTTTATTGACACAATAGCACCAGGATGGATGAGTCCCAGATGATAACCACAAAACATGGTTTTAATATTGTAATACATTAAACACTCGGCCAGTGTTTGAGCTTTAACTGCTATATTCCTAAAAAACAGCATATTTTCGTTATTTTCAAAATGTTACATATTTCATTCATGCTTGTGTTGATATTAAAAATATATATATATTTAATTTTTAAGACTAAATGCAAAATGCATTCCTTTTGTTTTGAATGTTTGCGAAAAGGGTATTGGTCTAAATAATCATTAATTCAACATAGTTGTTTATATATCTGTTCTCCATAAAATATTTTATATTATAGTAATAGTGACATTTGCGCTTCAGTCTTAACCAAAGCAAATATATAAAGAATAATGCCTCAATAAATAATGCTATTATCTTAGGTATTGCATTATTAAAAAACTATTTTGGTTACAGTACTCTTACCATTAAATATTGATTAAATATAATATAAATAAATGGCCTAATTTGGCCTGGGAGGCCTTGACCCAGAGACAACTCAAGGGTTAAGCTACAGTCTTGCTGTTCAAGTGCAGGCATGCTGTTGCTATTACATTGCACTCGCTGGCATTTCTGCTGCTGGTGACGCGTGGAAAGCAAAATCACGAAGGCGGGGCCTCGGGTCGGTCGTGTCCTCACTTCACCCCGCAAACAGGAAGAAGCCGCTTACAGTGCGTTACAACAGACTGGGCTTTGCTTTGTGTTGTTCGCCAACATTTTCCAGTGGCAATGATATGGAGCTGATAAGAGAAAGATTGCAATGTTTTCATAGTCAGAAATAACACTGAAAGACTTTATTTCTATTCATATCTTAAGGATTTTTTACTGTATTAAGAGGCCTGCCGTTTCCTTGAACCGATCTTTAACATTAACCCTTGTGTTATCCCTGGGTCAGGCGCGAAATATGGGGTCATGTTGCTTCACCTTGACCCCGGAGTTTAAATAATAATGCCCTATTCAGTTGTGATATTTTAATTTCCATACATTTAAGATGTGTCAGGATCAATTGATGGGTTCATAACGATGTTATTTACAGGTTGTGAATGTAATGCTTTGCCTTTAAGTTCTTTCTTTACCAACACAGACATACAGAGTATATCAATACACGATCTGGGAAATCCGGGAACGAATGTGCGTGCAGGTGCAATGGACTGTCTGGATCCGCCATGTTTTTTAACGGCAACCTTATTCGGTCCAAATCTGCACAATCTGTAAAATCAGCAATCCATCTGCACATGGGCGTCTTCTTCCTAGACTGAACTTTGTTTACATTTTTGACCAGCATCCCATTAAGAAAACATGCAAGTAGGGCCGCAGTAGAGAGTTTGTGTTGAGCATGACGATAAAAAAGCTCTTCTTTAAAGTTCCAAGTATATCACGGAGCAAATAGTTGTTTCATGTTTCAACTGTACAAAGATAAAGTTAATGTACAGAAAGACTTGATGATTCACTATCCTCTTCATCCTTCATAAAGGTTGATGCTTTAATATTCAAGATGATATTAGATGCTGAGCTATATACATAAAGTAAATAGTTATTAAGTGTATAATGTGGTGTTTTTGAATGCAACACATTGATTTCACAGATTGTTTGCTGACACTAATGTACAGCATTTGTTCCATTGTAATATAATATAAAAATAATATAAAAACTAGTGATGGTCTGATGAAGCTTCATGAAGCAGTGTCATGTTGTTTAGAGGTCAGTAGGTGGCGCTAACTTGATTTAAAACTTGGAAAAATGGCTCCGAATGCAACTCAACACTGTTACTTTTTTTGAACATGTCTAGGGACTAGATTTTATTCTGTTCTTTCACCGTCTCCAAATGATTGTATCTTGGCTTGATACGGAACACTTGTGACCCTGATCTCTGACACATGTTTTTATTCATTTGCAATCTGTTAATAAAACATCGTAACATTTCGATTTTTAAAGATACATTTTTTATATTCAACCTCTTGTTCTGCAAAAATCAATTTAACATGCAGCCATTTTTTTTCATTTAGAAAGTGTTTATTTTCATGCTCTCGACATTAAAACTCATGCAAGTTTTTATTTGTTCTGTTTGGTAGTCGGTGGTTTACTGTCATGGAGGCAGGATTGGCTTCTATCAGGGCGACATTCGTCTCCTCCCGGACGACATGAAGGCACTGCGGCCCACTATCTTCCCGGTGGTTCCGCGACTCCTCAACCGCATGTACGACAAGGTGAGCTGACCTCCGAAGACTCTCAGCAGGTTCTGGTGATAGATGGACTCATCAAAGTCGTTTTCATTGATGACTCAGATCTTCAGCCAAGCCAACAGTCCGTGGAAACGATGGCTCCTCAATTTCGCTGCCAAGAGAAAAGGTGCTGAGGTCAGCAGCGGCATCATTCGGAGCGATAGCATCTGGGACAAAATATTCTTCAGCAAGATCCAGGTAACTAGATCGGCAACTAAACGGATTTAACTACTTTTGCATTTCTTCTTAATGTCTTCATCTTGCTGTCAAATGAACACCTGTGTTTGTCCAGGCCAGTCTGGGAGGACGACTGAGGATGATCATCACAGGAGCTGCTCCTACCTCCCCCACCGTCCTCGGGTTCCTCAGAGCAGCTCTCGGTTGTCAGGTAAGACACCTGCACAACCACATGCTACTGAAGATTTAATCTGCAACTCACCACAGTAAAATCTGTCATCCTGGAATGTAGCTGTTTTATGTCTGGAGTCAGGCCTCCGTATGGGAGTCGAGTATTTCTGGCAGATTTATGTCTGTTTGGACAAGGACTTGTACATGTCCTCTCAAGGATGAGCGTTAACACGGGGCTGTTATATTCTGCTTTCAGAACACATTGCACCAGGATAAAGCTTGTATTTACTATTTCTTTAACCCATCAGAAGAGGGCAGGCTACTTCATCATAAAAGAGGATACTGATGGGCTGATGTTTCGTTAGAACGGTTGTTAAAAACAAAGGAAAATATTGCAGAGACCGCCATCTAGTGGACTCTGAAAATAGTTACATTGCTTCATGAAGCTTCATCAGACCAGTATGAGTTATTACCGTTTGTATGTTAATGAATAAAGTTACTTGCAAAAGCGTAGTCGCTTGCCTAGCGATGCAGCACCTATTGTCAATTTCTGACGGGTAGAAAAAAATGTTCACTACAAAAATGTATTTTTACATTGAGATATGACATGCAAAATATACTTTCCCACCTCAGACATTAATCCTAATTAATAATAACACTGTTATTATGACCCATGTGTCAATATTAGTGATCCAGTGTTGACTAAGATTCACTCTGTTTGAGACATAATGCATACATTTATATTGCAAAAACTTAAATCTTCCAAATACACAAAGATACAAAGTGCTAAAGGTGATCAATTTCACCTCATCATAAGTGCAGCTAGCAGTGGGATAAACTAGCTAATTTAGCAAGTAAATCATTTCCACTATCATGCGTAGTGGAAAGGTTAAGTAATGAGGGACGAAGGGGCTGATAATTCACAAATTGTGTTGGAATGTGCCTGCTTTAGACCTTGGCTCCCTCAAGGGTTTGAGAAATATGACTAGCAATCATGTTGCTTCAAAAAACAGTGTACTAGAGTCGGATATATATTCCAATTTGGTATGTAAAAATGATGAGTTGGCATAAATCTTGAATCAACATAAAGTAAAGCACCCTGGGCATCATTTTGATATTTGGTGTTTTCAGTGAATATGTTAGGTGTTCATTATTTTTGAGAATTAACATATAAAATAGACTAGAGTGTAGAATTGTAGATTTATATTTTTATAGCACTGAAACAAGCATTGTGTCATTTAAAATTATTTTGTTGACGCGTTTTTATCCTTTAAAAAAAACACAATTTTAAAAGCTAATAATGAAAAGGATCCGCCACAGAAAGTTTACATTCATGATGCATTTTTTTTCCTTTATCCATACATTTACTCAAACTAACCCAAATATATTCAAAATATTTGATATTCTCATAACTGTCTATGTGAAAATATATAGATCTGACTAATAACCACATTAATCTAAGTGTTTATACTTCTGATCGTCGTAAAAAAAATAAACACAAAACCTAGAGTTTGCGTGTGTCCTAAGGTCAAAGTCGACCTTATCATCACTTATCTTACAAACACAGCTTTGACAAATTCAGAAAAAGCTCAGAAACTGTGGTCATTGCCAGCTAAGTTCGATATTGAATATCCAGCTGTTAACTCAAATCACCAACTCATGTTTGGAAATAGAAACCAAACACACACCACAGACATGTTTTTCCTCACACATGCACGGGCGTGCTGCGCTTATTGTCACTTTCATGTGGGTTTGTAGGTTTACGAGGCGTACGGGCAAACAGAGTGCACGGCAGGCTGCACCTACACCACACCTGGCGACTGGACTTCTGGTGAGACATTGATGCAACCAACTATACATAACAATGTAATAAAGAGATCAGGTGAGACTCAACTATCCCTGGTCAAAGTTCAACAAACCAATACCAATTTGGCTCTCGATTAGTACAATAAATTTGATGTCAAATTTATGGTTTTCCATGTTTCATCTTCCGAAACACTATTTAACGGATGCAAGAAGATAAAGAAAAATGAGTGGGGCGTTTTTTTTTTTATCAGCTGTAGACAGATGGGCCAGTGAGCAGATGAAACATGATCACATAATCTTGAGGCATCCACAATGGTGGAGCCCAGAATAGACAGTGAGCTACTTTTAAAGAAGAGAAAAGGCTCTTATGACATGGCCTCACCATTATTGCCTTTCAGCACCGACAGCATTTTTGCCAATCTTTTTATTCATCGAAAAAAGTTGTTGACAGTTGACTAATAGTTTAAGAGTCAGGTTTCAAAAATGGAAACGCGGTCAACATCTCTCCCTGTCGTTCATGAGTAATATTACAGCAACCGCCATCTTTATTTTTTTTTAAAGCAGTTTATAGGAACAGTTTTGACTCTATGTGTATTTTACTCTTAAAACACGTGCATTGTGAAAGGAGCGAGTACAAATAACTTGCTAACAGCAACATGACATATCATTATATGAATAAGCGTTTAATAAGCTGTTCTGAGGTGTAACTAAAAACATGTTGAAATGTATTCCGACAGGTCATGTGGGAGCTCCGCTGCCATGTAACCTCATAAAACTGGTTGATGTCCCGGAGAAGAACTACTTTGCATCCAAGGGGGAAGGAGAGGTGAGCGCCTGCTGCCAATCTCAATACAGTAAAGACTGTGATTATACTGGGCAAACAATCGAAGGTGTAGTGTTTTTGATCTGAATGCGTCAGAGGAAGCTTTCACCTGGGATGTGTTCCAGGAGCACACCTGTTGTTTAACTGTTGGCCTCAGATCATAACCTACATAACACAATGTGAAAACATTTTTATTAGATAGAGTTATGTTCATTTTACTACTATTAAGTATTTCACCAAAATAGTAAAAAAGTGCTGCAAAACAACTTGAGTCAATGACAAAGAATTGTTTTCAAACAACAAAACCTGAGCAAAAAAGGCAGGATCAGGTCATAATAATGCATAACTTTAACCCTTCGGTTCCCTCTGGGTCAACGACCTCCCTGGCTTCCAGACATAAATATGCAGTGGTCGAGGTTGTTCACCTCTTTTTTTTTTCAACTTGTTCCAGAGACAACACAAAGGATTCCTGAAACACCTTTTTTTATTCGGGCCTTTGGGTCACCTTAACCCTGAGATAACATACGGGTTGAAGGGGTAGTTCTCCAAAAATCTTTTTTCTACTTAACCCTGATGTCGACTGAAGCTTGTAGTTATTTTCAGATAAAATGTTGTTTTTTTTACTTATAGGCAAACATTCATGTTCATTTCAATGAAGCGACTGATGCTCAGTTGTCTTCGTCTTAACCTTCATCAGAAATTATGCACTTCGAAACATCTAAATACCCCCGTGATGCTCGTCTTTTATGCCAATCTTGTATTGAATTTTTGGTGAACTATCACTTTAGGTTAGGTTAGGTTAGGTATAACTTCATTGAGTTCTACCTATTACATTTATTAATAATTTATAATTTATTTATAAGAAATTATAATCCAATATGTGGTAATAAATCACATTATTAATGTTTATCTACTCACTGTATTTTGAGGTGCAGTGTCATCCATTTTTACGTGATCAACAGCTACCCCTGCTGGTCATTTGTGTGAAGTAAATGGAGAAACTTTGCAGATGAATACTATAATAATTGCTGTAATGTTTAGTATGTATTCGTTATTTATCCTTTTCTTGTGTAGGTGTGTGTGAAGGGACCAAACGTGTTCAAGGGTTACCTCAAAGACCCAGAGAGGACGGCTGAGACCTTGGATCCAGACGGCTGGCTGCACACTGGCGACATTGGCAAATGGTTAACTGTAAGAGTTCCATTGTTTCCACTATCCTTTTTATTTACAATCATCCTGAGCTTCTTGTTGAGCCTACTTTATATCTGTTCAAATCAATATCTATTGATCCTTGTTGCAGAACGGAACGCTGAAGATAATCGACCGGAAGAAGCATATCTTCAAGCTCGCCCAGGGTGAGTACATTTCCCCGGAGAAGATCGAGAACATCTACATCCGGAGCGAACCGGTGGCACAGCTGTACGTCCACGGTGACAGCCTGCAGGTGAGGAGGATATTTACTGGGATTTTTCATTAATTTATTTGTATTATTATGACTCTGTCTCATATACACACTGTCATGCTTTCAGTCCTGCTTGGTGGGGATTGTGGTTCCCGACCCGGAGGTGATGCCAGCCTGGGCCAAGAAGAAAGGCATGCTGGGAACCTACAAAGATCTGTGCAAAAACACGGTATGGGCCATTTTTAAAGTGTGCTTCAGATCGTTCCCTCACTACAAAGATGAGACACGTGCAACAAAGAAGAAATGCCTTAATATTTCTAGTAGATTGATAAGGTTTCATGATACAGTGTTTTTTCAGAGCTGAGTAGGTGGCGCTCTCAGTTTAAAACAGTCTTAGGGTGGAATAGTAAGTAAGTAAGTAAGTAAGTCATTTTTATTTGTATAGCGCTTCTCCAGACCAGGGTCACAAAGCGCTTAAACAATCAAAACAATATTCAATAAAGTATAAATTTTAAAGGTCAAGATAAAACTGATAACACAACAGGAGTTCCAGAAAATCAAGGAAAAGCCTGCACAAATATAAAGGTCTTAAGATGTTTCTTAAAGGAGTCAGTAGACTCCATCAAGCGCAAAGAGAGAGGAAGATTGTTCCAAAGCTTAGGAGCAACAGCCTGGAAGGATTTCTCTCCTCTGGTCCTGAACCGTGTGCGTGGAACCATCAGAAGATTCTGATCCACAGACCTCAGAGCCCGAGCTGGGGTGTAAGGCTGGATCAGATCAGTGATGTAAGGACAGCCATGAATAGCTCTGAAAGTAAGAACCAAATAGTGGTTCAGTATCAAATATTAGCACATAGTACCATCTATCTATCATGGAAAACGAGGATACTGTATCATACTGTATCATGAACCCCTATCCACTCATCACTATAGAATATGATGGGGAAACTTGGAAAACATTTTTATTTATTCATGTTTTTGTCAATATAAATGTCAACTATTAACAAAACTTTTTACTCTTAGTTTCCTTTTTCAAGAAGATGAAATATTAAAAAAAAACAAACAATATTTAGCATTTAATTTAATTAAAAATTACAGTTGTTAATAGTTGGGGGTTTAAATTATAGGCAGAGAAATTGAAAAATCAAAGACTGACCCTTACTGTCAAAAATCATTTTTTCATTGTTTTATTTCTTCTCTCTCTTTTCACAGGAAGTTAAGAAGGCCATACTTGAAGATCTGGTGCGTCTTGGAAAAGCGAGTGGTCTTCACTCTTTCGAGCAGGTATGTTTGCAAATGAGAACTCAAGGGAGATACAAAAAGATATTTTTAGTTGAGTTTCACTACATGTGCTTTATCACGAATACCATTTACAAGTCTGGTGTTTTCTTCTCGAAGGTGAAGAACATCTACATCCACAACGACATGTTCTCCATCCAAAATGGCCTCCTGACCCCGACTCTGAAGGCGAAGAGACCCGAGCTGAGGGAGTACTTCAAGGACAAGATCGATCAACTCTACAGCAGCATTTCGTTGTGAAAGCAGCTGCACCCGACTTCTCCCCCGTCCAGCATCCGAACGCTAAGATCCACCGACACTCGGGACATATATGGGACATCTTAGGGTTTAACGTGCTCCAGGGAAGACAACCAAGAAACCTGGCCCTGCAAGCTGCTATTCACCGAGAACAACGAATGCACTCTTTCTCTGGCAGCCCCACACATCTCCTGCTTCTTCTCTCCTCTTGGTAGACATCATGATCTGAGATGACAGGGGGTTCAAATTGTGCAGTGATTTTTATTTTTTTTTTCTTAGGGGGGGTGATTAGATTAAAAGGTACAAAGAGTAGTGTTTCCTGCCTTAATAATCACTGCTGGTCACTCAAGTGTCATCAAAGCTCTGGCTGTGTTTACATCGAGACGTCAAATCAAACAGCATCTTCATCTGCGTCCGTACGTCGGCTGTAATCCACCGACGGAATCCGAAGGGTCTCTGTGGAGTCTTCATTCTCTCTCTCTCTCCAAGTCCGAAATTCTTCTCCACCGAGGTGGTCATGTAAACGCACCCGCGACCATCTGTTAAAGCATGTGACTTTCTTTGCACATTTTAAGGGGGGAACGAAACAACACAAGTAGGTCGAACCAGGACTCGGGGCAACGCATGATTGTTGTCCTGCGAGCTCGACATGGTCGGTCTGAGCCGCTGCTCGAGCGAGGACTCCACACACCTGAGGGACAAAACAGCGCAACGATTTCAATCAATGGGTTTAGAGGTTAGAACTTTTTGAGTCGATTCCAAAGCATCAAACAATGTGGATGTATATACATAAGGACAGCTAGTTGTATTTATGATCTTCTTAATTGGTTTGAATGGATTTTCATTTTATTTCCTTTTCTTTTTTTTTGCGTGTAGTGAGATGAATTGTTATTATTTATTTATCTAAATTGCTTTTGAAAATAAGGAATCAGCACCATATCCTTGTACCGATGAGTGCAGCAATAGGGACGACGAGGGGGGGGGGGTGAGGATGATGGGTCGATGGAATTAAAGTATTCTGGAATGATTTGAGCTTGTGTTTGGTTTTTTTATTGTTCCGATGCTCCTGTCCCGGCTCAACATAAATGCAACACACATTTGAGATAACAAATGAAGCTTCTATCTAGGTGACACATTTCCATATATACAAACTTACTGGAATTAAATTGAATATAATAATGTATACGGTGACATAATTCTGGACTAACTTATAATATAACTTAAATAAAGTTGTAACAATGTAATGATTGTATGCTAAAAATGCACGAAATCTGTCTTGTTATAGTTACACTTTATTATAGACGTTTAATACTTCTGCGTACAAAAGCAGAACAATATATATTTATAATACAAAATAATAAAATAGAAAAAGATATTGAAAAATAGAAAATTTCATATTTTATAATTTAAAAAACATTTATTCATTCTGAAAAAAAACCTTGTTGTCCGATTATTTCCTAAATATAAATAATAATAAAAAACAACAAATTGATAATCGACATTAAATTCATGGTGCGCAACCGTAAAGCACCACTTCTCCTCGCTAGCTTAAGAGCTATTACAGCTAATATGGTTTGAAGTTTCTCATCGAAGCTTCTTCTTAGTTTAATCGTGAAATGGAGCCATTTCGTCACAGAACTAAAGGAGACACGCCATACAAACGAACATTTATCAGAAGAAGTGAGTCACAGGATAGAAAAATACCTTAAATGATGAACTTAATTGGTCCTTGAACGCACCACATCGACAATGTGCTTTGCATCGATTACTTGTTGAATATATGCGGATTGTTTACACATAGATTAGATGTTTTTATACTTAGATTGTTAGATTGTTTTAAGATTGTCACTGATTTTTTTTAGGGAAAAGATGGGTTTTTCCGATGGAGTCTAGCGATGAACTCGTTCATGATTATGCAACAGAAACAGAGGTCAGTTTAATTTCATTTGATTAACATAATTAAAAATACTTTATATTATTATCGAATTGTCTTTAACAAAATCTGGGAAACACTACAAAAAACAACAACAACATTACATTTAATTGAATTTATCAAGTCACGTTGTTGCACAAGGTAAAAAATAAATAAAATAAAAAATCAATGAAACTAAATGTTTAATTGTTGAATGCATATGTATGCTTCAAAAAACTTTTTCCTAAAAAGAAAATTGCTGTGTATGTTCCGTGAGCTTCACGTGATACACTTTCTCAACCTTTTTCCTTAAACAGGAGACGGATTTCAAACCTATCCAGATGACAACGAGGTTCATTGAAAGCCCAGACGTCGTGGCCCCTTCACAGTCTCGCTTGATTCCTGGCCCTCGTGTTGGAAAAGGTTTCAGGAGTGGCTACAATCTGGACTTTTCTGGACTTTCTCTTTCATCTCCTGAAATCTTCAAAGGAGATGAAAGTGGTAGGTTAATAAACAACTTGTTTTTTCCCTCTAAATTAATTGTATTTGTGATCACAGCCTCTGCTCTGGGTGTGGAGCTGGATATGCCGCCTCTTCAATCGGAGGTCATGAACTCCACTTTGTTGAATTCGAGCTCCGCTATGCACCTAAACCTGTACCATTCACCCAACATTTCACCCATCGCAGGTATTTTAACTAATGTATATAAAAAAAATGTAGTACCATGTGAGGTAAGGTAAAACTTTATTTATCCCTCAGGAGGTCTCCTTTGGGAAATTGTTTTTTACCAATAGCCAGCAATTTTTCATAAACAATAAAAAAGAATACATAAAAAATAAAATAAGAAGAACATAAAGAGGAAGAACAAGATGACACATGTGTTTCCAGCTTGTATAAAACTACTCTCATGAAAACCGTTGATGATGTTACTTCTTCTTCAGACGCTTCAACTGTCATTTATAACAACCTGGTAAGTATTTTAACATTTGTCTTTAAACATACACAATGTAAACCTTCAGGCAGTAGACTTCTGTATTTTTTTTTTCATTTTTAGCAAAACATGGTGTGCTTGGAACTCCTCCAAAAAAAGACAAAAAGAAGGCTCTGGCAGCAAGTGCAGTTACGACAGATGAGCCACTGAATCTGTGTGAAACCAAAAAGGGCAGTCTTACCAAAGAAACCTGTCTTGTTTGACTTTCACAGTGATACTGAGAAGGAATTATTCTTTCACAAGTTTAAAAGAAGGGCTTACAATCTGAAAAGTCTGACTTCATTTCCTGGAACCTTGTGCACTGCTCGGGGTGATGCCTGAGGCACATGTTGAATGCACTGTTTACTTGTTTCTTTACTCAAGTTTTCTAAAATAATTGAAAAAGAATGTTAAAATAAAGTGTTTTGTATTGAATGGTTATTTTATGTTAGGAACCACTAGATGGCAGACTTGTACAGGTATATCATTGTAGCTTGCCTTGTTTACGCTCAATAAAGTATACAATCAATTGAACTTGTCTTTGTTTTGATTTAAAATGTGTTTGCTGTAATATCTTGTTTTGGAAAAATGTCTACTTTCTTTCTCTATCGCAGACTGGTGTAACCCTTTTTATAGAAAATAATACAATTAGTGCAAAAGTAAGTAAGTAAGTAATTTGTATTTATATAGCGCTTTTCCAGACCAGGGTCACAAAGCGCTTAAACGATCAAAACAATACTCAAAAAGAACAACATTTTTTGGACAGTGCTGTGCAATATTTTTTTTGTGTTGGTTCTACACAGTTGGCAGCGATCAATACAAAACAAGAAACAATACAAAATCAAATAAAACAAAAATTAGTTAATAATAGATAAAGATAATTAAATTATATAGTAATATAAATTAATTGCAACCAAATCCAATTAATAGACAATTTTCCCCTCTGTTCTATTTTTTTTTTGTTATTGTGCAAATGGTTTAAACATCACTCTCTTATCTCAACCATACTTCAAGATAGATCTCACTGCTGTCCTAAATGGCGATTTGTATCTTATTTTTCTTTTATCAAAACAAATTATGCGAGAAATGTTCCTTTTATTATAAGTGTATTTTTTAAGATCATATTTTCTGATATATATAAACTTAAACTCTTTTTAAAGAAAATAATACAATTAGTGCAAAAGCAAGTAAGTAATTTTAATTTATACAGCGCTTTTCCAGACCAGAGCGCAGTCACAAAGCGCTTAAACAATCAAAACAATATTAAAAAAGAACAACAGTGTTTGGACAGTGCTGTGCAATATTTTTTTTGTGTTGGTTATGCGAGAAATTTTCCTTTTATTATAGGTGTATTTTTTAGATCATATTTTCCTTTGTTGTCGCCAGTTGACTGGATCGTAGTTCATCCTCTTCCTTCATCAATTATTAATAATATTATTATAAATATTTCTATCGTAATGTGTTTCCATGGAGATACACCTCCCTTATCTTTTGAAAAAGTGCACGGAGATTATTTTATAAACAAAATGTAAAAATTTTAAATGTTGTTATTTATATCAAAAAGATCGATTGTGATCTCAACTCAATATATCCCTGTATTTTTATGTAAATATTATCGAGATGATTATCCTTTGTTATCCCGGAAGTAGGAGACAACGTCATCCATTTCCGCGACTCAAACATCAACATAGCGAGTCCCCAGACCTCGTGACGCACAGGCGAAAAATAGTGACCAATCAGAGAATTTGTAGCAGCGACTTCTCCCGCCCAGCCAATGGGAAAAAAAGGAGTGTGTTACCAAGGAGCTCCTGTGACTAATGCATGTCATATGACTGTGACACCCATGGAGACAGTTACAAGAAAGAAGATTCGCGCTTAGATTTTTTTTTATTTTTTTTTTATATACACCAAGGGAACAGGAGACGTTCTGTACCTCAGAGGTACATAATGCCTCCGACTCTTTTCCAGAAACTTTTTAACAAGAGATTGTCGTCGCCTCCCCCGAGATGCAGCAAGGAGAACCCTGCGTTCAGGTGAGCCGCCTCCGTGTGTCCGGGAACTTCCCCCCCCCGTGTGTGTCGTGAACGAGCCTTTAAAGGGAGACAAATAATATGTTAAATAAATAGAAATAAAGGCGTTTTTTTTGTTTTTTCGGGCTCTGGGAAGAGTCGCGCGTGACGTGTTGTTAGCATGCTAGCCTGTTAGCATGTACACGCTGCTCGTTGTTTATACTAATACACTTTCAGTATCGCTCACGGAAAGCAGCTTTTATAATAAATAAAAATAATTTATAACGAAGCCATGTTCCCTAAATATTAACGGTCCCCTTTCTCTTTGTCCCCCCAACCGTCAGGCGGTGGTTTTGGGGGGCAAGACCTGGGTTTTGTTTTATCAGAATTCTGAGACGGACTCGGTCCAGAGTACAAGTGAGTCAGACTCTCACATGAGGAGGACACGCTGTGCTGTAGCGATGGAAGACACACTGAATCCTACGAGGATGTCATGCTATACCGTATAATAACCGATCCTGAAACGGTTGAAAGATGGTCTTTGTGTGGAGATGCTCACCACGTCTGGCTCTGTGACCTGGTTTGACTCAGAAAAAATGCTGCATTAGAGATGATGCACCTTCCTCTGTACTGTTGCCAATGTGCCTGTCAAGTCCACTTCATGAGCTTTAAAAAAAGCTGACAATGTATCAATAATGTGTATCAAGTTTAAACTTGTTTATTTATTTATTATTTATTTATTTACATTGTTGTTTATTGGACAGTGCCTTATAGAATTGGTACATAACATCCAACAACAAATGCTCGATTTCTCAAGTTATGCTTAATGTCATTATTATAAAATGAATATATAAAAAGAATGATACTCTTCCTATATTCTTAGTTGTTTTTAAATATGAAAATTACATTTCTATAATGAAAATGACAGTTACACTTGACCTAACCACCAATAACGCCTAATAAAAGCTTATAAAAATAAAAGTTTTAACTGTAATGGTAACCTGTTACGGTACACTTGCCTGCTTAGCTAGTCGATAACAATAGTAGCTTAAGTCGTTGTTTGGTGATATTCACCAGGTGGCAAATATGACACCTGAGTCTAGGGTTGGGTATCGGGCTTCGTTTTTTTTTTCAGGTTACCGAAATGCTTTACTACCAGGTATCAAATCATTCTTTGTCTTTTGATGGCATACTATGGTACCGATGCATGATCAAAACTTGGTGATGTGTTGATTTTTTTTACTGAAAAAAACAACTAGTAGGTAACAAAGACGATGAACAAAGGATTTACAACAATATTTGCGTTTCTTTTAAATAATTTTTCTGGCAGGAAAACGGTCATAGCATAGTAAACACACAATCCTGTTACATGCCTAACATCTGCTAACTAAATTCAAACGGAGGGATCTGTATTTGTATACAAGAAATACAAGCAAAATCAAGTGAATATTACATTTTTTTTTTGATATTGTCTTACACTCCTTTTATTTTATATTTATTCTTGTAGTCAAGTAAAATATGCATGATTACAATCAGTGCATTGATTATATTGCAGCACAAAGAACTATAATATATTGTTACTACAAATGTATTTATCATTTTGATACACATTTCATATCTATTTTACTAGACTAAAATATAAGTCACATGCCAGTTAAACCCGATCCGCAATGCAATAGACAGTAAGCACTTGGGCTAGTGTTTGATCCATCTGTTTCCTATTGCTGGCGACTATATTCAAGAGGTCCGAACATCTGTCATCCCATAAAACTTAGTCAGCTGGTCTTGGCTAAAACACAGGAGCTTTCCAGGTCATCTCAGAAATGTAGTCACTCCTCTGTGTCCTGGGTTCCCCCGGGGGCCTTCTCAAAGTTGGACACTACACAAGGAAAGCACCCAGGCAAGATTTGTAGACCACCATGACCAGCCTTTCTTGATGCTGATGGTGTAGAA